>NW_027475131.1:5559750-5868625 GCF_051020985.1 Nomia melanderi
ATATTCGATTTTTCCCTGACCCTGAGTGTCCGGCCCCGTGAGACGGTGGTTTTCTCGGCCCCTCGTGGTCCGAGGTCGTTCTCGCTGCACAGATGCATGCACCAGGGCCTCCTGCAGATAATTCACTTTGGTTTGTTGCGCTAACTGTAATAGCACCCGAGATATCACCACATATATATTGGATTTTTCCCAGACCCTGAGTGTCCGGCCCCTTGAGACGGTAGTTTTCTCGGCCCCTGGTGTTTCGAGGTCGTTCCCGCTGCCCAGATTCATGCGCCAGGGCCTCCTACAGACAATGCTCTTTGATTTATTGCGCTATCTGTAATAGCACCCGAGATATCACCAGATATATATTGGATTTTTCCCCGACCCTGACTGTCCGGCCCCATGAGACTGTCGTTTTCGCGGCCCCTGGTGGTCCGAGGTCGTACCCGCTGCACAGATGCATGCACCAGGGCCTCCTGCAGATAATTCACTTTGGTTTGTTGCGCTAACTGTAATAGCACCCGAGATATCACCACATATATATTGGATTTTTCCCAGACCCTGAGTGTCCGGCCCATTGAGACGGTAGTTTTCTCGGCCCCTGGTGTTTCGAGGTCGTTCCCGCTGCCCAGATTCATGCGCCAGGGCCTCCTACAGACAATGCTCTTTGATTTATTGCGCTATCTGTAATAGCACCCCAGATATCACCAGATATATATTGGATTTTTCCCTGACCCTGAGTGCCCGGCCCCATGTGTCGGTGGTTTTCTCGCACCCTGGTAGTCCGAGGTCGTTCCCGCTGCACAGATTCATGCGCCAGGGCATCCTACAGACAATGCACTTTGATTTATCGCGCTATCTCTAATAGCACCCGAGATATCACCAGATATATATTGGATTTTCCTCTGACCCTGAGTGTCCGGCCCCATGAGACTGTGGTTTTCTCGGCCCCAGGTGGTCCGAGATCGTTCCCGCTGCCCAGGTTCATGAGCCAGGGCCTCCTACAGACAATGCACTTTGATTTATTGCGCTATCTCTAATAGCACCGAGATATCACCAGATATATATTGGATTTTTCCCCGACCCTGAATGTCCGGCCCCATGAGACGGTGGTTTTCTCGGCCCCTGGTGGTCCGAGGTCGTTCCCGCTGCACAGATGCATGCGCCAGGGCCTCCTGCAGATAATTCACTTTGGTTTATTGCGCTATCTCTAATAGCACCCGAGATATCACCAGATATATATTGGATTTTCCCCTGACCCTGAGAGTCCGGCCCCATGAGACTGTGGTTTTCTCGGCCCCTGGTGGTCCGAAGTCGTTCCCGCTGCACAGATTCATGCGCCAGGGCCTCCTACAGACAATGCACTTTGATTTATTGCGCTACTTGTAATAGCACCCGAGATATCACCGGATATATATTGGATTTTTCCCAGACCCTGAGTGTCCGGCCCCATGAGACGGTGGTTGTCTCGGCCCCTGGGCGTCCGAGGTCGTTCCCGCTGCACAGATTCATGCACCAGGGCCTCCTACAGACAATGCACTTTGATTTATTGCGCTATCTGTAATAGCACCCGAGATATCACCAGATATATATTGGATTTTTCCCCGACCCAGAGTGTCCGGCCCCATGAGACTGTGGTTTTCGCGGCCCCTGGTGGTCCGAGGTCGTTCCCGCTGCACAGATTCATGCGCCAGGGCCTCCTACAGACAATGCACTTTGATTTATTGCGCTATCTGTAATAGCACGCGAGATATCACCGGATATATATTGTATTTTTCCCAGACCCTGAGTGTCCGGCCCCATGAGACGGTGGTTGTCTCGGCCCCTGGGGGTCCGAGGTCGTTCCCGCTGCACAGATTCATGCACCAGGGCCTCCTACAGACAATGCACTTTGATTTATTGCTCTATCTGTAATAGTACCCGAGATATCACCAGATATATATTGGATTTTCCCCTGACCCTGAGTGTCCGGCCCCATGAGACTGTGGTTTTCTCGGCCCCTGGTGGCCCGAGGTCGTTCCCGCTGCACAGATTCATGCGACAGGGCCTCCTGCAGATAATTCACTTTGGTTTATTGCGCTATCTCTAATAGCACCCGAGATATCACCAGATATATATTGGATTTTTCCTCGACCCTGAGTGTCCGGCCCCATGTGTCGGTGGTTTTCTCGGCCCCTGGTGATCCGAGGTCGTTCCCGCTGAACAGATTCATTCGCAAGGGCCTCCTGCAGACAATGCACTTTGATTTATTGCGCTATCTGTAATAGCACCCGAGATATCACCAGATATATATTGGATATCTCCCTCACCCTGAGTGTCCAGCCCCATGAGACGGTGGTTTTCTCGGCCCCTGGTGGTCCGAGGTCGTTCCCGCTGCACAGATGCATGCGCCAGCGCCTCCTGCAGATAATTCACTTTGGTGTATTGCGCTATCTCTAATAGCACCCGAGATATCACCAGATATATATTGGATTTTCCCCTGACCCTGAGTGTCCGGCCCCATGAGACTGTGGTTTTCTCGGCCCCTGGTGGTCCGAGGTCGTTCCCGCTGCACAGATTCATGCGCCAGGGCCTCCTGCAGATAATTCACTTTGGTTTATTGCGCTATCTCTAATAGCACCCGAGATATCACCAGATATATATTGGATTTTGCCCTGACCCTGAGTGTCCGGCCCCATGAGACTGTGGTTTTCTCGGCCCCTGGTGGTCCGAGGTTGTTCCCGCTGCACAGATTCATGCGCCAGGGCCTCCTACAGACAATGCACTTTGATTTATTGCGCTATCTGTAATATCACCCGAGATATCACCAGATATATATTGGATTTTTCACTGACCCTGAGTGTCCGGCCCCATGAGACGGTCGTTTTCTCGGCCCCTGGTGGTCCGAGGTCGTTCCCGCTGCACAGATTCATGCGCCAGGGCCTCCTGCAGATAATTCACTTTGGTTTATTGCGCTATCTCTATTAGCACCCGAGATATCACCAGATATATATTGGATTTTCCCCTGACCCTGAGAGTCCGGCCCCATGAGACGGTGGTTGTCTCGGCCCCTGGGGGTCCGAGGTCGTTCCCGCTGCACAGATTCATGCGCCAGGGCCTCCTGCAGATAATTCACTTTGGTTTATTGCGCTATCTCTATTAGCACCCGAGATATCACCAGATATATATTGGATTTTTCCCTGACCCTGAGTGTCCGGCCCCATGTGACGGTGGTTTTCTCGGCCCCTGGTGGTCCGAGGTCGTTCCCGCTGCCCAGATTCATGCGCCGGGGCCTCCTACAGACAATGCACTTTGATTTATTGCCCTATCTGTAATAGCACCAGAGATATCACCAGATATATATTGGATTTTTCCCTGACCCTGAGTGTCCGGCCCCATGTGACGGTGGTTTTCTCGGCCCCTGGTGGGCCGAGGTCGTTCCCGCTGCCCAGATTCATGCGCCGGGGCCTCCTACAGACAATGCTCTTTGATTTATTGCGCTATCTGTAATAGCACCCGAGATATCGCCAGATATATATTGGATTTTTCCCTGACCCTGAGTGCCCGGCCCCATGTGTCGGTGGTTTTCTCGGACCCTGGTGGTCCGAGGTCGTTCCCGCTGCACAGATGCATGCGCGAGGGCCTCCTGCAGACAATTCACTTTGGTTTCTTGCGCTATCTCTAATAGCACCCGAGATATCACCAGATATATATTGGATTTTCCCCTGACCCTGAGTGTCCGGCCCCATGTGACGGTGGTTTTCTCGGCCCCTGGTGGTCCGACGTCGTTCCCGCTGCACAGATTCATGCGCCAGGGCCTCGTACAGACAATGCTCTTTGATTTATTGCGCTATCTGTAATAGCACCCGAGATATCACCAGATATATATTGGATTTTTCCCTGACCCTGAGTGTCCGGCCCCATGGGACGGTGGTTTTCTCGGCCCCTGGTGGTCCGAGGTCGTTCCCGCTGCACAGATTCATGCGCCAGGGCCTCCTACATACAATGCACTATGATTTATTGCGCTATCTGTAATAGCACCTGAGAAAGCACCATATATATGCTGGATTTTTACATGACTTTGGGTGACGGATACCGAAAATCTGTGATTCTCTCGGCCCCTGGTGGTCGGATGTCGTTCATGCTGCACAGATTCATGCGCAAGGGCCTCCTACGGACAATGCACTTTGATTTATTGCGCTATCTCTAATAGCACCCGAGATATCACCAGATATATATTCGATTTTTCCCTGACCCTGAGTGTCCGGCCCCGTGAGACGGTGGTTTTCTCGGCCCCTCGTGGTCCGAGGTCGTTCTCGCTGCACAGATGCATGCACCAGGGCCTCCTGCAGATAATTCACTTTGGTTTGTTGCGCTAACTGTAATAGCACCCGAGATATCACCACATATATATTGGATTTTTCCCAGACCCTGAGTGTCCGGCCCCTTGAGACGGTAGTTTTCTCGGCCCCTGGTGTTTCGAGGTCGTTCCCGCTGCCCAGATTCATGCGCCAGGGCCTCCTACAGACAATGCTCTTTGATTTATTGCGCTATCTGTAATAGCACCCGAGATATCACCAGATATATATTGGATTTTTCCCCGACCCTGAGTGTCCGGCCCCATGAGACTGTGGTTTTCGCGGCCCCTGGTGGTCCGAGGTCGTACCCGCTGCACAGATGCATGCACCAGGGCCTCCTGCAGATAATTCACTTTGGTTTGTTGCGCTAACTGTAATAGCACCCGAGATATCACCACATATATATTGGATTTTTCCCAGACCCTGAGTGTCCGGCCCATTGAGACGGTAGTTTTCTCGGCCCCTGGTGTTTCGAGGTCGTTCCCGCTGCCCAGATTCATGCGCCAGGGCCTCCTACAGACAATGCTCTTTGATTTATTGCGCTATCTGTAATAGCACCCCAGATATCACCAGATATATATTGGATTTTTCCCTGACCCTGAGTGCCCGGCCCCATGTGTCGGTGGTTTTCTCGCACCCTGGTAGTCCGAGGTCGTTCCCGCTGCACAGATTCATGCGCCAGGGCATCCTACAGACAATGCACTTTGATTTATCGCGCTATCTCTAATAGCACCCGAGATATCACCAGATATATATTGGATTTTCCTCTGACCCTGAGTGTCCGGCCCCATGAGACTGTGGTTTTCTCGGCCCCAGGTGGTCCGAGATCGTTCCCGCTGCCCAGGTTCATGAGCCAGGGCCTCCTACAGACAATGCACTTTGATTTATTGCGCTATCTCTAATAGCACCGAGATATCACCAGATATATATTGGATTTTTCCCCGACCCTGAATGTCCGGCCCCATGAGACGGTGGTTTTCTCGGCCCCTGGTGGTCCGAGGTCGTTCCCGCTGCACAGATGCATGCGCCAGGGCCTCCTGCAGATAATTCACTTTGGTTTATTGCGCTATCTCTAATAGCACCCGAGATATCACCAGATATATATTGGATTTTCCCCTGACCCTGAGAGTCCGGCCCCATGAGACTGTGGTTTTCTCGGCCCCTGGTGGTCCGAAGTCGTTCCCGCTGCACAGATTCATGCGCCAGGGCCTCCTACAGACAATGCACTTTGATTTATTGCGCTACTTGTAATAGCACCCGAGATATCACCGGATATATATTGGATTTTTCCCAGACCCTGAGTGTCCGGCCCCATGAGACGGTGGTTGTCTCGGCCCCTGGGGGTCCGAGGTCGTTCCCGCTGCACAGATTCATGCACCAGGGCCTCCTACAGACAATGCACTTTGATTTATTGCGCTATCTGTAATAGCACCCGAGATATCACCAGATATATATTGGATTTTTCCCCGACCCTGAGTGTCCGGCCCCATGAGACTGTGGTTTTCGCGGCCCCTGGTGGTCCGAGGTCGTTCCCGCTGCACAGATTCATGCGCCAGGGCCTCCTACAGACAATGCACTTTGATTTATTGCGCTATCTGTAATAGCACGCGAGATATCACCGGATATATATTGTATTTTTCCCAGACCCTGAGTGTCCGGCCCCATGAGACGGTGGTTGTCTCGGCCCCTGGGGGTCCGAGGTCGTTCCCGCTGCACAGATTCATGCACCAGGGCCTCCTACAGACAATGCACTTTGATTTATTGCTCTATCTGTAATAGTACCCGAGATATCACCAGATATATATTGGATTTTCCCCTGACCCTGAGTGTCCGGCCCCATGAGACTGTGGTTTTCTCGGCCCCTGGTGGCCCGAGGTCGTTCCCGCTGCACAGATTCATGCGACAGGGCCTCCTGCAGATAATTCACTTTGGTTTATTGCGCTATCTCTAATAGCACCCGAGATATCACCAGATATATATTGGATTTTTCCTCGACCCTGAGTGTCCGGCCCCATGTGTCGGTGGTTTTCTCGGCCCCTGGTGATCCGAGGTCGTTCCCGCTGAACAGATTCATTCGCAAGGGCCTCCTGCAGACAATGCACTTTGATTTATTGCGCTATCTGTAATAGCACCCGAGATATCACCAGATATATATTGGATATCTCCCTCACCCTGAGTGTCCAGCCCCATGAGACGGTGGTTTTCTCGGCCCCTGGTGGTCCGAGGTCGTTCCCGCTGCACAGATGCATGCGCCAGGGCCTCCTGCAGATAATTCACTTTGGTGTATTGCGCTATCTCTAATAGCACCCGAGATATCACCAGATATATATTGGATTTTCCCCTGACCCTGAGTGTCCGGCCCCATGAGACTGTGGTTTTCTCGGCCCCTGGTGGTCCGAGGTCGTTCCCGCTGCACAGATTCATGCGCCAGGGCCTCCTGCAGATAATTCACTTTGGTTTATTGCGCTATCTCTAATAGCACCCGAGATATCACCAGATATATATTGGATTTTGCCCTGACCCTGAGTGTCCGGCCCCATGAGACTGTGGTTTTCTCGGCCCCTGGTGGTCCGAGGTTGTTCCCGCTGCACAGATTCATGCGCCAGGGCCTCCTACAGACAATGCACTTTGATTTATTGCTCTATCTGTAATAGCACCCGAGATATCACCAGATATATATTGGATTTTCCCCTGACCCTGAGTGTCCGGCCCCATGAGACTGTGGTTTTCTCGGCCCCTGGTGTTCCGAGGTCGTTCCCGTTGCACAGACTCATGCGCCAGGGCCTCCTGCAGATTATTCACTTTGGTTTATTGCGCTATCTCTAATAGCACCCGAGATATCAAGAGATATATACTGGATTTTCCCCTGACCCTGAGTGTCCGGCTCCATGAGACTGTGGTTTTCTCGGCCCCTGGTGGTCCGAGGTCGTTCCCGCTGCACAGATTCATGCGCCAGGGCCTCCTACAGACAATGCACTTTGATTTATTGCGCTATCTGTAATATCACCCGAGATATCACCAGATATATATTGGATTTTTCACTGACCCTGAGTGTCCGGCCCCATGAGACGGTCGTTTTCTCGGCCCCTGGTGGTCCGAGGTCGTTCCCGCTGCACAGATTCATGCGCCAGGGCCTCCTGCAGATAATTCACTTTGGTTTATTGCGCTATCTCTATTAGCACCCGAGATATCACCAGATATATATTGGATTTTCCCCTGACCCTGAGAGTCCGGCCCCATGAGACTGTGGTTTTCTCGGCCCCTGGTGGTCCGAGGTCGTTCCCGCTGCACAGATTCATGCGCCAGGGCCTCCTACAGACAATGCACTTTGATTTATTGCGCTATCTGTAATAGCACGCGAGATATCACCGGATATATATTGTATTTTTCCCAGACCCTGAGTGTCCGGCCCCATGAGACGGTGGTTGTCTCGGCCCCTGGGGGTCCGAGGTCGTTCCCGCTGCACAGATTCATGCACCAGGGCCTCCTACAGACAATGCACTTTGATTTATTGCGCTATCTGTAATAGCACCCGAGATATCACCAGATATATATTGGATTTTCCCCTGACCCTGAGTGTCCGGCCCCATGAGACTGTGGTTTTCTCGGCCCCTGGTGGTCCGAGGTCGTTGCCGCTGCACAGGTTCATGAGCCATGGCCTCCTACAGACAATGCCCTTTGATTTATTGCGCTATCTGTAATAGCACCCGAGATATCACCAGATATATATTGGATATTTCCCTCACCCTGAGTGTCTAGCCCCATGAGACGGTGGTTTTCTCGGCCCCTGGTGGTCCGAGGTCGTTCCCGCTGCACAGATGCATGCGCCAGGGCCTCCTGCAGATAATTCACTTTGGTTTATTGCGCTATCTGTAATAGCACCCGACATATCACCAGATATATATTGCATTTTTCCCTGACCCTGAGTGTCCGGCCCCATGAGACGGTGGTTTTCTCGGCCCCTGGTGGTCCGAGGTCGTTCCCGCTGCACAGATTCATGCGACAGGGCCTCCTGCAGATAATTCACTTTGGTTTATTGCGCTATCTCTAATAGCACCCGAGATATCACCAGATATATATTGGATTTTGCCCTGACCCTGAGTGTCCGGCCCCATGAGACTGTGGTTTTCTCGGCCCCTGGTGGTCCGAGGTCGTTCCCGCTGCACAGATACATGCGCCAGGGCCTCCTACAGACAATGTACTTTGATTTATTGCGCTATCTGTAATAGCACCCGAGATATTACCAGATATATATTGGATTTTCCCCTGACCCTGAGTGTCCGGCCCTATGAGACTGTGGTTTTCTCGGCCCCTGGTGATCCGAGGTCGTTCCCGCTGAACAGATTCATTCGCAAGGGCCTCCTGCAGACAATGCACTTTGATTTATTGCGCTATCTGTAATAGCACCCGAGATATCACCAGATATATATTGGATTTTACCCTGACCCTGAGTGTCCGGTCCCATGAGACGGTGGTTGTCTCAGCCCCTGGGGGTCCGAGGACGTTCCCGCTGCACAGATTCATGCGCCAGGGCCTCCTGCAGATAATTCACTTTGGCTTATTGCGCTATCTCTAATAGCACCCGAGATATCAAGAGATATATACTGGATTTTCCCCTGACCCTGAGTGTCCGGCTCCATGAGACTGTGGTTTTCTCGGCCCCTGGTGGTCCGAGGTCGTTCCCGCTGCACAGATTCATGCGCCAGGGCCTCCTACAGACAATGCACTTTGATTTATTGCGCTATCTGTAATAGCACCCGAGATATCACCAGATATATATTGGATTTTTCACTGACCCTGAGTGTCCGGCCCCATGAGACGGTCGTTTTCTCGGCCCCTGGTGGTCCGAGGTCGTTCCCGCTGCACAGATTCATGCGCCAGGGCCTCCTGCAGATAATTCACTTTGGTTTATTGCGCTATCTCTAATAGCACCCGAGATATCACCAGATATATATTGCATTTTGCCCTGACCCTGAGTGTCCGGCCCCATGAGACTGTGGTTTTCTCGGCCCCTGGTGGTCCGAGGTTGTTCCCGCTGCACAGATTCATGCGCCAGGGCCTCCTACAGACAATGCACTTTGATTTATTGCTCTATCTGTAATAGCACCCGAGATATCACCAGATATATATTGGATTTTCCCCTGACCCTGAGTGTCCGGCCCCATGAGACTGTGGTTTTCTCGGCCCCTGGTGTTCCGAGGTCGTTCCCGTTGCACAGATTCATGCGCCAGGGCCTCCTGCAGATTATTCACTTTGGTTTATTGCGCTATCTCTAATAGCACCCGAGATATCAAGAGATATATACTGGATTTTCCCCTGACCCTGAGTGTCCGGCTCCATGAGACTGTGGTCTTCTCGGCCCCTGGTGGTCCGAGGTCGTTCCCGCTGCACAGATTCATGCGCCAGGGCCTCCTACAGACAATGCACTTTGATTTATTGCGCTATCTGTAATATCACCCGAGATATCACCAGATATATATTGGATTTTTCACTGACCCTGAGTGTCCGGCCCCATGAGACGGTCGTTTTCTCGGCCCCTGGTGGTCCGAGGTCGTTCCCGCTGCACAGATTCATGCGCCAGGGCCTCCTGCAGATAATTCACTTTGGTTTATTGCGCTATCTCTATTAGCACCCGAGATATCACCAGATATATATTGGATTTTCCCCTGACCCTGAGAGTCCGGCCCCATGAGACTGTGGTTTTCTCGGCCCCTGGTGGTCCGAGGTCGTTCCCGCTGCACAGATTCATGCGCCAGGGCCTCCTACAGACAATGCACTTTGATTTATTGCGCTATCTGTAATAGCACGCGAGATATCACCGGATATATATTGTATTTTTCCCAGACCCTGAGTGTCCGGCCCCATGAGACGGTGGTTGTCTCGGCCCCTGGGGGTCCGAGGTCGTTCCCGCTGCACAGATTCATGCACCAGGGCCTCCTACAGACAATGCACTTTGATTTATTGCGCTATCTGTAATAGCACCCGAGATATCACCAGATATATATTGGATTTTCCCCTGACCCTGAGTGTCCGGCCCCATGAGACTGTGGTTTTCTCGGCCCCTGGTGGTCCGAGGTCGTTGCCGCTGCACAGGTTCATGAGCCATGGCCTCCTACAGACAATGCCCTTTGATTTATTGCGCTATCTGTAATAGCACCCGAGATATCACCAGATATATATTGGATATTTCCCTCACCCTGAGTGTCCAGCCCCATGAGACGGTGGTTTTCTCGGCCCCTGGTGGTCCGAGGTCGTTCCCGCTGCACAGATGCATGCGCCAGGGCCTCCTGCAGATAATTCACTTTGGTTTATTGCGCTATCTGTAATAGCACCCGACATATCACCAGATATATATTGCATTTTTCCCTGACCCTGAGTGTCCGGCCCCATGAGACGGTGGTTTTCTCGGCCCCTGGTGGTCCGAGGTCGTTCCCGCTGCACAGATTCATGCGACAGGGCCTCCTGCAGATAATTCACTTTGGTTTATTGCGCTATCTCTAATAGCACCCGAGATATCACCAGATATATATTGGATTTTGCCCTGACCCTGAGTGTCCGGCCCCATGAGACTGTGGTTTTCTCGGCCCCTGGTGGTCCGAGGTCGTTCCCGCTGCACAGATACATGCGCCAGGGCCTCCTACAGACAATGTACTTTGATTTATTGCGCTATCTGTAATAGCACCCGAGATATTACCAGATATATATTGGATTTTCCCCTGACCCTGAGTGTCCGGCCCTATGAGACTGTGGTTTTCTCGGCCCCTGGTGGTCCGAGGTCGTTCCCGCTGCACAGATTCATGCGCCAGGGCCTCCTACAGACAATGCACTTTGATTTATTGCGCTATCTGTAATAGCACCCGAGATATCACCAGATATATATTGGATTTTTCACTGACCCTGAGTGTCCGGCCCCATGAGACGGTCGTTTTCTCGGCCCCTGGTGGTCCGAGGTCGTTCCCGCTGCACAGATTCATGCGCCAGGGCCTCCTGCAGATAATTCACTTTGGTTTATTGCGCTATCTCTATTAGCACCCGAGATATCACCAGATATATATTGGATTTTCCCTTGACCCTGAGAGTCCGGCCCCATGAGACTGTGGTTTTCTCGGCCCCTGGTGGTCCGAGGTCGTTCCCGCTGCACAGGTTCATGCGCCAGGGCCTCCTACAGACAATGCACTTTGATTTATTGCGCTATCTGTAATAGCACCCGAGATATCACCAGATCTATATTGGATTTTCCCCTGACCCTGAGTATCCGGCCCCATGAGACTGTGGTTTTTTCGGCCCCTGGTGGTCCGAGGTCGTTCCCGCTGCACAGATTCATGCGCCAGGGCCTCCTGCAGATAATTCACTTTGGTTTATTGCGCTATCTCTATTAGCACCCGAGATATCACCAGATATATATTGGATTTTCCCCTGACCCTGAGAGTCCGGCCCCATGAGACTGTGGTTTTCTCGGCCCCTGGTGGTCCGAGGTCGTTCCCGCTGCACAGATTCATGCACCAGGGCCTCCTACAGACAATGCACTTTGATTTATTGCGCAATCTGTAATAGCACCCGAGATATCACCAGATATATATTGGATTTTCCCCTGACCCTGAGTGTCCGGCCCCATGAGACAGTGGTTTTCTCGGCCCCTGGTGGTCCGAGGTCGTTGCCGCTGCACAGGTTCATGCGCCAGGGCCTCCTACAGACAATGCCCTTTGATTTATTGCGATATCTGTAATAGCTCCCGAGATATCACCAGATATATACTGGATTTTTCACTGACCCTGAGCGTCCGGCCCCATGAGACGGTCGTTTTCTCGGCCCCTGGTGGTCCGAGGTCGTTCCCGCTGCACAGGTTCATGCGCCAGGGCCTCCTACAGACAATGCACCTTGATTTATTGCGCTATCTGTAATAGCACCCGAGATATCACCAGATATATATTGGATATTTCCCTCACCCTGAGTGTCCAGCCCCATGAGACGGTGGTTTTCTCGGCCCCTGGTGGTCCGAGGTCGTTCCCGCTGCACAGATGCATGCGCCAGGGCCTCCTGCAGATAATTCACTTTGGTTTATTGCGCTATCTCTAATAGCACCCGAGATATCACCAGATATATATTGGATTTTCCCCTGACCCTGAGAGTCCGGCCCCATGAGACTGTGGTTTTCTCGGCCCCTGGTGGTCCGAGGTCGTTCCCGCTGCACAGATTCATGCGCCAGGGCCTCCTACAGACAATGCACTTTGATTTATTGCGCTATCTGTAATAGCACCCGAGATATCACCAGATATATATTGGATTTTCCCCTGACCCTGAGTGTCCGGCCCCATGAGACTGTGGTTTTCTCGGCCCCTGGTGGTCCGAGGTCGTTGCCGCTGCACAGGTTCATGCGCCAGGGCCTCCTTCAGACAATGCCCTTTGATTTATTGCGCTATCTGTAATAGCACCCGAGATATCACCAGATATATATTGGGTTTTGCCCTGACCCTGAGTGTCCGGCCCCATGAGACTGTGGTTTTCTCGGTCCCTGGTTGTCCGAGGTAGTTCCCGCTGCACAGATACATGCGCCAGGGCCTCCTACAGACAATGCACTTTGATTTATTGCGCTATCTGTAATATCACCCGAGATATCACCAGATATATATTCGATTTTTCACTGACCCTGAGTGTCCGGCCCCATGAGACGGTCGTTTTCTCGGCCCCTGGTGGTCCGAGGTCGTTCCCGCTGCACAGATTCATGCGCCAGGGCCTCCTGCAGATAATTCACTTTGGTTTATTGCGCTATCTCTATTAGCACCCGAGATATCACCAGATATATATTGGATTTTCCCCTGACCCTGAGAGTCCGGCCCCATGAGACTGTGGTTTTCTCGGCCCCTGGTGGTCCGAGGTCGTTCCCGCTGCACAGATTCATGCGCCAGGGCCTCCTACAGACAATGCACTTTGATTTATTGCGCTATCTGTAATAGCACGCGAGATATCACCGGATATATATTGTATTTTTCCCAGACCCTGAGTGTCCGGCCCCATGAGACGGTGGTTGTCTCGGCCCCTGGGGGTCCGAGGTCGTTCCCGCTGCACAGATTCATGCACCAGGGCCTCCTACAGACAATGCACTTTGATTTATTGCTCTATCTGTAATAGTACCCGAGATATCACCAGATATATATTGGATTTTCCCCTGACCCTGAGTGTCCGGCCCTATGAGACTGTGGTTTTCTCGGCCCCTGGTGGTCCGAGGTCGTTCCCGCTGCACAGATTCATGCGACAGGGCCTCCTGCAGATAATTCACTTTGGTTTATTGCGCTATCTCTAATAGCACCCGAGATATCACCAGATATATATTGGATTTTTCCTCGACCCTGAGTGTCCGGCCCCATGTGTCGGTGGTTTTCTCGGCCCCTGGTGATCCGAGGTCGTTCCCGCTGAACAGATTCGTTCGCAAGGGCCTCCTGCAGACAATGCACTTTGATTTATTGCGCTATCTGTAATAGCACCCGAGATATCACCAGATATATATTGGATATTTCCCTCACCCTGAGTGTCCAGCCCCATGAGACGGTGGTTTTCTCGGCCCCTGGTGGTCCGAGGTCGTTCCCGCTGCACAGATGCATGCGCCAGGGCCTCCTGCAGATAATTCACTTTGGTGTATTGCGCTATCTCTAATAGCACCCGAGATATCACCAGATATATATTGGATTTTCCCCTGACCCTGAGTGTCCGGCCCCATGAGACTGTAGTTTTCTCGGCCCCTGGTGGTCCGAGGTCGTTCCCGCTGCACAGATTCATGCGCCAGGGCCTCCTGCAGATAATTCACTTTGGTTTATTGCGCTATCTCTAATAGCACCCGAGATATCACCAGATATATATTGGATTTTGCACTGACCCTGAGTGTCCGGCCCGCGTGAGACTGTGGTTTTCTCGGCCCCTGGTGGTCCGAGGTTGTTCCCGCTGCACAGATTCATGCGCCAGGGCCTCCTACAGACAATGCACTTTGATTTATTGCTCTATCTGTAATAGCACCCGAGATATCACCAGATATATATTGGATTTTCCCCTGACCCTGAGTGTCCGGCCCCATGAGACTGTGGTTTTCTCGGCCCCTGGTGTTCCGAGGTCGTTCCCGTTGCACAGATTCATGCGCCAGGGCCTCCTGCAGATTATTCACTTTGGTTTATTGCGCTATCTCTATTAGCACCCGAGATATCACCAGATATATATTGGATTTTCCCCTCACCCTGAGTGTCCAGCCCCATGAGACGGTGGTTTTCTCGGCCCCTGGTGGTCCGAGGTCGTTCCCGCTGCACAGATGCATGCGCCAGGGCCTCCTGCAGATAATTCACTTTGGTGTATTGCGCTATCTCTAATAGCACCCGACATATCACCAGATATATATAGCATTTTTCCCTGACCCTGAGTGTCCGGCCCCATGAGACGGTGGTTTTCTCGGCCCCTGGTGGTCCGAGGTCGTTCCCGCTGCACAGATTCATGCGCCAGGGCCTCGTGCAGATAATTCACTTTGGTTTATTGCGCTATCTCTAATAGCACCCGAGATATCACCAGATATATATTGGATTTTGCCCTGACCCTGAGTGTCCGGCCCCATGAGACTGTGGTTTTCTCGGCCCCTGGTGGTCCGAGGTTGTTCCCGCTGCACAGATTCATGCGCCAGGGCCTCCTACAGACAATGCACTTTGATTTATTGCTCTATCTGTAATAGCACCCGAGATATCACCAGATATATATTGGATTTTCCCCTGACCCCGAGTGTCCCGCCCCATGAGACTGTGGTTTTCTCGGCCCCTGGTGGTCCGAGGTCGTTCCCGCTGCACAGATTCATGCGACAGGGCCTCCTGCAGATAATTCACTTTGATTTATTGCGCTATCTCTAATAGCACCCGAGATATCACCAGATATATATTGGATTTTGCCCTGACCCTGAGTGTCCGGTCCCATGAGACGGTGGTTGTCTCAGCCCCTGGGGGTCCGAGGACGTTCCCGCTGCACAGATTCATGCGCCAGGGCCTCCTGCAGATAATTCACTTTGGTTTATTGCGCTATCTCTAATAGCACCCGAGATATCAAGAGATATATACTGGATTTTCCCCTGACCCTGAGTGTCCGGCCCCATGAGACGGTGGTTTTCTCGGCCCCTGGTGGTCCGAGGTCGTTCCCGCTGCACAGATTCATGCGACAGGGCCTCCTGCAGATAATTCACTTTGATTTATTGCGCTATCTCTAATAGCACCCGAGATATCACCAGATATATATTGGATTTTGCCCTGACCCTGAGTGTCCGGCCCCATGAGACTGTGGTTTTCTCGGCCCCTGGTGGTCCGAGGTCGTTCCCGCTGCACAGATACATGCGCCAGGGCCTCCTACAGACAATGTACTTTGATTTATTGCGCTATCTGTTATAGCACCCGAGATATTACCAGATATATATTGGATTTTCCCCTGACCCTGAGTGTCCGGCCCCATGAGACTGTGGTTTTCTCGGCCCCTGGTGGTCCGAGGTCGTTCCCGCTGCACAGATTCATGCGCCAGGGCCTCCTGCAGATAATTCACTTTGGTTTATTTTGCTATCTCTAATAGCACCCGAGATATCACCAGATATATATTGGATTTTGCCCTGACCCTGAGTGTCCGGCCCCGTGAGACTGTGGTTTTCTCGGCCCCTGGTGGTCCGAGGTTGTTCCCGCTGCACAGATTCATGCGCCAGGGCCTCCTACAGACAATGCACTTTGATTTATTGCTCTATCTGTAATAGCACCCGAGATATCACCAGATATATATTGGATTTTCCCCTGACCCTGAGTGTCCGGCCCCATGAGACTGTGGTTTTCTCGGCCCCTGGTGTTCCGAGGTCGTTCCCGTTGCACAGATTCATGCGCCAGGGCCTCCTGCAGATTATTCACTTTGGTTTATTGCGCTATCTCTATTAGCACCCGAGATATCACCAGATATATATTGGATTTTCCCCTCACCCTGAGTGTCCAGCCCCATGAGACGGTGGTTTTCTCGGCCCCTGGTGGTCCGAGGTCGTTCCCGCTGCACAGATGCATGCGCCAGGGCCTCCTGCAGATAATTCACTTTGGTGTATTGCGCTATCTCTAATAGCACCCGAGATATCACCAGATATATATTGGATTTTCCCCTGACCCTGAGTGTCCGGCCCCATGAGACTGTGGTTTTCTCGGCCCCTGGTGGTCCGAGGTCGTTCCCGCTGCACAGATTCATGCGCCAGGGCCTCCTACAGACAATGCACTTTGATTTATTGTGCTATCTGTAATAGCACCCGACATATCACCAGATATATATAGCATTCTTCCCTGACCCTGAGTGTCCGGCCCCATGAGAAGGTGGTTTTCTCGGCCCCTGGTGGTCCGAGGTCGTTCCCGCTGCACAGATTCATGCGCCAGGGCCTCCTGCAGATAATTCACTTTGGTTTATTGCGCTATCTCTATTAGCACCCGAGATATCACCAGATATATATTGGATTTTGCCCTGACCCTGAGTGTCCGGCCCCATGAGACTGTGGTTTTCTCGGCCCCTGGTGGTCCGAGGTTGTTCCCGCTGCACAGATTCATGCGCCAGGGCCTCCTACAGACAATGCACTTTGATTTATTGCTCTATCTGTAATAGCACCCGAGATATCACCAGATATATATTGGATTTTCCCCTGACCCCGAGTGTCCGGCCCCATGAGACGGTGGTTTTCTCGGCCCCTGGTGGTCCGAGGTCGTTCCCGCTGCACAGATTCATGCGACAGGGCCTCCTGCAGATAATTCACTTTGATTTATTGCGCTATCTCTAATAGCACCCGAGATATCACCAGATATATATTGGATTTTGCCCTGACCCTGAGTGTCCGGCCCCATGAGACTGTGGTTTTCTCGGCCCCTGGTGGTCCGAGGTCGTTCCCGCTGCACAGATACATGCGCCAGGGCCTCCTACAGACAATGTACTTTGATTTATTGCGCTATCTGTTATAGCACCCGAGATATTACCAGATATATATTGGATTTTCCCCTGACCCTGAGTGTCCGGCCCTATGAGACTGTGGTTTTCTCGGCCCCTGGTGGTCCGAGGTCGTTCCCGTTGCACAGATTCATGCGCCAGGGCCTCCTGCAGATAATTCACTTTGGTTTATTGCGCTATCTCTAATAGCACCCGAGATATCACCAGATATATATTGGATATTTCCCTCACCCTGAGTGTCCAGCCCCATGAGACGGTGGTTTTCTCGGCCCCTGGTGGTCCGAGGTCGTTCCCGCTGCATAGATTCGTGCGCCAGGGCCTCCTACAGACAATGCACTTTGATTTATCGCGCTATCTCTAATAGCACCCGAGATATCACCAGATATATATTGGATTTTTCCTCGACCCTGAGTGTCCGGCCCCATGTGTCGGTGGTTTTCTCGGCCCCTGGTGATCCGAGGTCGTTCCCGCTGAACAGATTCATTCGCAAGGGCCTCCTGCAGACAATGCACTTTGATTTATTGCGCTATCTGTAATAGCACCCGAGATATCACCAGATATATATTGGATATTTCCCTCACCCTGAGTGTCCAGCCCCATGAGACGGTGGTTTTCTCGGCCCCTGGTGGTCCGAGGTCGTTCCCGCTGCACAGATGCATGCGCCAGGGCCTCCTGCAGATAATTCACTTTGGTGTATTGCGCTATCTGTAATAGCACCCGAGATATCACCAGATATATATTGGATTTTCCCCTGACCCTGAGTGTCCGGCCCCATGAGACTGTGGTTTTCTCGGCCCCTGGTGTTCCGAGGTCGTTCCCGTTGCACAGATTCATGCGCCAGGGCCTCCTGCAGATTATTCACTTTGGTTTATTGCGCTATCTCTATTAGCACCCGAGATATCACCAGATATATATTGGATTTTCCCCTCACCCTGAGTGTCCAGCCCCATGAGACGGTGGTTTTCTCGGCCCCTGGTGGTCCGAGGTCGTTCCCGCTGCACAGATGCATGCGCCAGGGCCTCCTGCAGATAATTCACTTTGGTGTATTGCGCTATCTCTAATAGCACCCGACATATCACCAGATATATATAGCATTTTTCCCTGACCCTGAGTGTCCGGCCCCATGAGACGGTGGTTTTCTCGGCCCCTGGTGGTCCGAGGTCGTTCCCGCTGCACAGATTCATGCGCCAGGGCCTCCTGCAGATAATTCACTTTGGTTTATTGCGCTATCTCTAATAGCACCCGAGATATCACCAGATATATATTGGATTTTGCCCTGACCCTGAGTGTCCGGCCCCATGAGACTGTGGTTTTCTCGGCCCCTGGTGGTCCGAGGTTGTTCCCGCTGCACAGATTCATGCGCCAGGGCCTCCTACAGACAATGCACTTTGATTTATTGCTCTATCTGTAATAGCACCCGAGATATCACCAGATATATATTGGATTTTCCCCTGACCCCGAGTGTCCCGCCCCATGAGACTGTGGTTTTCTCGGCCCCTGGTGGTCCGAGGTCGTTCCCGCTGCACAGATTCATGCGACAGGGCCTCCTGCAGATAATTCACTTTGATTTATTGCGCTATCTCTAATAGCACCCGAGATATCACCAGATATATATTGGATTTTGCCCTGACCCTGAGTGTCCGGTCCCATGAGACGGTGGTTGTCTCAGCCCCTGGGGGTCCGAGGACGTTCCCGCTGCACAGATTCATGCGCCAGGGCCTCCTGCAGATAATTCACTTTGGTTTATTGCGCTATCTCTAATAGCACCCGAGATATCAAGAGATATATACTGGATTTTCCCCTGACCCTGAGTGTCCGGCCCCATGAGACGGTGGTTTTCTCGGCCCCTGGTGGTCCGAGGTCGTTCCCGCTGCACAGATTCATGCGACAGGGCCTCCTGCAGATAATTCACTTTGATTTATTGCGCTATCTCTAATAGCACCCGAGATATCACCAGATATATATTGGATTTTGCCCTGACCCTGAGTGTCCGGCCCCATGAGACTGTGGTTTTCTCGGCCCCTGGTGGTCCGAGGTCGTTCCCGCTGCACAGATACATGCGCCAGGGCCTCCTACAGACAATGTACTTTGATTTATTGCGCTATCTGTTATAGCACCCGAGATATTACCAGATATATATTGGATTTTCCCCTGACCCTGAGTGTCCGGCCCCATGAGACTGTGGTTTTCTCGGCCCCTGGTGGTCCGAGGTCGTTCCCGCTGCACAGATTCATGCGCCAGGGCCTCCTGCAGATAATTCACTTTGGTTTATTTTGCTATCTCTAATAGCACCCGAGATATCACCAGATATATATTGGATCTTGCCCTGACCCTGAGTGTCCGGCCCCGTGAGACTGTGGTTTTCTCGGCCCCTGGTGGTCCGAGGTTGTTCCCGCTGCACAGATTCATGCGCCAGGGCCTCCTACAGACAATGCACTTTGATTTATTGCTCTATCTGTAATAGCACCCGAGATATCACCAGATATATATTGGATTTTCCCCTGACCCTGAGTGTCCGGCCCCATGAGACTGTGGTTTTCTCGGCCCCTGGTGTTCCGAGGTCGTTCCCGTTGCACAGATTCATGCGCCAGGGCCTCCTGCAGATTATTCACTTTGGTTTATTGCGCTATCTCTATTAGCACCCGAGATATCACCAGATATATATTGGATTTTCCCCTCACCCTGAGTGTCCAGCCCCATGAGACGGTGGTTTTCTCGGCCCCTGGTGGTCCGAGGTCGTTCCCGCTGCACAGATGCATGCGCCAGGGCCTCCTGCAGATAATTCACTTTGGTGTATTGCGCTATCTCTAATAGCACCCGAGATATCACCAGATATATATTGGATTTTCCCCTGACCCTGAGTGTCCGGCCCCATGAGACTGTGGTTTTCTCGGCCCCTGGTGGTCCGAGGTCGTTCCCGCTGCACAGATTCATGCGCCAGGGCCTCCTACAGACAATGCACTTTGATTTATTGTGCTATCTGTAATAGCTCCCGACATATCACCAGATATATATAGCATTTTTCCCTGACCCTGAGTGTCCGGCCCCATGAGAAGGTGGTTTTCTCGGCCCCTGGTGGTCCGAGGTCGTTCCCGCTGCACAGATTCATGCGCCAGGGCCTCCTGCAGATAATTCACTTTGGTTTATTGCGCTATCTCTATTAGCACCCGAGATATCACCAGATATATATTGGATTTTGCCCTGACCCTGAGTGTCCGGCCCCATGAGACTGTGGTTTTCTCGGCCCCTGGTGGTCCGAGGTTGTTCCCGCTGCACAGATTCATGCGCCAGGGCCTCCTACAGACAATGCACTTTGATTTATTGCTCTATCTGTAATAGCACCCGAGATATCACCAGATATATATTGGATTTTCCCCTGACCCCGAGTGTCCGGCCCCATGAGACGGTGGTTTTCTCGGCCCCTGGTGGTCCGAGGTCGTTCCCGCTGCACAGATTCATGCGACAGGGCCTCCTGCAGATAATTCACTTTGATTTATTGCGCTATCTCTAATAGCACCCGAGATATCACCAGATATATATTGGATTTTGCCCTGACCCTGAGTGTCCGGCCCCATGAGACTGTGGTTTTCTCGGCCCCTGGTGGTCCGAGGTCGTTCCCGCTGCACAGATACATGCGCCAGGGCCTCCTACAGACAATGTACTTTGATTTATTGCGCTATCTGTTATAGCACCCGAGATATTACCAGATATATATTGGATTTTCCCCTGACCCTGAGTGTCCGGCCCTATGAGACTGTGGTTTTCTCGGCCCCTGGTGGTCCGAGGTCGTTCCCGTTGCACAGATTCATGCGCCAGGGCCTCCTGCAGATAATTCACTTTGGTTTATTGCGCTATCTCTAATAGCACCCGAGATATCACCAGATATATATTGGATATTTCCCTCACCCTGAGTGTCCAGCCCCATGAGACGGTGGTTTTCTCGGCCCCTGGTGGTCCGAGGTCGTTCCCGCTGCATAGATTCGTGCGCCAGGGCCTCCTACAGACAATGCACTTTGATTTATCGCGCTATCTCTAATAGCACCCGAGATATCACCAGATATATATTGGATTTTTCCTCGACCCTGAGTGTCCGGCCCCATGTGTCGGTGGTTTTCTCGGCCCCTGGTGATCCGAGGTCGTTCCCGCTGAACAGATTCATTCGCAAGGGCCTCCTGCAGACAATGCACTTTGATTTATTGCGCTATCTGTAATAGCACCCGAGATATCACCAGATATATATTGGATATTTCCCTCACCCTGAGTGTCCAGCCCCATGAGACGGTGGTTTTCTCGGCCCCTGGTGGTCCGAGGTCGTTCCCGCTGCACAGATGCATGCGCCAGGGCCTCCTGCAGATAATTCACTTTGGTGTATTGCGCTATCTCTAATAGCACCCGAGATATCACCAGATATATATTGGATTTTCCCCTGACCCTGAGTGTCCGGCCCCATGAGACTGTGGTTTTCTCGGCCCCTGGTGGTCCGAGGTCGTTCCCGCTGCACAGATTCATGCGCCAGGGCCTCCTACAGACAATGCACTTTGATTTATTGCGCTATGTGTAATAGCACGCGAGATATATCCGGATATATATTGTATTTTTCCCAGACCCTGAGTGTCCGGCCCCATGAGACGGTGGTTGTCTCGGCCCCTGGGGGTCCGAGGTCGTTCCCGCTGCACAGATTCATGCAACAGGGCCTCCTACAGACAATGCACTTTGATTTATTGCGCTATCTGTAATAGCACCCGAGATATCACCAGATATATATTGGATTTTCCCCTGACCCTGAGTGTCCGGCCCCATGAGACTGTGGTTTTCTCGGCCCCTGGTGGTCCGAGGTCGTTGCCGCTGCACAGGTTCATGAGCCATGGCCTCCTACAGACAATGCCCTTTGATTTATTGCGCTATCTGTAATAGCACCCGAGATATCACCAGATATATATTGGATATTTCCCTCACCCTGAGTGTCCAGCCCCATGAGACTGTGGTTTTCTCGGCCCCTGGTGGACCGAGGTCGTTCCCGCTGCACAGATTCATGCGCCAGGGCCTCCTACAGACAATGCACTTTGATTTATTGTGCTATCTGTAATAGCACCCGACATATCACCAGATATATATAGCATTTTTCCCTGACCCTGAGTGTCCGGCCCCATGAGACGGTGGTTTTCTCGGCCCCTGGTGGTCCGAGGTCGTTCCCGCTGCACAGATTCATGCGCCAGGGCCTCCTGCAGATAATTCACTTTGGTTTATAGCGCTATCTCTAATAGCACCCGAGATATCACCAGATATATATTGGATTTTGCCCTGACCCTGAGTGTCCGGCCCCATGAGACTGTGGTTTTCTCGGCCCCTGGTGGTCCGAGGTTGTTCCCGCTGCACAGATTCATGCGCCAGGGCCTCCTACAGACAATGCACTTTGATTTATTGCTCTATCTGTAATAGCACCCGAGATATCACCAGATATATATTGGATTTTCCTCTGACCCTGAGTGTCCGGCCCCATGAGACTGTGGTTTTCTCGGCCCCTGGTGTTCCGAGGTCGTTCCCGTTGCACAGATTCATGCGCCAGGGCCTCCTGCAGATAATTCACTTTGGTTTATTGCCCTATCTCTAATAGCACCCGAGATATCACCAGATATATATTGGATTTTCCCCTGACCCTGAGTGTCCGGCCCCATGAGACTGTGGTTTTCTCGGCCCCTGGTGGTCCGAGGTCGTTCCCGCTGCACAGATTCATGCGCCAGGGCCTCCTACAGACAATGCACTTTGACTTATTGCGCTATCTGTAATAGCACCCGAGATATCACCAGATATATATTGGATTTTTCACTGACGCTGAGTGTGCGGCCCCATGAGACGGTGTTTTTCTCGGACCCTGGTGGTCCGAGGTCGTTCCCGCTGCACAGATTCATGCGCCAGGGCCTCCTGCAGATAATTCACTTTGATTTATTGCGCTATCTGTAATAGCACCCGAGATATCACCAGATATATATTGGATTTTACCCTGACCCTGAGTGTCCGGTCCCATGAGACGGTGGTTGTCTCAGCCCCTGGGGGTCCGAGGACGTTCCCGCTGCACAGATTCATGCGCCAGGGCCTCCTGCAGATAATTCACTTTGGTTTATTGCGCTATCTCTAATAGCACCCGAGATATCAAGAGATATATACTGGATTTTCCCCTGACCCTGAGTGTCCGGCTCCATGAGACTGTGGTTTTCTCGGCCCCTGGTGGTCCGAGGTCGTTCCCGCTGCACAGATTCATGCGCCAGGGCCTCCTACAGACAATGCACTTTGATTTATTGCGCTATCTGTAATAGCACCCGAGATATCACCAGATATATATTGGATTTTTCACTGACCCTGAGTGTCCGGCCCCATGAGACGGTCGTTTTCTCGGCCCCTGGTGGTCCGAGGTCGTTCCCGCTGCACAGATTCATGCGCCAGGGCCTCCTGCAGATAATTCACTTTGGTTTATTGCGCTATCTCTAATAGCACCCGAGATATCACCAGATATATATTGGATTTTTCACTGACCCAGAGTGTGCGGCCCCATGAGACGGTGTTTTTCTCGGACCCTGGTGGTCCGAGGTCGTTCCCGCTGCACAGATTCATGCGCCAGGGCCTCCTGCAGATAATTCACTTTGATTTATTGCGCTATCTGTAATAGCATCCGAGATATCACCAGATATATATTGGATTTTACCCTGACCCTGAGTGTCCGGTCCCATGAGACGGTGGTTGTCTCAGCCCCTGGGGGTCCGAGGACGTTCCCGCTGCACAGATTCATGCGCCAGGGCCTCCCGCAGATAATTCACTTTGGTTTATTGCCCTATCTCTAATAGCACCCGAGATATCACCAGATATATATTGGATTTTCCCCTGACCCTGAGTGTCCGGTCCCATGAGACGGTGGTTGTCTCAGCCCCTGGGGGTCCGAGGACGTTCCCGCTGCACAGATTCATGCGCCAGGGCCTCCTGCAGATAATTCACTTTGGTTTATTGCGCTATCTCTAATAGCACCCGAGATATCAAGAGATATATACTGGATTTTCCCCTGACCCTGAGTGTCCGGCTCCATGAGACTGTGGTTTTCTCGGCCCCTGGTGGTCCGAGGTCGTTCCCGCTGCACAGATTCATGCGCCAGGGCCTCCTACAGACAATGCACTTTGATTTATTGCGCTATCTGTAATAGCACCTGAGATATCACCAGATATATATTGGATTTTTCACTGACCCTGAGTGTCCGGCCCCATGAGACGGTCGTTTTCTCGGCCCCTGGTGGTCCGAGGTCGTTCCCGCTGCACAGATTCATGCGCCAGGGCCTCCTGCAGATAATTCACTTTGGTTTATTGCGCTATCTCTAATAGCACCCGAGATATCACCAGATATATATTGGATTTTGCCCTGACCCTGAGTGTCCGGCCCCGTGAGACTGTGGTTTTCTCGGCCCCTGGTGGTCCGAGGTTGTTCCCGCTGCATAGATTCATGCGCCAGGGCCTCCTGCAGATAATTCACTTTGGTTTATTGCCCTATCTCTAATAGCACCCGAGATATCACCAGATATATATTGGATTTTCCCCTGACCCTGAGTGTCCGGCCCCATGTGTCGGTGATTTTCTCGGACCCTGGTGATCCGAGGTAGATACCGCTGCACAGATTCATGCGCCAGGGCCTCCCGCAGACTTGGCACTTTGGTTTATTGCGATATCTGTAATAGCACCCGTGATATCACCAGATATATGCTGGATTTTTACATGACCTTGGGTGACGGATTCCGAATATCTGTAATTTTCTCGGCCCCTGGTGGTCCGAGGTCGTTCCTGCTGCACAGATTCATTCACCAGTGCCTCCTACAGACAATGCACTTTGATTTATTGCGCTATCTCTAATAGCACCCGAGATATCACCAGATATATATTGTATTTTTCCCTGACCCTGACAGTCCTGACGCATGAGACGGAGATTTTCTCGGCCCATGCTGGTCCGAGGTCGTTCCCGTTGCACAGATTCATGCGCCAGGGCCTCCTGCAGATAATACACTTTGGTTTATTGCGCTATCTGTAATAGAACCCGAGATATCGCCAGATATATATTGGATTTTCCCCTGACCATGAGTGTCCGGCCCCATGAGACTATGGTTTTCTCGGCCCCTGGTGGTCCGAGGTCGTTCCCGCTGCACAGATTCATGCGCCAGGGCCTCCTGCAGATAATTGACTTTGGTTTATTGCGCTATCTCTAATAGCACCCGAGATATCAGCAGATATATATTGCATTTTTCACTGACCCTGAGTAACCGGCCCCATGAGACGGTAGTTTTCTCGGCCCCTGGTGGTCCGAGGTCGTTCCCGCTGCACAGATTCATGCGCCAGGGCCTACTGCAGATAATTCACTTTGATTTATTGCGCTATCTGTAATAGCACCCGAGATATCACCACATATATATTGGATTTTTCACTGACCCTGAGTGTCCGGCCCCATGAGGCGGTGGTTTTCTCGGTCCCTGGTGTTCCGAGGTCGTTCCCGCTGCACAGATTCATGCGCCAGGGCCTCCTACAGACAATGCACTTTGATTTATTGCGCTATCTCTAATAGCACCCGAGATATCACCAGATATATATTGTATTTTTCCCTGACCCTGACAGTCCTGCCGCATGAGACGGAGATTTTCTCGGCCCATGCTGGTCCGAGGTCGTTCCCGTTGCACAGATTCATGCGCCAGGGCCTCCTGCAGATAATACACTTTGGTTTATTGCGCTATCTGTAATAGAACCCGAGATATCACCAGATATATATTGGATTTTCCCCTGACCATGAGTGTCCGGCCCCATGAGACTATGGTTTTCTCGGCCCCTGGTGGTCCGAGGTCGTTCCCGCTGCACAGATTCACGCGCCAGGGCCTCCTACAGACAATGCACTTTGATTTATTGCGCTATCTGTAATAGAACCCGAGATATCACCAGATATATATTGGATTTTTCCCTGACCCTGAGTGCCCGGCCCCATGCGTCGGTGGTTTTCTCGGCCCCTGGTGGTCAGAGATCGATCTCGCTGCACAGATTCATGCGCTAGGGCCTCCTGCAGGCAATGCACTTTGATTTATTGCGCTATCTGTAATAGCACCCGAGATATCACCAGGTATATATTGGATTCTTCCCGGACCCTGAGTGTCCGGCCCCATGAGACGGTGGTTTTCTCGGCCCCTGGTGGTCCGAGGTCGTTCCCGCTGCACAGATTCATGCGCCGGGGCCTAATACAGACAATGCACTTTGATTTCTTGGGCTATCTGTAATAGCACCCGAGATATCACCAGATATATATTGGATTTTTCCCTGAGCCTGAGTGTCCGGCCCCATGAGACGGTGGTTTTCTCGGCCCCTGGTGGTCCGAGGTCGTTCCCGTTGCACAGATTCATGCGCCAGGGTCTCCTGCAGATAATTCACTTTGGTTTATTGCGCTATCTCTAATAGCACCCGAGATATCACCAGGTATATATTGGATTCTTCCCTGACCCTGAGTGTCCGACCCCATGAGACGGTGGTTTTCTCGGCCCCTGGTGGTCCGAGGTCGTTCCCGTTGCACAGATTCATGCGCCAGGTCCTCCTGCAGATAATACACTTTGGTTTATTGCGCTATCTCTAATAGCACCCGAGATATCACCAGATATATATTGGATTTTCCCCTGACCCTGAGTGTCCGGCCCCATGTGTCGGTGATTTTCTCGGACCCTGGTGATCCGAGGTAGATACCGCTGCACAGATTCATGCGCCAGGGCCTCCCGCAGACTTGGCACTTTGGTTTATTGCGATTTCTGTAATAGCACCCGTGATATCACCAGATATATGCTGGATTTTTACATGACCTTGGGTGACGGATTCCGAATATCTGTAATTTTCTCGGCCCCTGGTGGTCCGAGGTCGTTCCTGCTGCTCAGATTCATTCACCAGTGCCTCCTACAGACAATGCACTTTGATTTATTGCGCTATCTCTAATAGCACCCGAGATATCACCAGATATATATTGGATTTTCCCCTGACCCTGAGCGTCCGGCCCCATGAGACTGTGGTTTTCTCGGCCCCTGGTGGTCCGAGGTCGTTCCCGCTACACAGATTCATGCGCCAGGGCCTCCTACAGACAATGCACTCTGATTTATTGCGCTATCTGTAATAGCACCCGAGATATCACCAGATATATATTGGATTTTTCACTGACCCGGAGTGTCCGGCCCCATGAGACGGTGGTTTTCTCGGCCCCTGGTGGTCCGAGGTCGTTTTCGTTGCACAGATTCATGCGCCAGGGCCTCCTGCAAATAATACACTTTGGTTTATTGCGCTATCTCTAATAGCACCCGAGATATCACTAGATATATATTGGATTTTCCCCTGGCCCTGAGTGTCCGGCCCCATGAGACTGTGGTTTTCTCGGCCCCTGGTGGTCCGAGGTCGTTCCCGCTGCACAGATTCATTCGCCTGGGCCTCCTACAGACAATGCACTTTGGTTTATTGCGCTATCTCTAATAGCACCCGAGATATCACCAGATATTTGCTGGATTTTTACATGACCTTGGGTGACGGATTCCGAATATCTGTAATTTTCTCGGCCACTGGTGATCCGAGGTCGTTACTGCGGTACAGATTCATTCGCAAGAGCCTCCTACAGACAATGCACTTTGGTTTATTGCGCTATCTCTAATAGCACCCGAGATATCACCAGATATTTGCTGGATTTTTACATGACCTTGGGTGACGGATTCCGAATATCTGTAATTTTCTCGGCCACTGGTGGTCCGAGGTCGTTCCTGCGGTACAGATTCATTCGCAAGAGCCTCCTACAGACAATGCACTTTGATTTATTGCGCTATCTCTAATAGCACCCGAGATATCACCAGATATATATTGGATTTTCCACTGACCCTGAGTGTCCGGCCCCATGTGTCGGTGATTTTCTCGGACCCTGGTGATCCGAGGTAGATACCGCTGCACAGATTCATGCGCCAGGGCCTCCTACAGACAATGCACTTTGGTTTATTGCGCTATCTCTAATAGCACCCGAGATATCACCAGATATTTGCTGGATTTTTACATGACCTTGGGTTAGGGATTCCGAATATCTGTAATTTCCTCGGCCACTGGTGGTCCGAGGTCGTTCCTGCGGCACAGAATCATTCGCAAGGGCCTCCTACAGACAATGCACTTTGGTTTATTGCGCTATCTGTCATAGCACCCGAGATATCACCAGATCTATATTGGATATTTCCCTCACCCTGAGTGTCCGGCCCCATGAGACGGTCGTTTTCTCGGCCCCTGGTGGTCCGAGGTCGTTCCCGCTGCACAGATTCATGCGCCAGGGCCTCCTGCAGATAATTCACTTTGGTTTATTGCGCTATCTCTAATAGCACCCGAGATATCAGCAGATATATATTGCATTTTTCACTGACCCTGAGTGACCGGCCCCATGAGACGGTAGTTTTCTCGGCCCCTGGTGGTCCGAGGTCGTTCCCGCTGCACAGATTCATGCGCCAGGGCCTACTGCAGATAATTCACTTTGATTTATTGCGCTATCTGTAATAGCACCCGAGATATCACCACATATATATTGGATTTTTCACTGACCCTGAGTGTCCGGCCCCATGAGGCGGTGGTTTTCTCGGTCCCTGGTGTTCCGAGGTCGTTCCCGCTGCACAGATTCATGCGCCAGGGCCTCCTACAGACAATGCACTTTGATTTATTGCGCTATCTCTAATAGCACCTGAGATATCACCAGATATATATTGTATTTTTCCCTGACCCTGACAGTCCTGCCGCATGAGACGGAGATTTTCTCGGCCCATGCTGGTCCGAGGTCGTTCCCGTTGCACAGATTCATGCGCCAGGGCCTCCTGCAGATAATACACTTTGGTTTATTGCGCTATCTGTAATAGAACCCGAGATATCACCAGATATATATTGGATTTTCGCCTGACCATGAGTGTCCGGCCCCATGAGACTATGGTTTTCTCGGCCCCTGGTGGTCCGAGGTCGTTCCCGCTGCACAGATTCACGCGCCAGGGCCTCCTACAGACAATGCACTTTGATTTATCGCGCTATCTGTAATAGAACCCGAGATATCACCAGATATATATTGGATTTTTCCCTGACCCTGAGTGCCCGGCCCCATGCGTCGGTGGTTTTCTCGGCCCCTGGTGGTCAGAGATCGATCTCGCTGCACAGATTCATGCGCTAGGGCCTCCTGCAGGCAATGCACTTTGATTTATTGCGCTATCTGTAATAGCACCCGAGATATCACCAGATATATATTGGATTTTTCCCTGACCCTGAGTGTCCGGCCCCATGAGACGGTGGTTTTCTCGGCCCCTGGTGGTCCGAGGTCGTTCCCGCTGCACAGATTCATGCGCCAGGGCGTCCTGCAGATAATTCACTTTGGTTTATTGCGCTATCTCTAATAGCACCCGAGATATCACCAGGTATATATTGGATTCTTCCCTGACCCTGAGTGTCCGGCCCCATGAGACGGTGGTTTTCTCGGCCCCTGGTGGTCCGAGGTCGTTCCCGCTGCACAGATTCATGCGCCGGGGCCTAATACAGACAATGCACTTTGATTTCTTGGGCTATCTGTAATAGCACCCGAGATATCACCAGATATATATTGGATTTTTCCCTGAGCCTGAGTGTCCGGCCCCATGAGACTGTGGTTTTCTCGGCCCCTGGTGGTCCGAGGTCGTTCCCGTTGCACAGATTCATGCGCCAGGGTCTCCTGCAGATAATTCACTTTGGTTTATTGCGCTATCTCTAATAGCACCCGAGATATCACCAGGTATATATTGGATTCTTCCCTGACCCTGAGTGTCCGACCCCATGAGACGGTGGTTTTCTCGGCCCCTGGTGGTCCGAGGTCGTTCCCGTTGCACAGATTCATGCGCCAGGTCCTCCTGCAGATAATACACTTTGGTTTATTGCGCTATCTCTAATAGCACCCGAGATATCACCAGATATATATTGGATTTTAACCTGACCCTGACAGTCCGGCCCCATGCGTCGATGGTTTTCTCGGTCCCTCGTGGTACGAGGTCGTTCCCGCTGCACAGATTCATGCGCCGGGGCCTAATACAGAAAATGCACTTTGATTTCTTGGGCTATCTGTTATAGCACCCGAGATATCACCAGATATATATTGGATTTTTCCCTGACACTGAGTGTCCGGCCCCATGAGACGGTGGTTTTCTCGGCCCCTGGTGGTCCGAGGTCGTTCCCGCTGCCCAGATTCATGCGCCAGGGCCTCCTACAGACAATGCACTTTGGTTCATTGCGCTGTCTCTACTAGCACCCGAGATATCACCAGATATTTGCTGGATTTTTACATGACCTTGGGTGACGGATTCCGAATATCTGTAATTTTCTCGGCCACTGGTGGTCCGAGGTCGTTCCTGCGGCACAGATTCATTCGCAAGGGCCTCCTACAGACAATGCACTTTGGTTTATTGCGCTATCTGTAGTAGCACCCGAGATATCACCAGATATATATTGGATTTTTCCCTGACCCTGAGTGTCCGGCTCCATGAGACGATGATTTTCTCGGCCCCTGGTGGTCCGAGGTCCTTCCCGCTGCACAGATTCATTCGCCTGGGCCTCCTACAGACAATGCACTTTGATTTAGTGCGCTATCTCTAATAGCATCCGAGATATCACCAGATATATATTGGATTTTTCCCTGACCCTGAGTGTCAGGCGCCATGAGACGGTGGTTTTCTTGGCCCCTGGTGGTCCGAGGTCGTTCCCGCTGCACAGATTCATTCGCAAGGGCCTCCTACAGACAATGCACTTTGGTTTATTGCGCTATCTGTAGTAGCACCCGAGATATCACCAGATATATATTGGATTTTTCCCTGACCCTGAGTGTCCGGCTCCATGAGACGATGATTTTCTCGGCCCCTGGTGGTCCGAGGTCGTTCCCGCTGCACAGATTCATTCGCAAGGGCCTCCTACAGACAATGCACTTTGGTTTATTGCGCTATCTGTAGTAGCACCCGAGATATCACCAGATATATATTGGATTTTCCCCTGACCCTGAGTGTCCGGCCCCGTGAGTCGGTGGTTTTCTCGGCCCCTGGTGGTCCTAGGTCGTTCCCGCTGCCCAGATTCATGCGCCAGGGCCTCCTACAGACAATGCACTTTGGTTTATTGCGCTATCTGTAATAGCACCCGAGATATCACCAGATATATATTGGATTTTTCCCTGACCCTGAGTGTCCGGCTCCATGAGACGGTGATTTTCTCGTCCCCTGCTGGTCCGATGTCGTTCCCGCTGCCCAGATTCATGCGCCAGGGCCTCCTACAGACAATGCACTTAGGTTTATTGCGCTATCTGTAATAGCACCCGAGATATCACCAGATATATGCTGGATTTTTACATGACCATGGCTGACGGATTACGAATATCTGTAATTTTCTCGGCCCCTGGTGGTCCGAGGTCGTTCCTGCGGCACAGATACATTCGCCAGTGCCTCCTACAGACAATGCACTTTGATTTATTGCGCTATCACTAATAGTACCCGAGATATCACCAGATATATATTGAATTTTCCCCTGACCCTGAGTGTCCGGCCCCATGAGACTGTGGTTTTCCCGGCCCCTGGTGGTCCGAGGTCGTTCCCGCTGCACAGATTCATGCGGCAGGGCCTCCTACACACAATGCACTTTGATTTGTTGGGCTATCTGTAATAGCACCCGAGATATCACCAGATATATATTGGATTTTCCCCTGACCCTGAGTGTCCGGCCCCATGAGACGGTGGTTTTCTCGGCCCCTGGTGGTCCGAGGTCGTTCCCGCTGCACTGATTCATGCGCGGGGGCCTAATACAGACAATGCACTTTGATTTCTTGGGCTATCTGTAATAGCACCCGAGATATCACCAGATATATATTGGATTTTTCCCTGAGCCTGAGTGTCCGGCCCCATGAGACGGTGGTTTTCTCGGCCCCTGGTGGTCCGACGTCGTTCCCGCTGCACAGAATCATGCGCCAGGGCCTCCTGCAGTTAATTCACTTTGGTTTATTGCGCCATCTCTACTAGCACCCGAGATATCACCCGATATATATTGGATATTTCCCTGACCCTGAGTGTCCGGCCCCATGAGACTGTGGTTTTCTCGGCCCCTGGTGGTCCGAGGTCGTTCCCGCTGCACAGATTCATGCGCCAGGGCCTCCTACAGACAATGCACTTTGATTTATTGCGCTATCTGTAATAGCACCCGAGATATCACCAGATATATATTGGATTTTACCCTGACCCTGAGTGTCCGGCCCCATGAGACTGTGGTTTTCTCGGCCGCTGGTGGTCCGAGGTCGTTCCCGCTGCACAGATGCATGCGCCAGGGCCTCCTGCAGATAAGTCACTTTGATTTATCGCGCTATCTCTAATAGCACCCGAGATATCACCAGATATATATTGGATTTTTCCCCGACCCAGAGTGTCCGGCCCCATGAGACGGTGGTTTTCTCGGCCGCTGGTGGTCCGAGGTCGTTCCCGCTGCGCAGATGCATGCGCCAGGGCCTCCGGCAGATAATTCACTTTGGTTTATTGCGCTATCTCTAATAGCACCCGAGATATCACCAGATATATGTTGGATTTTTCCCCGACCCTGAGTGTCCGGCCCCATGAGACTGTGGTTTTCTCGGCCCCCGGTGGTCAGAGGTCGTTCCCGCTGCACAGATTCATGCGCCAGGGCCTCCTACAGATAATGCACTTTGATTTATTGCGCTATCTGTAATAGCACCCGAGATATCACCAGATATATGTTGGATTTTTCCCCGACCCTGAGTGTCCGGCCCCATGAGACTTTGGTTTTCTCGGCCGCTGGTGGTCCGAGGTCGTTCCCGCTGCGCAGATGCATGCGCCAGGGCCTCCTGCAGATAATTCACTTTGGTTTATTGCGCTATCTCTAATAGCACCCGAGATATCACCAGATATATATTGTATTTTCCCATGATCCTGAGTGTCCTGGCCCATAAGACTGTGGTTTTCTCTGCACCTGGCGGTCAGAGATCGTTCCCGCCTCACAGATTCATGCGCCAGTGCCTCCTACAGACAATGCACTTTGGTTTATTGCGCTATCTCCAATAGCACCCGAGATATCGCCAGATATATATTGGATTTGTCCCTGGCCCTGAGTGTCCGGCCCCATGAGACGGCAGTTTTCTCGGCCCCTGGTGGTCCGAGGTCGATCCGGCTGCACAGATTCATGCGCCAGGGCTTCCTACAGACAATGCACTTTGATTTATTGCGCTATCTGTAATAGCACCCGAGATATCACCAGATATATATTGGATTTTTCCCTGCCCTGACAGTCCGGCCCCATGAGACGGTGATTTTCTCGGCCCCTGGTGGTCCGAGGTCCATCCCGGTGCACAGATTCATGCGCCAGGGACTCCTACGGACAATGCACTTTGATTTATTGCGCTATCTGTAATAGCACCCGAGATATCACCGGATATATATTGGATTTTTCCCTGACCCTGAGTGTCCGGCCCCATGAGACGGTGGTTTACTCGGCCCCTGGTGGTCGGAGGTCGTTCCCGCTGCACAGACTCATGCGCCAGGGCCTCCTACAGACAATGCACTTTGGTTTCTTGGGCTATCTCTAATAGCACCCGAGATATCACCAGGTATATATTGGATTCTTCCCTGACCCTGAGTGTCCGGCCCCATGAGACAGTGGTTTTCTCGGCCCCTGGTGGTCCGAGGTCGTTCCCGCTGCACAGATTCATGCGCCGGGGCCTAATACAGACAATGCACTTTGACTTATTGCGCTATCTGTAATAGCACCCGAGATATCACCAGATATATATTGGATTTTTCCCTGACCCTGAGTGTCCGGCCCCATGAGACTGTGGTTTTCTCGGCCCCTGGTGGTCCGAGGTCGTTCCCGCTGCACAGATTCATGCGCCAGGGCCTCCTACAGACAATGCACTTTGATTTATTGCGCTATCTGTAATAGCACCCGAGCTATCACCAGATATATATTGGATTTTTCCCTGACCCTGAGTGCCCGGCCCCATGTGTCGGTGGTTTTCTCGGCCCCTGGGGGTCCGAGATCGATCTCGCTGCACAGGTTCATGCGCTAGAGCCTCCTGCAGACAATGCACTTTGATATATCCCGCTATATGTAATAGCACCCGAGATATCATGAGATATATATTGGATTTTTCCCTGACCCTGAGTGTCCGGCCCAATGAGGCGGTGGTTTTCTCGGCCCCTGGTTGTCCGAGGTCGTTCCCGCTGCACAGATTCATGCGCCAGGGCCTCCTGCAGATAATTCACTTTGGTGTATTGCGCTATCTCTAATAGCACCCGAGATATCACCAGATATATATTGGATTTTACCCTGACCCTGAGTGTCCGGCCCCATGAGACTGTGGTTTTCTCGGCCCCTGGTTGTCCGAGGTCGTTCCCGCTGCACAGATTCATGCGCGAGGGCCTCCTGCAAATAATTCACTTGGGTTTATTGCGCTATCCCTAATAGCACCCGAGATATCACCAGATATATATTGGATTTTCCCCTGACTCTGGGTGTCCGGCCCCATGAGACGGTGGTTTTCTCGGCCCCTGGTGGTCCTAGGTCGTTCCCGCTGCACAGATGCATGCGCCAGGGCCTCCTGCAGATAATTCCCTTTGGCTTATTGCGCTATCTCTAATAGCACCCGAGATATCACCAGATATATGCTGGATTTTTACATGACCTTGGGTGACGGATTCCGAATATCAGTAATTTTCTCGGCCCCTGGTGGTCCGAGGTCGTTCCTGCTGCACAGATTCATTCGCCAGTGCCTCCTACAGACAACGCACATTGATTTATTGCGCTATCTGTAATAGCACCCGAGATATCACCAGATATATATTGGATTTTCCCCTGACTCTGGGTGTCCGGCCCCATGAGACTGTGGTTTTCTCGGCCCCTAGTCGTCCGAGGTCGTTCCCGCTGCACAGATTCATGCGCCAGGGCCTCCTACAGACAACGCACTTTGATTTATTGCGCTATCTGAAATAGCACCCGAGATATCACCAGATATATATTGGATTTTTCCCTGACCCTGAGTGTCCGGCCCCATGAGACGCTGGTTTTCTCGGCCCCTGGTGGTCCGAGGACTTTCCCGCTTCCCAGATTCAGGCGCCACGGCCTCCTGCAGATAACTCACTTGGTTTATTGCGCTATCTCTAATAGCACCCGAGATATCACCAGATATATATTGGATTTTCCCCTGACCCTGAGTGTCCGGCCCCATGAGACGGTGGTTTTCTCGGCCCCTGGTGGTCCGAGGTCGATCCCGCTGCACAGATTCATGCGCCAGGGTCTCCTACAGACAATGCACTTTGATTTATTTCGCTATCTGTAATAGGACCCGAGATATCACCAGATATATATTGGATTTTCCCCAGACCCTGAGTGTCCGGCCGCATGAGACTGTAGTTTTCTCGGCCCCTGGTGGTCCGAGGTCGTTCCCGCTGCCCAGATTCATTCGCCAGTGCCTCCTACAGAGAATGCACTTTCATTTATTGCGCTATCTCTAATAACACCCGAGATAACACCAGATATATATTGGATTTTTCCCTGACCCTGGCAGTCCGGCTCCATGAGATGGTGATTTTCTCGGCCCCTGGTGGTCCGAGGTCGTTCCCGCTGCACAGAATCATGAGCCAGGGCTTCCTGCAGACAATGCACTTTGATTTATCGCGCTATCTCTAATAGCACCCGAGATATCACCAGATATATGCTGGATTTTTACATGACCTTGGGTGACGGATTCCGAATATCTGTAATTTTCTCGGCCACTGGTGGTCCGAGGTCGTTCCTGCTGCACAGATTCATTCGCCAGTGCCTCCTACAGACAATGCACTTTGATTTATTGCTCTATCTCTAATAGCACCCGAGATATCACCGGATATATATTGGATTTTTCCCCGACCATGAGTGTCCAGCCCCATGAGACGGTGGTTTTCTCGGACCCTGGTGATCCGAGGTCGTTCCTGCTGCACAGATTGATGCGCCAGGGCCTCCGGCACATAATTCACTTTGGTTTATTGCGCTATCCCTAATAGCACCCGATATATCGCCAGATATATATTGGATTTTCCCTGACCCTGAGTGTCCGGCCCCATGAGACTGTGGTTTTCTCGGCCCCTAGTGGTCCGAGGTCGTTCCCGCTGCACAGATTCATGCGCCAGGGCCTTCTACAGACAACGCACTTTGATTTATTGCGCTATCTGTAATAGCACCCGAGATATCACCGGATATATATTGGATTTTCCCCTGACCCTGAGTGTCCGGCCCCATGAGACGGTGGTTTTCTCGGCCCCCGGTGGTCCGACGTCGTTCCCGCTGCACAAATTCATGCGCCAGGGCCTCCTACAGACAATGCACTTTGATTTATTGCGCTATCTCTAATAGCACCCGAGATATCACCAGATATATATTGGATTTTTCCCCGACTCTGAGTGTCCGGCCCCATGAGACGGTGGTTTTCTTGGCCGCTGGTGGTCCGAGGTAGTTCCCGCTGGCCAGATTCATGCGCCAGGGCCTCCTACAGACAATGCATTTTGATTTATTGCGCTATCTCTAATAGCACCCGAGATATCACCAGATATATATTGGATTTTTCCCCGACCCTGAGTGTCCGGCCCCATGAGACGGTTGTTTTCTCGGCCGCTGGTGGTCCGAGGTCGTTCCCGCTGCACAGATTCATGCGCCAGAGCCTCCTACAGACAACGCACATTGATTTATTTCGCTATCTGTAATAGCACCCGAGATATCACCAGATATATATTGGATATTTCCCTCACCCTGAGTGTCCAGCCCCATGAGACGGTGGTTTTCTCGGCCCCTGGTGGACCGAGGTCATTCCCGCTGCACAGATTCATGCGCGAGGGCCTCCTGCAAATAATTCACTTGGGTTTATTGCGCTATCTCTAATAGCACCCGAGATATCACCAGATATATATTGGATTTTCCCCTGACTCTGGGTGTCCGGCCCCATGAGACGGTGGTTTTCTCGGCCCCTGGTGGTCCTAGGTCGTTCCCGCTGCACAGATGCATGCGCCAGAGCCTCCTGCAGATAATTCCCTTTGGCTTATTGCGCTATCTCTAATAGCACCCGAGATATCACCAGATATATGCTGGATTTTTACATGACCTTGGGTGACGGATTCCGAATATCAGTAATTTTCTCGGCCCCTGGTGGTCCGAGGTCGTTCCTGCTGCACAGATTCATTCGCCAGTGCCTCCTACAGACAACGCACATTGATTTATTGCGCTATCTGTAATAGCACCCGAGATATCACCAGATATATATTGGATTTTCCCCTGACTCTGGGTGTCCGGCCCCATGAGACTGTGGTTTTCTCGGCCCCTAGTGGTCCGAGGTCGTTCCCGCTGCACAGATTCATGCGCCAGGGCCTCCTACAGACAACGCACTTTGATTTATTGCGCTATCTGAAATAGCACCCGAGATATCACCACATATATATTGGATTTTTCCCTGACCCTGAGTGTCCGGCCCCATGAGACGCTGGTTTTCTCGGCCCCTGGTGGTCCGAGGACGTTCCCGCTTCCCAGATTCAGGCGCCAGGGCCTCCTGCAGATAACTCACTTGGTTTATTGCGCTATCTCTAATAGCACCCGAGATATCACCAGATATATATTGGATTTTCCCCTGACCCTGAGTGTCCGGCCCCATGAGACGGTGGTTTTCTCGGCCCCTGGTGGTCCGAGGTCGATCCCGCTGCACAGATTCATGCGCCAGGGTCTCCTACAGACAATGCACTTTGATTTATTTCGCTATCTGTAATAGGACCCGAGATATCACCAGATATATATTGGATTTTCCCCAGACCCTGAGTGTCCGGCCGCATGAGACTGTAGTTTTCTCGGCCCCTGGTGGTCCGAGGTCGTTCCCGCTGCACAGATTCATGCGCTAGGGCCTCCTACAGACAATGCACTTTGATTTATTGCGCTATCTGTAATAGCACCCGAGATATCACCACATATATATTGGATTTTTCCCTGACCCAGAGTGTCCGGCCCCATGAGACGGTGGTTTTCTCGGCCCCTGGTGGTCCGAGGTTGTTCCCGCTGCACAGATTCATGCGCCAGGGCCTCCTACAGACAATGCACTTTGATTCATTGCGCTATCTGTAATAGCACCCGAGATATCACCAGATATATATTGGATATTTCCCTCACCCTGAGTGTCCAGCCCCATGAGACGGTGGTTTTCTCAGCCCCTGGTGGACCGAGGTCGTTCCCGCTGCACAGATTCATGCGCCAGGGCCTCCTGCAGATAATTCGCTTTGGTTTATTTCGCTATCTGTAATAGGACCCGAGATATCACCAGATATATGTTGGATTTTCCCCATACCCTGAGTGTCCGCCCCCATGAGACTGTAGGTTTCTCGGCCCCTGGTGATCCGAGGTCGTTCCCGCTGCACAGGTTCATGCGCCAGGGCCTCCTACAGACAATGCACTTTGATTTATTGCGCTATCTCTAATAGCACCCGAGATATCACCAGATATATATTGGATTTTCCCCTGACCCTGAGAGTCCGGCCCCATGAGACTGTGGTTTTTTCGGACCCTGGTGGTCCGAGGTCGTTCCCGCTGCACAGATTCATGCGCCAGGACCTCCTGCAGATAATTCACTTTGGTTTATTGCGCTATCTCTAATAGCACCCGAGATATCACCAGATATATATTGGATTTTCCCCTGACTCTGGGTGTCCGGCCCCATGAAACGGTGGTTTTCTCGGCCCCTGGTGGTCCGAGGTCGTTCCCGCTGCACAGATTCATGCGCCAGGGCCTCCTGCAGATAATTCACTTTCGTTTATTGCGCTATCTCTAATAGCACCCGAAATATCACCAGATATATATTGGATTTTACCCTGACCCTGAGTGTCCGGCCCCATGAGACGGTGGTTTTCTCGGCCCCTGGTGGTCCGAGGTCGTTCCCGCTGCACAGATTCATGCGCCAAGGCCTCCTACAGACAATGCACTTTGATTTATGTCGCTATCTGTAATAGGACCCGAGATATCACCAGATATATATTGGATTTTTCACTGACCCTGAGTGTCCGGCCGCATGTGACTGTAGTTTTCTCGGCCCCTGGTGGTCCGAGGTCGTTCCCGCTGCACAGATTCATGCGCCAGGGCCTCCTACAGACAACGCACTTTGATTTATGGCGCTATCTGTAATAGCACCCGAGATATCACCAGATATATATTGGATTTTCCACTGACCCTGAGTGTCCGGCCCCATGAGACGGTGGTTTTCTCGGCCCCTGGTGGTCCTAGGTCGTTCCCGCTGCACAGATGCATGCGCCAGGGCCTCCTGCAGAGAATTCCCATTGGCTTATTGCGCTATCTCTAATAGCACCCGAGATATCACCAGATATATATTGGATTTTCCCCTGACCCTGAGTGGCCGGCCCCATGAGACGGTGGTCTACTCGGCCCCTGGTGGGCCGAAGTCGTTCCCGCTGCCCAGATTCATGCGCCACGGTCTCCTACAGACAATGCACTTTGATTTATTGCGCTATCTGTAATAGCACCCGACATATCAACAGATATATATTGGATTTTTCCCTGACCCTGAGTGTCCGGCCCCATGAGACGGTGGTTTTCTCGGCCCCTGGTGGTCCGAGGTCGTTCCCGATGCACAGATTCATGCACCAGGGCCTCCTGCAGATAATTCACTTTCGTTTATTGCGCTATCTCTAATAGCACCCGAGATATCACCAGATATATATTGGATTTTCCACTGACCCTGAGTGTCCGGCCCCATGAGACGGTGGTTTTCTCGGCCCCTGGTGGTCCGAGGTCGATCCCGCTGCACAGATTCATGCGCCAGGGCCTCCTACAGACAATGCACTTTGATTTATTGCGCTATCTGTAATAGCACCCGAGATATCACCACATATATATTGGATTTTTCCCTGACCCAGAGTGTCCGGCCCCATGAGACGGTGGTTATCTCGGCCCCTGGTGGACCGAGGTCGTTCCCGCTGCACAGATTCATGCGCCAGAGCCTCCTACAGACAATGCACTTTGATTCATTGCGCTATCTGTAATAGCACCCGAGATATCACCAGATATATATTGGATATTTCCCTCACCCTGAGTGTCCGGCCCCATGAGACGGTGGTTTTCTCGGCTCCTGGTGGTCCGAGGTCGTTCCCGCTGCACAGATTCATGCGCCAGGGCCTCCTGCAGATAATTCACTTTCGTTTATTGCGCTATCTCTAATAGCACCCGAGATATCACCAGATATATATTGGATTTTTCCCTTACCCTGAGTGTCCGGCCCCATGAGACGGTGGTTTTCTCGGCCCCTGGTGGTCCTAGGTCGTTCCCGCTGCACAGATGCATGCGCCAGGGCCTCCGGCAGATAAGACCCTTTGGCTTATTGCGCTATCTCCAATAGCACCCGAGATATCACCAGATATATATTGGATTTTCCCCTGACCCTGAGTGGCCGGCCCCATGAGACGGTGGTCTTCTCGGCGCCTGGTGGTCCGAGGTCGTTCCCGCTGCCCAGATTCATTCGCCACGGCCTCCTACTGACAATGCACTTTGATTTATTGCGCTATCTGTAATAACACCCGAGATATCACCAGATATATATTGGATATTTCCCTCACCCTGAGTGTCCAGCCCCATGAGACGGTGGTTTTCTCGGCCCCTGGTGGTCCGAGGTCGTTCCCGCTGCACAGATTCGTGCGCCAGGGCCTCCTGCAGATAATTCACTTTGGTTTATTGCGCTATCTCTAATAGCGCCCGAGATATCCCCAGATATGTATTGGATTTTTCCCTGACCCTGAGTGTCCGGCCCCATGAGACTGCGGTTTTCTCAGCCCCTGGTGGTCCGAGGTCGTTCCCGCTGCACACATTCATGCGCCAGGGCCTCCTGCAGATAATTCACTTCGGTTTATTGCGCTATCTCTAATAGCACACGAGATATCACCAGATATATATTGGATTTTGCCCTGACCCTGAGTGTCCGGCCCCATGAGACTGTGGTTTTCTCGGCTCCTGGTGGTCCGAGGTCGTTCCCGTTGCACAGATTCATGCGCTAGGGCCTCCTGCAGATAATTCACTTTGATTTATTGCGCTATCTGTAATAGCACCCGAGATATCACCACATATATATTGGATTTTTCCCTGACCCAGAGTGTCCGGCCCCATGAGACGGTGGTTTTCTCGGCCCCTGGTGGTCCGAGGTCGTTCCCGCTGCACAGATTCATTCGCCTGGGCCTCCTACAGACAATGCACTTTGGTTTATTGCGCTATCTGTAATAGCACCCGAGATATCACCAGATATATATTGGATTTTTCCCTGACCCTGAGTGTCCGGCTCCATGAGACGGTGATTTTCTCGTCCCCTGCTGGTCCGACGTCGTTCCCGCTGCCCAGATTCATGCGCCAGGGCCTCCTACAGACAATGCACTTAGGTTTATTGCGCTATCTGTAATAGCACCCGAGATGTCACCAGATATATGCTGGATTTTTACATGACCTTGGCTGACGGATTACGAATATCTGTAATTTTCTCGGCCCCTGGTGGTCCGAGGTCGTTCCTGCGGCACAGATTCATTCGCCAGTGCCTCCTACAGACAATGCACTTTGATTTATTGCGCTATCACTAATAGTACCCGAGATATCACCAGATATATATTGAATTTTCCCCTGACCCTGAGTGTCCGGCCCCATGAGACTGTGGTTTTCCCGGCCCCTGGTGGTCCGAGGTCGTTCCCGCTGCACAGATTCATGCGGCAGGGCCTCCTACACACAATGCACTTTGATTTGTTGGGCTATCTGTAATAGCACCCGAGATATCACCAGATATATATTGGATTTTCCCCTGACCCTGAGATTCCGGCCCCATGAGACTGTGGTTTTTTCGGACCCTGGTGGTCCGAGGTCGTTCCCGCTGCACAGATTCATGCGCTAGGGCCTCCTACAGACAATGCACTTTGATTTATTGCGCTATCTGTAATAGCACCCGAGATATCACCACATATATATTGGATTTTTCCCTGACCCAGAGTGTCCGGCCCCATGAGACGGTGGTTTTCTCGGCCCCTGGTGGTCCGAGGTTGTTCCCGCTGCACAGATTCATGCGACAGGGCCTCCTACAGACAATGCACTTTGATTCATTGCGCTATCTGTAATAGCACCCGAGATATCACCAGATATATATTGGATATTTCCCTCACCCTGAGTGTCCAGCCCCATGAGACGGTGGTTTTCTCAGCCCCTGGTGATCCGAGGTCGTTCCCGCTGCACAGATTCATGCGCCAGGACCTCCTGCAGATAATTCACTTTGGTTTATTGCGCTATCTCTAATAGCACCCGAGATATCACCAGATATATATTGGATTTTCCCCTGACTCTGGGTGTCCGGCCCCATGAAACGGTGGTTTTCTCGGCCCCTGGTGGTCCGAGGTCGTTCCCGCTGCACAGATTCATGCGCCAGGGCCTCCTGCAGATAATTCACTTTCGTTTATTGCGCTATCTCTAATAGCACCCGAAATATCACCAGATATATATTGGATTTTACCCTGACCCTGAGTGTCCGGCCCCATGAGACGGTGGTTTTCTCGGCCCCTGGTGGTCCGAGGTCGTTCCCGCTGCACAGATTCATGCGCCAAGGCCTCCTACAGACAATGCACTTTGATTTATGTCGCTATCTGTAATAGGACCCGAGATATCACCAGATATATATCGGATTTTTCACTGACCCTGAGTGTCCGGCCGCATGTGACTGTAGTTTTCTCGGCCCCTGGTGGTCCGAGGTCGTTCCCGCTGCACAGATTGATGCGCCAGGGCCTCCTACAGACAACGCACTTTGATTTATGGCGCTATCTGTAATAGCACCCGAGATATCACCAGATATATATTGGATTTTCCACTGACCCTGAGTGGCCGGCCCCATGAGACGGTGGTCTTCTCGGCCCCTGGTGGGCCGAAGTCGTTCCCGCTGCCCAGATTCATGCGCCACGGTCTCCTACAGACAATGCACTTTGATTTATTGCGCTATCTGTAATAGCACCCGACATATCAACAGATATATATTGGATATTTCCCTCACCCTGAGTGTCCAGCCCCATGAGACGGTGGTTTTCTCGGCCCCCGGGTGGACCGAGGTCGTTCCCGCTGCACAGATTCATGCGCTAGGGCCTCCTGCAGATAATTCACTTTGGTTTATTGCGCTATCTCTAATAGCACCCGAGATATCACCAGATATATATTGGATTTTCCACTGACTCTGGGTGTCCGGCCCCATGAGACGGTGGTTTTCTCGGCACCTGGTGGTCCGAGGACGTTCCCGCTTCCCAGATTCAGGCGCCAGGACCTCCTGCAGATAACTCACTTGGTTTATTGCGCTATCTCTAATAGCACCCGAGATATCACCAGATATATATTGGATTTTTCCCTGACCCTCAGTGTCCGGCCCCATGAGACGGTGGTTTTCTCGGCCCCTGGTGGTCCGAGGTCGTTCCCGCTGCACAGATTCATGCACCAGGGCCTCCTGCAGATAATTCACTTTCGTTTATTGCACTATCTCTAATAGCACCCGAGATATCACCAGATATATATTGGATTTTCCACTGACCCTGAGTGTCCGGCCCCATGAGACGGTGGTTTTCTCGGCCCCTGGTGGTCCGAGGTCGATCCCGCTGCACAGATTCATGCGCCAGGGCCTCCTACAGACAATGCACTTTGATTTATTGCGCTATCTGTAATAGCACCCGAGATATCACCACATATATATTGGATTTTTCCCTGACCCAGAGTGTCCGGCCCCATGAGACGGTGGTTTTCTCGGCCCCTGGTGGTCCGAGGTCGTTCCCGCTGCACAGATTCATGCGCCAGAGCCTCCTACAGACAATGCACTTTGATTCATTGCGCTATCTGTAATAGCACCCGAGATATCACCAGATATATATTGGATATTTCCCTCACCCTGAGTGTCCGGCCCCATGAGACGGTGGTTTTCTCGGCTCCTGGTGGTCCGAGGTCGTTCCCGCTGCACAAATTCATGCGCCAGGGCCTCCTGCAGATAATTCACTTTCGTTTATTGCGCTATCTCTAATAGCACCCGAGATATCACCAGATATATATTGGATTTTTCCCTTACCCTGAGTGTCCGGCCCCATGAGACGGTGGTTTTCTCGGCCCCTGGTGGTCCTAGGTCGTTCCCGCTGCACAGATGCATGCGCCAGGGCCTCCGGCAGATAAAACCCTTTGGCTTATTGCGCTATCTCCAATAGCACCCGAGATATCACCAGATATATATTGGATTTTCCCCTGACCCTGAGTGGCCGGCCCCATGAGACGGTGGTCTTCTCGGCGCCTGGTGGTCCGAGGTCGTTCCCGCTGCCCAGATTCATTCGCCACGGCCTCCTACTGACAATGCACTTTGATTTATTGCGCTATCTGTAATAACACCCGAGATATCACCAGATATATATTGGATATTTCCCTCACCCTGAGTGTCCAGCCCCATGAGACGGTGGTTTTCTCGGCCCCTGGTGGTCCGAGGTCGTTCCCGCTGCACAGATTCGTGCGCCAGGGCCTCCTGCAGATAATTCACTTTGGTTTATTGCGCTATCTCTAATAGCGCCCGAGATATCCCCAGATATGTATTGGATTTTTCCCTGACCCTGAGTGTCCGGCCCCATGAGACTGCGGTTTTCTCGGCCCCTGGTGGTCCGAGGTCGTTCCCGCTGCACACATTCATGCGCCAGGGCCTCCTGCAGATAATTCACTTCGGTTTATTGCGCTATCTCTAATAGCACACGAGATATCACCAGATATATATTGGATTTTGCCCTGACCCTGAGTGTCCGGCCCCATGAGACTGTGGTTTTCTCGGCTCCTGGTGGTCCGAGGTCGTTCCCGTTGCACAGATTCATGCGCTAGGGCCTCCTGCAGATAATTCACTTTGGTTTATTGCGCTATCTCTAATAGCACCCGAGATATCACCAGATATATATTGGATTTTCCCCTGACCCTGAGTGTCCGGCCCCATGAGACTGTGGTTTTCTCGGCCCCTGGTGGTCCGAGGTCGTTCCCGCTGCACAGATTCATGCGCAAGGGCCTCCTACAGACAATGCACTTTGATTTATTGCGCTATCTCTAATAGCACCCAAGATATCAGCAGATATATATAGGATTTTTCCCTGACCCTGACTGTCCGGCCCCATGAGACGGTGATTTTCTCGGCCCCTACGGGTCCGAGGTTGTTCTCGCTGCACAGATTCATGCGCCAGGGCCTCCTGCAGATAATTCACTTTGGTTTATTGCGCTATCTCTAACAGCACCCAAGATATCACCAGATATATATGGGATTTTTCCCTGACCCTGAGTGTCCGGCCCCATGAGACTGTGGTTTTTTCGGCCCCTGGTGGTCCGAGGTTGTTCCCGTTGCACAGATTCATGCGCCAGGGCCTCCTGCAGATAATTCACTTTGATTTATTGCGCTATCTGTAATAGCACCCGAGATATCACCAGATATATATTGGATTTTTCACTGACCCTAAGTGTCCGGCCCATCGGGACGGTGGTTTTCTCGGCCCCTGGTGATCCGAGGTCGTTCCCGCTGCACAGATTCATGCGCCAGGGGCTCCTACAGATAACTCACTTTGGTTTATTGCGCTATCTATAATAGCACCCGAGATATCACCAGATATATATTGGATTTTTCCCTTACCCTGAGTGTCCGGCCCCATGAGACGCTGGTTTTCTCGGCCCCTGGTGGTCCGAGGACGTTCCCGCTTCCCAGATTCAGGCGCCAGGGCCTCCTGCAGATAACTCACTTGGTTTATTGCGCTATCTCTAATAGCACCCGAGATATCACCAGATATATATTGGATTTTCCCCTGACCCTGAGTGTCCGGCCCCATGAGACGGTGGTTTTCTCGGCCCCTGGTGGTCCGAGGTCGATCCCGCTGCACAGATTCATGCGCCAGTGTCTCCTACAGACAATGCACTTTGATTTATTTCGCTATCTGTAATAGGACCCGAGATATCACCAGATATATATTGGATTTTCCCCAGACCCTGAGTGTCCGGCCGCATGAGACTGTAGTTTTCTCGGCCCCTGGTGGTCCGAGGTCGTTCCCGCTGCACAGATTCATGCGCTAGGGCCTCCTACAGACAATGCACTTTGATTTATTGCGCTATCTGTAATAGCACCCGCGATATCACCACATATATATTGGATTTTTCCCTGACCCAGAGTGTCCGGCCCCATGAGACGGTGGTTTTCTCGGCCCCTGGTGATCCGAGGTCGTTCCCGCTGCACAGGTTCATGCGCCAGGGCCTCCTAAAGACAATGCACTTTGATTTATTGCGCTATCTCTAATAGCACCCGAGATATCACCAGATATATATTGGATTTTCCCCTGACCCTGAGAGTCCGGCCCCATGAGACTGTGGTTTTTTCGGACCCTGGTGGTCCGAGGTCGTTCCCGCTGCACAGATTCATGCGCCAGGACCTCCTGCAGATAATTCACTTTGGTTTATTGCGCTATCTCTAATAGCACCCGAGATATCACCAGATATATATTGGATTTTCCCCTGACTCTGGGTGTCCGGCCCCATGAAACGGTGGTTTTCTCGGCCCCTGGTGGTCCGAGGTCGTTCCCGCTGCACAGATTCATGCGCCAGGGCCTCCTACAGACAACGCACTTTGATTTATGGCGCTATCTGTAATAGCACCCGAGATATCACCAGATATATATTGGATTTTCCACTGACCCTGAGTGTCCGGCCCCATGAGACGGTGGTTTTCTCGGCCCCTGGTGGTCCTAGGTCGTTCCCGCTGCACAGATGCATGCGCCAGGGCCTCCTGCAGATAATTCCCTTTGGCTTATTGCGCTATCTCTAATAGCACCCGAGATATCACCAGATATATATTGGATTTTCCCCTGACCCTGAGTGGCCGGCCCCATGAGACGGTGGTCTTCTCGGCCCCTGGTGGGCCGAAGTCGTTCCCGCTGCCCAGATTCATGCGCCACGGTCTCCTACAGACAATGCACTTTGATTTATTGCGCTATCTGTAATAGCACCCGACATATCAACAGATATATATTGGATATTTCCCTCACCCTGAGTGTCCAGCCCCATGAGACGGTGGTTTTCTCGGCCCCCGGGTGGACCGAGGTCGTTCCCGCTGCACAGATTCATGCGCTAGGGCCTCCTGCAGATAATTCACTTTGGTTTATTGCGCTATCTCTAATAGCACCCGAGATATCACCAGATATATATTGGATTTTCCACTGACTCTGGGTGTCCGGCCCCATGAGACGGTGGTTTTCTCGGCACCTGGTGGTCCGAGGACGTTCCCGCTTCCCAGATTCAGGCGCCAGGACCTCCTGCAGACAACTCACTTGGTTTATTGCGCTATCTCTAATAGCACCCGAGATATCACCAGATATATATTGGATTTTTCCCTGACCCTGAGTGTCCGGCCCCATGAGACGGTGGTTTTCTCGGCCCCTGGTGGTCCGAGGTCGTTCCCGCTGCACAGATTCATGCACCAGGGCCTCCTGCAGATAATTCACTTTCGTTTATTGCGCTATCTCTAATAGCACCCGAGATATCACCAGATATATATTGGATTTTCCCCTGACCCTGAGTGTCCGGCCCCATGAGACTGTGGTTTTCTCGGCCCCTGGTGGTCCGAGGTCGTTCCCGCTGCACAGATTCATGCGCCAGGGCCTCCTACAGACAATGCACTTTGATTTATTGCGCTATCTCTAATAGCACCCAAGATATCAGCAGATATATATAGGATTTTTCCCTGACCCTGACTGTCCGGCCCCATGAGACGGTGATTTTCTCGGCCCCTGGTGGTCCGAGGTCGTTCCCGCTGCACTGATTCATGCGCCAGTGCCTCCTGCAGATAATTCACTTTCGTTTATTGCGCTATCTCTAATAGCACCCGAAATATCACCAGATATATATTGGATTTTCCCCTGACCCTGAGTGTCCGGCCCCATGAGACGGTGGTTTTCTCGGACCCTGGTGGTCCGAGGTCGTTCCCGCTGCACAGGTTCATGCGCCAGGGCCTCCTACAGACAATGCACTTTGATTTATTGCGCTATCTCTAATAGCACCCGAGATATCACCAGATATTTATTGGATTTTCCCCTGACCCTGAGTGTCCGGCCCCATGAGACGGTGGTTTTCTCGGCTCCTGGTGGTCCGAGGTCGTTCCCGCTGCACAGATTCATGCGCCAGGGCCTCCTGCAGATAATTCACTTTCGTTTATTGCGCTATCTCTAATAGCACCCGAGATATCACCAGATATATATTGGATTTTCCCCTGACCCTGAGTGTCCGGCCCCATGAGACGGTGGTTTTCTCGGCTCCTGGTGGTCCGAGGTCGTTCCCGCTGCACAGATTCATGCGCCAGGGCCTCCTGCAGATAATTCACTTTCGTTTATTGCGCTATCTCTAATAGCACCCGAGATATCACCAGATATATATTGGATTTTCCCCTGATTCTGAGTGTCCGGCCCCATGAGACTGTGGTTTTTTCGGACCCTGGTGGTCCGAGGTCGTTCCCGCTGCACAGATTCAGGCGCCAGGGCCTCCTGCAGATAACTCACTTGGTTTATTGCGCTATCTCTAATAGCACCCGAGATATCACCAGATATATATTGGATATTTCCCTCACCCTGGGTGTCCAGCCCCATGAGACGGTGGTTTTCTCGGCCCCTGGTGGTCCGAGGTCGTTCCCGCTGCACTGATTCATGCGCCAGGGCCTCCTGCAGATAATTCACTTTCGTTTATTGCGCTATCTCTAATAGCACCCGAAATATCACCAGATATATATTGGATTTTCCCCAGACCCTGAGTGTCCGCCCCCATGAGACTGTAGTTTTCTCGGCCCCTGGTGGTCCGAGGTCGTTCCCGCTGCACAGATTCATGCGCCAGGGCCTCCTACAGACAATGCACTTTGATTTATTGCGCTATCTGCAATAGCACCCGAGATATCACCAGATATATATTGGATATTTCCCTCACCCTGAGTGTCCAGCCCCATGAGACGGTGGTTTTCTCGGCCCCTGGTGGTCCGAGGTCGTTCCCGCTGCACAGATTCATGCGCCAGGGCCTCCTGCAGATAATTCACTTTGGTTTATTGCGCTATCTCTAACAGCACCCAAGATATCACCAGATATATATTGGATTTTTCACTGACCCTAAGTGTCCGGCCCCTCGGGATGGTGGTTTTCTCGGCCCCTGGTGGACCGAGGTCGTTCCCGCTGCACAGATTCATGCGCCAGGGCCTCCTGCAGATAATTCGCTTTGGTTTATTTCGCTATCTGTAATAGGAACCGAGATATCACCAGATATATATTGGATTTTCCCCAGACCCTGAGTGTGCGGCCGCATAAGACTGTAGTTTTCTCGGCCCCTGGTGGTCCGAGGTCGTTCCCGCTGCACAGATTCATGCGCCCGGGCCTCCTACAGACAATGCACTTTGATTTATTGCGCTATCTGTAATAGCACCCGAGATATCACCAGATATATATTGGATATTTCCCTCACCCTGAGTGTCCAGCCCCATGAGACGGTGGTTTTCTCGGCCCCTGGTGGACCGAGGTCGTTCCCGCTGCACAGATTCATGCGCCAGGGCCTCCTGCAGATAATTCACTTTGATTTATTTCGCTATCTGTAATAGGACCCGAGATATCACCAGATATATATTGGATTTTCCCCAGACCCTGAGTGTTCGGCGCCATGTGACTGTAGTTTTCTCGGCCCCTGGTGGTCCGAGGTCGTTCCCGCTGCACAGATTCATGCGCCAGGGCCTCCTGCAGATAATTCACTTTGGTTTATTGCGCTATCTCTAATAGCTCCCGAGATATCACCAGATATATATTGGATTTTGCCCTGACCATGAGTGTCCGGCCCCATGAGACTGTGGTTTTCTCGGCCCCTGGTGGTCCGAGGTTGTTCCCGCTGCGCAGAATCATGCGCCAGGTCCTCCTACAGACAATGCACTTTGATTTATTGCTCTATCTGTAATAGCACCCGAGATATCACCAGATATATATAGGATTTTCCCCTGACCCTGAGTGTCCGGCCCCATGAGACTGTGGTTTTCTCGGCCCCTGGTGGTCCGAGGTCGTTCCCGCTGCACAGATACATGAGCCAGGGCCTCCTACAGACAATGCACTTTGATTTATTGCGCTATCTGCAATAGCACCCGAGATATCACCAGATATATATTGGATTTTCCCCTGACCCTGAGTGTCCGGCCCCATGAGACTGTGGTTTTCTCGGCCCCTGGTGGTCCGAGGTCGTTCCCGCTGCACAGATTCATGCGCCAGGGCCTCCTACAGATAACTCACTTTGGTTTATTGCGCTATCTATAATAGCTCCCGAGATATCACCAGATATATATTGGATTTTTCCCTGACCCTGAGTGTCCGGCCCCATGAGACGGTAGTTTTCTCGGCCCCTGGTGGTCCGAGGTCGTTCCCGCTGCACAGATTCATGCGCCAGGGCCTCCTGCAGATAATTCACTTTCGTTTATTGCGCTATCTCTAATAGCACCCGAGATATCACCAGATATATATTGGATTTTTCCCTTACCCTGAGTGTCCGGCCCCATGAGACGGTGGTTTTCTCGGCCCCTGGTGGTCCTAGGTCGTTCCCGCTGCACAGATGCATGCGCCAGGGCCTCCTGCAGATAATTCCCTTTGGCTTATTGCGCTATCTCTAATAGCACCCGAGGTATCACCAGATATATATTGGATTTTCCCCTGACCCTGAGTGGCCGGCCCCATGAGACGGTGGTCTCCTCGGCCCCTGGTGGACCGAGGTCGTTCCCGCTGCACAGATTCATGCGCCAGGGCCTCCTGCAGATAATTCACTTTGGTTTATTGCGCTATCTCTAATAGCGCCCGAGATATCACCAGATATGTATTGGATTTTTCCCTGACCCTGAGTGTCCGGTCCCATGAGACTGCGGTTTTCTCGGCCCCTGGTGGTCCGAGGTCGTTCCCGCTGCACACATTCATGCGCCAGGGCCTCCTGCAGATAATTCACGTTGGTTTATTGCGCTATCTCTAATAGCACCCGAGATATCACCAGATATATATTGGATTTTCCCCTGACCCTGAGTGTCCGGCCCCATGAGACTGGTTTTCTCGGCCCCTGCTGGTCCGAGGTCGTTCCCGCTGCACAGATTCATGCGCCAGGGCCTCCTACAAGTAATGCACTTTGATTTATTGCGCTATCTGTAATAGCACCCGAGATATCACCAGATATATATTGGATTTTTCCCTGACCCTGAGTGTCCGGCCCCATGAGACGGTGGTTGTCTCGCCCATGGTGGTCCGAGGTCGTTCCCGCTGCACAGATTCATGCGCCAGTGCCTTCTACAGACAATGCACTTTGATTTATTGCGCTATCTGTAATAGCAGCCGAGATATCACCAGATATATATTGGATTTTGCCCTGACCCTGAGTGTCCGGCCCCATGAGACTGTGGTTTTCTCGGCTCCTGGTGGTCCGAGGTCGTCCCCGTTGCACAGATTCATGCGCCAGGGCCTCCTGCAGATAATTCACTTTGGTTTATTGCGCTATCTCTAATAGCACCCGAGATATCACCAGATATATATTGGATTTTCCCCTGACCCTGAGTGTCCGGCCCCATGAGACTGGTTTTCTCGGCCCCTGGTGGTCCGAGGTCGTTCCCGCTGCACAGATTCATGCGCCAGTGCCTTCTACAGACAATGCACTTTGATTTATTGCGCTATCTCTAATAGCACCCGAGATATCACCAGATATATATTGGATTTTTCACTGACCCTGAGTGTCCGGCCCCATGAGACGGTTGTTTTCTCGGCCCCTGGTGGTCCGAGGTCGTTCCCGCTGCACAGATTCATGCGCCAGGGCCTCCTACAGATAACTCACTTTGGTTTATTGCGCTATCTATAATAGCTCCCGAGATATCACCAGATATATATTGGATTTTCCCCTGACCCTGAGTGTCCGGCCCCATGAGACGGTGATTTTCTCGGCCCCTGGTGGACCGAGGTCGTTCCCGCTGCACAGATTCATGCGCCAGTGCCTTCTACAGACAATGCACTTTGATTTATTGCGCTATCTGTAATAGCAGCCGAGATATCACCAGATATATATTGGATTTTTCACTGACCCTGAGTGTCCGGCCCCATGAGACGGTTGTTTTCTCGGCCCCTGGTCGTCCGAGGTCGTTCCCGCTGCACAGATTCATGCGCCAGGGCCTCCTACAGACAATGCACTTTGATTTATTGCGCTATCTCTAATAGCACTCAAGATATCACCAGATATATATAGGATTTTTCCCTGACCCTGACTGTCCGGCCCCATGAGACGGTGATTTTCTCGGCCCCTACGGGTCCGAGGTCGTTCCCGCTGCACAGATTCATGCGCCAGGGCCTCCTGCAGATAATTCACTTTGGTTTATTGCGCTATCTCTAACAGCACCCAAGATATCACCAGATATATATTGGATTTTTCCCTGACCCTGAGTGTCCGGCCCCATGAGACTGTGGTTTTTTCGGCCCCTGGTGGTCCGAGGTCGTTCCCGTTGCACAGATTCATGCGCCAGGGCCTCCTGCAGATAATTCGCTTTGGTTTATTTCGCTATCTGTAATAGGAACCGAGATATCACCAGATATATATTGTATTTTCCCCAGACCCTGAGTGTGCGGCCGCATAAGACTGTAGTTTTCTCGGCCCCTGGTGGTCCGAGGTCGTTCCCGCTGCACAGATTCATGCGCCCGGGCCTCCTACAGACAATGCACTTTGATTTATTGCGCTATCTGTAATAGCACCCGAGATATCACCAGATATATATTGGATATTTCCCTCACCATGAGTGTCCTGCCCCATGAGACGGTGGTTTTCTCGGCTCCTGGTGGTCCGAGGTCGTCCCCGTTGCACAGATTCATGCGCCAGGGCCTCCTGCAGATAATTCACTTTGGTTTATTGCGCTATCTCTAATAGCACCCGAGATATCACCAGATATATATTGGATTTTCCCCTGATCCTGAGTGTCCGGCCCCATGAGACTGGTTTTCTCGGCCCCTGGTGGTCCGAGGTCGTTCCCGCTGCACAGATTCATGCGCCAGTGCTTCTACAGACAATGCACTTTGATTTATTGCGCTATCTGTAATAGCAGCCGAGATATCACCAGATATATATTGGATTTTTCACTGACCCTGAGTGTCCGGCCCCATGAGACGGTTGTTTTCTCGGCCCCTGGTGGTCCGAGGTCGTTCCCGCTGCACAGATTCATACGCCAGGGCCTCCTAGAGACAATGCACTTTGATTTATTGCGCTATCTCTAATAGCACTCAAGATATCACCAGATATATATAGGATTTTTCCCTGACCCTGACTGTCCGGCCCCATGAGACGGTGATTTTCTCGGCCCCTACGGGTCCGAGGTCGTTCCCGCTGCACAGATTCATGCTCCAGGGCCTCCTGCAGATAATTCACTTTGGTTTATTGCGCTATCTCTAACAGCACCCAAGATATCACCAGATATATATTGGATTTTTCCCTGACCCTGAGTGTCCGGCCCCATGAGACGGTGGTCTCCTCGGCCCCTGGTGGACCGAGGTCGTTCCCGTTGCACAGATTCATGCGCCAGGGCCTCCTACTAAAAATGCACTTTGATTTATTGCGCTATCTGTAATAGCACCCGAGATATCACCAGATATATATTGGATTTTCCCCTGACCCTGAGTGTCCGGCCCCATGAGACTGTGGTTTTCTCGGCCCCTGGTGGTCCGAGGTCGTTCCCGTTGCACAGAATCATGCGCCAGGGCTTCCTGCAGACAATGCACTTTGGTTTATTGCGCTATCTCTAATAGCACCCGAGATATCACCAGATATATATTGGATTTTCCCCTGAACCTGAGTGTCCGGCCCCATGAGATGGTGGTTTTCTCGGCCCCTGGTGGTCCGAGGTCGTTCCCGTTGCACAGAATCATGCGCCAGGGCTTCCTGCAAACAATGCACTTTGGTTTATTGCGCTATCTCTAATAGCACCCGAGATATCACCAGATATATATTGGATTTTCCCCTGAACCTGAGTGTCCGGCCCCATGAGATGGTGGTTTTCTCGGCCCCTGGTGGTCCGAGGTCGTTCCCGCTGCACACATTCATGCGCCAGGGCCTCCTGCAGATAATTCACTTTGGTTTATTGCGCTATCTCTAATAGCACCCGAGATATCACCAGATATATATTGGATTTTGCCCTGACCCTGAGTGTCCGGCCCCATGAGACGGTGATTTTCTCGGCCCCTACGGGTCCGAGGTCGTTCCCGCTGCACAGATTCATGCTCCAGGGCCTCCTGCAGATAATTCACTTTGGTTTATTGCGCTATCTCTAATAGCACCCGAGATATCACCAGATATATATTGGATTTTCCCCCGAACCTGAGTGTCCGGCCCCATGAGATGGTGGTTTTCTCGGCCCCTGGTGGTCCGAGGTCGTTCCCGTTGCACAGAATCATGCGCCAGGGCTTCCTGCAGACAATGCACTTTGGGTTATTGCGCTATCTCTAATAGCACCCGAGATATCACCAGATATATATTGGATTTTCCCCTGAACCTGAGTGCCCGGCCCCATGAGATGGTGGTTTTCTCGGCCCCTGGTGGTCCGAGGTCGTTCCCGCTGCACACATTCATGCGCCAGGGCCTCCTGCAGATAATTCACTTTGGTTTATTGCGCTATCTCTAATAGCACCCGAGATATCACCAGATATATATTGGATTTTGCCCTGACCCTGAGTGTCCGGCCCCATGAGACTGGTTTTCTCGGCCCCTGGTGTTCCGAGGTCGTTCCCGCTGCACAGATTCATGCGCCAGGGCCTCCTACAGACAATGCACTTTGATTTATTGCGCTATCTGTAATAGCACCCGAGATATCACCAGATATATATTGGATTTTCCCCTGACCCTGAGTGTCCGGCCCCATGAGACTGTGGTTTTCTCGGCCCCTGGTGGTCCGAGGTCGTTCCCGTTGCCCAGAATCATGCGCCAGGGCTTCCTGCAGACAATGCACTTTGGTTTATTGCGCTATCTCTAATAGCACCCGAGATATCACCAGATATATATTGGATTTTCCCCTGAACCTGAGTGTCCTGCCCCATGAGACTGTGGTTTTCTCGGCTCCTGGTGGTCCGAGGTCGTCCCCGTTGAACAGATTCATGCTCCAGGGCCTCCTGCAGATAATTCACTTTGGTTTATTGCGCTATCTCTAACAGCACCCAAGATATCACCAGATATATATTGGATTTTTCCCTGACCCTGAGTGTCCGGCCGCATGAGACGGTGGTCTCCTCGGCCCCTGGTGGTCCGAGGTCGTTCCCGTTGCACAGATTCATGCGCCAGGGCCTCCTACTAAAAATGCACTTTGATTTATTGCGCTATCTGTAATAGCACCCGAGATATCACCAGATATATATTGGATTTTCCCCTGACCCTGAGTGTCCGGCCCCATGAGACTGTGGTTTTCTCGGCCCCTGGTGGTCCGAGGTCGTTCCCGTTGCACAGAATCATGCGCCAGGGCTTCCTGCAGACAATGCACTTTGGTTTATTGCGCTATCTCTAATAGCACCCGAGATATCACCAGATATATATTGGATTTTCCCCTGAACCTGAGTGTCCGGCCCCATGAGATGGTGGTTTTCTCGGCCCCTGGTGGTCCGAGGTCGTTCCCGTTGCACAGAATCATGCGCCAGGGCTTCCTGCAAACAATGCACTTTGGTTTATTGCGCTATCTCTAATAGCACCCGAGATATCACCAGATATATATTGGATTTTCCCCTGAACCTGAGTGTCCGGCCCCATGAGATGGTGGTTTTCTCGGCCCCTGGTGGTCCGAGGTCGTTCCCGCTGCACACATTCATGCGCCAGGGCCTCCTGCAGATAATTCACTTTGGTTTATTGCGCTATCTCTAATAGCACCCGAGATATCACCAGATATATATTGGATTTTGCCCTGACCCTGAGTGTCCGGCCCCATGAGACGGTGATTTTCTCGGCCCCTACGGGTCCGAGGTCGTTCCCGCTGCACAGATTCATGCTCCAGGGCCTCCTGCAGATAATTCACTTTGGTTTATTGCGCTATCTCTAATAGCACCCGAGATATCACCAGATATATATTGGATTTTCCCCTGAACCTGAGTGTCCGGCCCCATGAGATGGTGGTTTTCTCGGCCCCTGGTGGTCCGAGGTCGTTCCCGTTGCACAGAATCATGCGCCAGGGCTTCCTGCAGACAATGCACTTTGGTTTATTGCGCTATCTCTAATAGCACCCGAGATATCACCAGATATATATTGGATTTTCCCCTGAACCTGAGTGTCCGGCCCCATGAGATGGTGGTTTTCTCGGCCCCTGGTGGTCCGAGGTCGTTCCCGCTGCACACATTCATGCGCCAGGGCCTCCTGCAGATAATTCACTTTGGTTTATTGCGCTATCTCTAATAGCACCCGAGATATCACCAGATATATATTGGATTTTGCCCTGACCCTGAGTGTCCGGCCCCATGAGACTGGTTTTCTCGGCCCCTGGTGGTCCGAGGTCGTTCCCGCTGCACAGATTCATGCGCCAGGGCTTCCTGCAGACAATGCACTTTGGTTTATTGCGCTATCTCTAATAGCACCCGAGATATCACCAGATATATATTGGATTTTCCCCTGAACCTGAGTGTCCTGCCCCATGAGACTGTGGTTTTCTCGGCTCCTGGTGGTCCGAGGTCGTCCCCGTTGCACAGATTCATGCGCCAGGGCCTCCTGCAGATAATTCACTTTGGTTTATTGCGCTATCTCTAACAGCACCCAAGATATCACCAGATATATATTGGATTTTTCCCTGACCCTGAGTGTCCGGCCGCATGAGACGATGGTCTCCTCGGCCCCTGGTGGTCCGAGGTCGTTCCCGCTGCACAGATTCATGCGCCAGGGCCTCCTACAGACAATGCACTTTGATTTATTGCGCTATCTCTAATAGCACTCAAGATATCACCAGATATATATAGGATTTTTCCCTGACCCTGACTGTCCGGCCCCATGAGACGGTGATTTTCTCGGCCCCTACGGGTCCGAGGTCATTCCCGCTGCACAGATTCATGCGCCAGGGCCTCCTACTAAAAATGCACTTTGATTTATTGCGCTATCTGTAATAGCACCCGAGATATCACCAGATATATATTGGATTTTCCCCTGACCCTGAGTGTCCGGCCCCATGAGACTGTGGTTTTCTCGGCCCCTGGTGGTCCGAGGTCGTTCCCGTTGCACAGAATCATGCGCCAGGGCTTCCTGCAGACAATGCACTTTGGTTTATTGCGCTATCTCTAATAGCACCCGAGATATCACCAGATATATATTGGATTTTCCCCTGAACCTGAGTGTCCGGCCCCATGAGATGGTGGTTTTCTCGGCCCCTGGTGGTCCGAGGTCGTTCCCGTTGCACAGAATCATGCGCCAGGGCTTCCTGCAAACAATGCACTTTGGTTTATTGCGCTATCTCTAATAGCACCCGAGATATCACCAGATATATATTGGATTTTCCCCTGAACCTGAGTGTCCGGCCCCATGAGATGGTGGTTTTCTCGGCCCCTGGTGGTCCGAGGTCGTTCCCGCTGCACACATTCATGCGCCAGGGCCTCCTGCAGATAATTCACTTTGGTTTATTGCGCTATCTCTAATAGCACCCGAGATATCACCAGATATATATTGGATTTTGCCCTGACCCTGAGTGTCCGGCCCCATGAGACGGTGATTTTCTCGGCCCCTACGGGTCCGAGGTCGTTCCCGCTGCACAGATTCATGCTCCAGGGCCTCCTGCAGATAATTCACTTTGGTTTATTGCGCTATCTCTAATAGCACCCGAGATATCACCAGATATATATTGGATTTTCCCCTGAACCTGAGTGTCCGGCCCCATGAGATGGTGGTTTTCTCGGCCCCTGGTGGTCCGAGGTCGTTCCCGTTGCACAGAATCATGCGCCAGGGCTTCCTGCAGACAATGCACTTTGGTTTATTGCGCTATCTCTAATAGCACCCGAGATATCACCAGATATATATTGGATTTTCCCCTGAACCTGAGTGTCCGGCCCCATGAGATGGTGGTTTTCTCGGCCCCTGGTGGTCCGAGGTCGTTCCCGCTGCACACATTCATGCGCCAGGGCCTCCTGCAGATAATTCACTTTGGTTTATTGCGCTATCTCTAATAGCACCCGAGATATCACCAGATATATATTGGATTTTGCCCTGACCCTGAGTGTCCGGCCCCATGAGACTGGTTTTCTCGGCCCCTGGTGGTCCGAGGTCGTTCCCGCTGCACAGATTCATGCGCCAGGGCCTCCTACAGACAATGCACTTTGATTTATTGCGCTATCTGTAATAGCACCCGAGATATCACCAGATATATATTGGATTTTCCCCTGACCCTGAGTGTCCGGCCCCATGAGACTGTGGTTTTCTCGGCCCCTGGTGGTCCGAGGTCGTTCCCGTTGCCCAGAATCATGCGCCAGGGCTTCCTGCAGACAATGCACTTTGGTTTATTGCGCTATCTCTAATAGCACCCGAGATATCACCAGATATATATTGGATTTTCCCCTGAACCTGAGTGTCCTGCCCCATGAGACTGTGGTTTTCTCGGCTCCTGGTGGTCCGAGGTCGTCCCCGTTGCACAGATTCATGCGCCAGGGCCTCCTGCAGATAATTCACTTTGGTTTATTGCGCTATCTCTAACAGCACCCAAGATATCACCAGATATATATTGGATTTTTCCCTGACCCTGAGTGTCCGGCCGCATGAGACGATGGTCTCCTCGGCCCCTGGTGGTCCGAGGTCGTTCCCGCTGCACAGATTCATGCGCCAGGGCCTCCTACAGACAATGCACTTTGATTTATTGCGCTATCTCTAATAGCACTCAAGATATCACCAGATATATATAGGATTTTTCCCTGACCCTGACTGTCCGGCCCCATGAGACGGTGATTTTCTCGGCCCCTACGGGTCCGAGGTCATTCCCGCTGCACAGATTCATGCGCCAGGGCCTCCTGCAGATAATTCACTTTGGTTTATTGCGCTATCTCTAATAGCGCCCGAGATATCACCAGATATGTATTGGATTTTTCCCTGACCCTGAGTGTCCGGCCCCATGAGACTGCGGTTTTCTCGGCCCCTGGTGATCCGAGGTCGTTCCCGCTGCACAGATTCATGCACCAGGGCCTCTTGCAGACAATTCACTTTGGTTTATTGCGCTATCACTAATAGCACCCGAGATATCACCAGATATATATTGGATTTTTCACTGACCCTGAGTGTCCGGCCCCATGAGACTGTGGTTTTCTCGGCCCCTGGTCGTCCGAGGTCGTTCCCGCTGCACAGATTCATGCGCCAGGGCCTCCTACAAGTAATGCACTTTGATTTATTGCGCTATCTGTAATAGCACCCGAGATATCACCAGATATATATTGGATTTTTCCCTGACCCTGAGTGTCCGGCCCCATGAGACGGTGGTTGTCTCGTCCCTGGTGGTCCGAGGTCGTTCCCGCTGCACAGATTCATGCGCCAGTGCCTTCTATAGACAATGCACTTTGATTTATTGCGCTATCTGTAATAGCAGCCGAGATATCACCAGATATATATAGGATTTTTCCCTGACCCTGAGTGTCCGGCCCCATGAGACTGCGGTTTTCTCGGCCCCTGGTGGTCCGAGGTCGTTCCCGCTGCACACATTCATGCGCCAGGGCCTCCTGCAGATAACTCACTTTCGTATATTGCGCTATCTCTAATAGCACCCGAGATATCACCAGATATATATTGGATTTTTCCCTTACCCTGAGTGTCCGGCGCCATGAGACGGTGGTTTTCTCGGCCCCTGGTGGTCCTAGGTCGTTCCCGCTGCACACATTCATGCGCCAGGGCCTCTTGCAGATAATTCACTTTGGTTTATTGCGCTATCTCTAATAGCACCCGAGATATCACCAGATATATATTGGATTTTGCCCTGACCCTGAGCGTCCGGCCCCATGAGACTGTGGCTTTCTCGGCCCCTGGTGGTCCGAGGTCGTTGCCGCTGCCCAGATTCATGCGCCACGGCCTCCTACTGAGAATGCACTATGATTTATTGCGCTATCTGTAATAGCACCCGAGATATCACCAGATATATATTGGATATTTCCCTCACCCTGTGTGTCCAGCCCCATGAGACGGTGGTTTTCTCGGCCCCTGGTGGACCGAGGTCGTTCCCGCTGCACAGATTCATGCGCCAGGGCCTCCTGAAGATAATTCACTTTGGTTTATTGCGCTATCTCTAATAGCGCCCGAGATATCACCAGATATGTATTGGATTTTTCCCTGACCCTGAGTGTCCGGCCCCATGAGACTGCGGTTTTCTCGGCCCCTGGTGGTCCGAGGTCGTTCCCGCTGCACACATTCATGCGCCAGGGCCTCCTGCAGATAATTCACGTTGGTTTATTGCGCTATCTCTAATAGCACCCGAGATATCACCAGATATATATTGGATTTTGCCCTGACCCTGAGTGTCCTGCCCCATGAGACTGTGGTTTTCTCGGCTTCTGGTGGTCCGAGGTCGTCCCCGTTGCACAGATTCATGCGCCAGGGCCTCCTGCAGATAATTCACTTTGGTTTATTGCGCTATCTCTAATAGCACCCGAGATATCACCAGATATATATTGGATTTTCCCCTGACCCTGAGTGTCCGGCCCCATGAGACTGGTTTTCTCGGCCCCTACGGGTCCGAGGTCGTTCCCGCTGCACAGATTCATGCGCCAGGGCCTCCTGCAGATAATTCACTTTGGTTTATTGCGCTATCTCTAACAGCACCCAAGATATCACCAGATATATATTGGATTTTTCCCTGACCCTGAGTGTCCGGCCGCATGAGACGGTGGTCTCCTCGGCCCCTGGTGGTCCGAGGTCGTTCCCGCTGCACAGATTCATGCGCCAGGGCCTCCTACAGACAATGCACTTTGGTTTATTGCGCTATCTCTAACAGCACCCAAGATATCACCAGATATATATTGGATTTTTCCCTGACCCTGAGTGTCCGGCCCCATGAGACGGTGGTCTCCTCGGCCCCTGGTGGTCCGAGGTCGTTCCCGTTGCACAGATTCATGCGCCAGGGCCTCCTACTAAAAATGCACTTTGATTTATTGCGCTATCTGTAATAGCACCCGAGATATCACCAGATATATATTGGATATTCCCCTGAGCCTGAGTGTCCGGCCCCATGAGACTGTGGTTTTCTCGGCCCCTGGTGGTCCGAGGTCGTTCCCGTTGCACAGAATCATGCGCCAGGGCTTCCTGCAGACAATGCACTTTGGTTTATTGCGCTATCTCTAATAGCGCCCGAGATATCACCAGATATGTATTGGATTTTTCCCTGACCCTGAGTGTCCGGCCCCATGAGACTGCGGTTTTCTCGGCCCCTGGTGGTCCGAGGTCGTTCCCGCTGCACACATTCATGCGCCAGGGCCTCCTGCAGATAATTCACTTTGGTTTATTGCGCTATCTCTAATAGCACCCGAGATATCACCAGATATATATTGGATTTTGCCCTGACCCTGACTGTCCGGCCCCATGAGACTGTGGTTTTGTCGGCTCCTGGTGGTCCGAGGTCGTCCCCGTTGCACAGATTCATGCGCCAGGGCCTCCTGCAGATAATTCACTTTGGTTTATTGCGCTATCTCTAATAGCACCCGAGATATCACCAGATATATATTGGATTTTCCCCTGACCCTGAGTGTCCGGCACCATGAGACTGGTTTTCTCGGCCCCTGGTGGTCCGAGGTCGTTCCCGCTGCACAGATTCATGCGCCAGGGCCTCCTACAGACAATGCACTTTGATTTATTGCGCTATCTGTAATAGCACCCGAGATATCACCAGATATATATTGGATTTTCCCCTGACCCTGAGTGTCCGGCCCCATGAGACTGTGGTTTTCTCGGCCCCTGGTGGTCCGAGGTCGTTCCCGTTGCACAGAATCATGCGCCAGCGCTTCCTGCAGACAATGCACTTTGGTTTATTGCGCTATCTCTAATAGCACCCGAGATATCACCAGATATATATTGGATTTTCCCCTGAACCTGAGTGTCCGGCCCCATGAGATGGTGGTTTTCTCGGCCCCTGGTGATCCGAGGTCGTTCCCGCTGCACAGATTCATGCACCAGGGCCTCTTGCAGACAATTCACTTTGGTTTATTGCGCTATCACTAATAGCACCCGAAATATCACCAGATATATATTGGATTTTTCACTGACCCTGAGTGTCCGGCCCCATGAGACTGTGGTTTTCTCGGCCCCTGGTGGTCCGAGGTCGTTCCCGTTGCACCGATTCATGCGGCAGGGCCTCCTGCAGATAATTCACTTTGGTTTATTGCGCTATCTCTAATAGCGCCCGAGATATCACCAGATATATATTGGATTGTCCCCTGACCCTGAGTGTCCGGCCCCATGAGACTGTGGTTTTCTCGGCCCCTGGTCGTCCGAAGTCGTTCCCGCTGCACAGATTCATGCGCCAGGGCCTCCTACAAGTAATGCACTTTGATTTATTGCGCTATCTGTAATAGCACCCGAGATATCACCAGATATATATTGGATTTTTCCCTGACCCTGAGTGTCCGGCCCCATGAGACGGTGGTTGTCTCGTCCCTGGTGGTCCGAGGTCGTTCCCGCTGCACAGATTCATGCGCCAGTGCCTTCTATAGACAATGCACTTTGATTTATTGCGCTATCTGAAATAGCAGCCGAGATATCACCAGATATATATTGGATTTTTCACTGACCCTGAGTGTCCGGCCCCATGAGACGGTTGTTTTCTCGGCCCCTGGTGGTCCGAGGTCGTTCCCGCTGCACAGATTCATGCGCCAGGGCCTCCTACAGACAATGCACTTTGATTTATTGCGCTATCGCTAATAGCACCCAAGAAATCACCAGATATATATAGGATTTTTCCCTGACCCTGAATGTCCGGCCCCATGAGACGGTGATTTTCTCGGCCCCTACGGGTCCGAGGTCGTTCCCGCTGCACAGATTCATGCGCCAGGGCCTCCTGCAGATAATTCACTTTGGTTTATTGCGCTATCTCTAACAGCACCCAAGATATCACCAGATATATATAGGATTTTTCCCTGACCCTGACTGTCCGGCCCCATGAGACGGTGATTTTCTCGGCCCCTACGGGTCCGAGGTCGTTCCCGCTGCACAGATTCATGCGCCAGGGCCTCCTGCAGATAATTCACTTTGGTTTATTGCGCTATCTCTAACAGCACCCAAGATATCACCAGATATATATTGGATTTTTCCCTGACCCTGAGTGTCCGGCCCCATGAGACGGTGGTCTCCTCGGCCCCTGGTGGTCCGAGGTCGTTCCCGTTGCACAGATTCATGCGCCAGGGCCTCCTACTAAAAATGCACTTTGATTTATTGCGCTATCTGTAATAGCACCCGAGATATCACCAGATATATATTGGATTTTCCCCTGACCCTGAGTGTCCGGCCCCATGAGACTGTGGTTTTCTCGGCCCCTCGTGGTCCGAGATCGATCCCGCTGCACAGATTCATGCGCCAGGGCCTCCTACAGACAATGCACTTTGATTTATTGCGCTATCTGTAATAGCACCCGAGATATCACCAGATATAAATTGGATTTTTCCCTGTCCCTGAGTGTCCGACCCCATGAGACGGTGGTTTTCTCGGCCCCTGGTGGTCCCAGGTTGTTCCCGCTGTACAGATTCATGCGCCAGGGCCTCCTACAGACAATGCACTTTGGTTTATTGCGCTATCTCTGATAGCACCCGAGATATCACCAGATATATATTGGATTTTCCCCTGACCCTGAGTGTCCGGCCCCATGAGAAGGTGGTTGTCTCATCCCTGGAGGTCCGAGGTCGTTCCCGCTGCACAGATTCATGCGCCAGGGCCTCCTACAGACAATGCACTTTGATTTATTGCGCTATCTGTAATAGCAATCGAGATATCACCAGATATATATTGGATTTTCCCCTGACCCTGAGTGTCCGGCCCCATGAGACTGTGGTTTTCTCGGCCCCTGGTGCTCCGAGGTCGTTCCCGCTGCACAGATTCATGCGCCAGGGCCTCCTACAGACAATGCACTTTGATTTATTGCGCTATCTGTAATAGCAGCCGAGATATCACCAGATATATATTGGATTTTTCACTGACTCTGAGTGTCCGGCCCCATGAGGCGGTCGTTTTCTCGGCCCCTGGTGGTCCGAGGTCGTTCCCGCTGCACAGATTCATGCGCCAGGGCCTCCTACAGACAATGCACTTTGATTCATAGCGATATCTGCAATAGCACCCGAGATATCACCAGATATATATTGGATTTTTCCCTGACCCTGAGTGTCCGGCCCCATGAGACTGTGATTTTTTCGGCCCTTGGTGATCCAAGGTCGTTCCCACTGCACAGGTTCATGCGCCAGGGCCTCCTACAGACAATGCACTTTGATTTATTGCGATATCTGCAATAGCACCCGAGATATCACCAGATGTATATTGGATTTTTCCCTGACCCAGAGTGTCCGGCCCCATGAGACTGTGGTTTTCTCGGCCCCTGGTGGTCCGAGGTCGTTGCCGCTGCACAGGTTCAAGCGCCAGGGCCTCCTACAGACAATGCACTTTGATTTATTGCGCTATCTGTAATAGCACCCGAGATATCACCAGATATATATTGGATTTTTCACTGACCCTGAGCGTCCGGCCCCATGAGACGGTCGTTTTCTCGGCCCCTGGTGGTCCGAGGTCGATCCCGCTGCACAGGTTCATGCGCCAGGGTCTCCTACAGACAATGCACTTTGATTTATTGCGCTATCTGTAATAGCACCCGAGATATCACCAGATATATATTGGATTTTTCACTGACCCTGAGCGTCCGGCCCCATGAGACGGTGGTTTTCTCGGACCCTGGTGGTCCGAGGTCGTTCCCGCTGCACAGATTCATGCGCCAGGGCCTCCTACAGACAATGCACTTTGATTTATTGCGCTATCTGTAATAGCACCCGAGATATCACCAGATATATATTGGATTTTTCCCTGACCCTGAGTGTCCGGCCCTATGTGACGGTGGTTGTCTCGGCCCCTGGAGGTCCGAGGTCGTTCCCGCTGCACAGATTCATGCGCCAGGGCCTCCTGCAGATAATTCACTTTGGTTTATTGCGCTATCTCTAATAGCACCCGAGATATCACCAGATATATATTGGATTTTTCCCTGACCCTGAGTGAACGGCCCCATGAGACAGTGGTTTTCTCGGCCCCTGGTTTTCCGAGGTCGTTCCCGCTGCACAGGTTCATGCGCCAGGGTCTCCTACAGACAATGCACTTTCATTTATTGCGCTATCTGTAATAGCACCCGAGATATCACCACCTACATATTGGATTTTTCCCTGACCCTGAGCGTCCGGCCCCATGAGACGGTCGTTTTCTCGGCCCCTGGTGGTCCGAGGTCGTTCCCGCTGCACAGGTTCATGCGCCAGGGTCTCCTACAGACAATGCACTTTGATTTATTGCGGTATCTGTAATAGCACCCGAGATATCACCATATATATATTGGATTTTCCCCTGACTCTGAGGGTCCGGCCCCATGAGACTGTGGTTTTCTCGGCCCCTGGTGGTCCGAGGTCGGTCCCGTTGCACAGATTCATGCGCCAGGGCCTCCTGCAGATAATTCACTTTGGTTTATTGCGCTATCTCTAATAGCACCCGAGATATCACCAGATATATATTGGATTTTCCCCTGACCCTGAGTGTCCGGCCCCATGAGACTGTGGTTTTCTCGGCCCCTGGTCGTCCGAGGTCGTTCCCGCTGAACAGATTCATGTGCCAGGGCCTCCTACAGACAATGCACTTTGATTTATTGCGCTATCTCTAATAGCACCCGATATATCACCAGATATATATTGGATTTTCCCCTGACCCTGAGTGTCCGGCCCCATGAGACTGTGGTTTTCTCGGCCCCTGGTGGTCCGAGGTCGTTCCCGTTGCACAGATTCATGCGCCAGGGCCTCCTACAGACAATGCACTTTGATTTATTGCGCTATCTGTAATAGCACCCGAGATATCAGCAGATATATATTGGATTTTTCACTGACCCTGAGTGTCCGGCCCCATGAGACGGTCGTTTTCTCGGCCCCTGGTGGTCCGAGGTCGTTCCCGCTGGACAGATTCATGCGCCAGGGCCTCCTGCAGATAATTCACTTTGGTTTATTGCGCTATCTCTAATAGCACCCGAGATATCACCATATATATATTGGATTTTTCCCTGACCCTGAGTGAACGGCCCCATGAGACTGTGGTTTTCTCGGCCCCTGGTGGTCCGAGGTCGTTCCCGCTGCACAGGTTCATGCGCCAGGGTCTCCTACAGACAATGCACTTTGATTTATTGCGCTATCTGTAATAGCACCCGAGATATCACCAGATATATATTGGATTTTTCCCTGACCCTGAGTGTCCGGCCCCATGAGAAGGTGGTTGTCTCATCCCTGGAGGTCCGAGGTCGTTCCCGCTGCACAGATTCATGCGCCAGGGCCTCCTACAGACAATGCACTTTGATTTATTGCGCTATCTGTAATAGCAATCGAGATATCACCAGATATATATTGGATTTTCCCCTGACCCTGAGTGTCCGGCCCCATGAGACTGTGGTTTTCTCGGCCCCTGGTGCTCCGAGGTCGTTCCCGCTGCACAGATTCATGCGCCAGGGCCTCCAACAGACAATGCACTTTGATTTATTGCGCTATCTGTAATAGCAGCCGAGATATCACCAGATATATATTGGATTTTTCACTGACTCTGAGTGTCCGGTCCCATGAGGCGGTCGTTTTCTCGGCCCCTGGTGGTCCGAGGTCGTTCCCGCTGCACAGATTCATGCGCCAGGGCCTCCTACAGACAATGCACTTTGATTCATTGCGATATCTGCAATAGCACCCGAGATATCACCAGATATATATTGGATTTTTCCCTGACCCTGAGTGTCCGGCCCCATGAGACTGTGATTTTTTCGGCCCCTGGTGATCCAAGGTCGTTCCCACTGCACAGGTTCATGCGCCAGGGCCTCCTACAGACAATGCACTTTGATTTATTGCGATATCTGCAATGGCACCCGAGATATCACCAGATGTATATTGGATTTTTCCCTGACCCAGAGTGTCCGGCCCCATGAGACTGTGGTTTTCTCGGCCCCTGGTGGTCCGAGGTCGTTGCCGCTGCACAGGTTCAAGCGCCAGGGCCTCCTACAGACAATGCACTTTGATTTATTGCGCTATCTGTAATAGCACCCGAGATATCACCAGATATATATTGGATTTTTCACTGACCCTGAGCGTCCGGCCCCATGAGACGGTCGTTTTCTCGGCCCCTGGTGGTCCGAGGTCGTTCCCGCTGCACAGGTTCATGCGCCAGGGTCTCCTACAGACAATGCACTTTGATTTATTGCGGTATCTGTAATAGCACCCGAGATATCACCATATATATATTGGATTTTCCCCTGACTCTGAGGGTCCGGCCCCATGAGACTGTGGTTTTCTCGGCCCCTGGTGGTCCGAGGTCGGTCCCGTTGCACAGATTCATGCGCCAGGGCCTCCTGCAGATAATTCACTTTGGTTTATTGCGCTATCTCTAATAGCACCCGAGATATCACCAGATATATATTGGATTTTCCCCTGACCCTGAGTGTCCGGCCCCATGAGACTGTGGTTTTCTCGGCCCCTGGTCGTCCGAGGTCGTTCCCGCTGAACAGATTCATGTGCCAGGGCCTCCTACAGACAATGCACTTTGATTTATTGCGCTATCTCTAATAGCACCCGAGATATCACCAGATATATATTGGATTTTCCCCTGACCCTGAGTGTCCGGCCCCATGAGACTGTGGTTTTCTCGGCCCCTGGTGGTCCGAGGTCGTTCCCGTTGCACAGATTCATGCGCCAGGGCCTCCTACAGACAATGCACTTTGATTTATTGCGCTATCTGTAATAGCACCCGAGATATCAGCAGATATATATTGGATTTTTCACTGACCCTGAGTGTCCGGCCCCATGAGACGGTCGTTTTCTCGGCCCCTGGTGGTCCGAGGTCGTTCCCGCTGGACAGATTCATGCGCCAGGGCCTCCTGCAGATAATTCACTTTGGTTTATTGCGCTATCTCTAATAGCACCCGAGATATCACCATATATATATTGGATTTTTCCCTGACCCTGAGTGAACGGCCCCATGAGACTGTGGTTTTCTCGGCCCCTGGTGGTCCGAGGTCGTTCCCGCTGCACAGGTTCATGCGCCAGGGTCTCCTACAGACAATGCACTTTGATTTATTGCGCTATCTGTAATAGCACCCGAGATATCACCAGATATATATTGGATTTTTCCCTGACCCTGAGTGTCCGGCCCCATGAGAAGGTGGTTGTCTCATCCCTGGAGGTCCGAGGTCGTTCCCGCTGCACAGATTCATGCGCCAGGGCCTCCTACAGACAATGCACTTTGATTTATTGCGCTATCTGTAATAGCAATCGAGATATCACCAGATATATATTGGATTTTCCCCTGACCCTGAGTGTCCGGCCCCATGAGACTGTGGTTTTCTCGGCCCCTGGTGCTCCGAGGTCGTTCCCGCTGCACAGATTCATGCGCCAGGGCCTCCAACAGACAATGCACTTTGATTTATTGCGCTATCTGTAATAGCAGCCGAGATATCACCAGATATATATTGGATTTTTCACTGACTCTGAGTGTCCGGTCCCATGAGGCGGTCGTTTTCTCGGCCCCTGGTGGTCCGAGGTCGTTCCCGCTGCACAGATTCATGCGCCAGGGCCTCCTACAGACAATGCACTTTGATTCATTGCGATATCTGCAATAGCACCCGAGATATCACCAGATATATATTGGATTTTTCCCTGACCCTGAGTGTCCGGCCCCATGAGACTGTGATTTTTTCGGCCCCTGGTGATCCAAGGTCGTTCCCACTGCACAGGTTCATGCGCCAGGGCCTCCTACAGACAATGCACTTTGATTTATTGCGATATCTGCAATGGCACCCGAGATATCACCAGATGTATATTGGATTTTTCCCTGACCCAGAGTGTCCGGCCCCATGAGACTGTGGTTTTCTCGGCCCCTGGTGGTCCGAGGTCGTTGCCGCTGCACAGGTTCAAGCGCCAGGGCCTCCTACAGACAATGCACTTTGATTTATTGCGCTATCTGTAATAGCACCCGAGATATCACCAGATATATATTGGATTTTTCACTGACCCTGAGCGTCCGGCCCCATGAGACGGTCGTTTTCTCGGCCCCTGGTGGTCCGAGGTCGTTCCCGCTGCACAGGTTCATGCGCCAGGGTCTCCTACAGACAATGCACTTTGATTTATTGCGGTATCTGTAATAGCACCCGAGATATCACCAGATATATATTGGATTTTTCACTGACCCTGAGCGTCCGGCCCCATGAGACGGTGGTTTTCTCGGACCCTGGTGGTCCGAGGTCGTTCCCGCTGCACAGATTCATGCGCCAGGGCCTCCTACAGACAATGCACTTTGATTTATTGCGCTATCTGTAATAGCACCCGAGATATCACCAGATATATATTGGATTTTTCCCTGACCCTGAGTGTCCGGCCCTATGTGACGGTGGTTGTCTCGGCCCCTGGAGGTCCGAGGTCGTTCCCGCTGCACAGATTCATGCGCCAGGGCCTCCTGCAGATAATTCACTTTGGTTTATTGCGCTATCTCTGATAGCACCCGAGATATCACCAGATATATATTGGATTTTTCCCTGACCCTGAGTGTCCGGCCCCATGAGACTGTGGTTTTCTCGGCCCCTGGTGGTCCGAGGTCGTTCCCGCTGCACAGATTCATGCGCCAGGGCCTCCTACAGACAATGCACTTTGATTTATTGCGCTATCTGTAATAGCACCCGAGATATCACCGGATATATATTGGATTTTCCCCTGACTCTGAATGTCCGGCCCCATGAGGCGGTCGTTTTCTCGGCCCCTGGTGGTCCGAGGTCGTTACCGCTGCACAGATTCATGCGCCAGGGCCTCGTAGAGACAATGCACTTTGATTTATTGCGCTATCTGTAATAGCACCCGAGATATCACCAGATATATATTGGATTTTTCACTGACCCTGAGCGTCCGGCCCCATGAGACGGTCGTTTTCTCGGCCCCTGGTGGTCCGAGGTCGATCCCGCTGCACAGGTTCATGCGCCAGGGTCTCCTACAGACAATGCACTTTGATTTATTGCGCTATCTGTAATAGCACCCGAGATATCACCAGATATATATTGGATTTTTCACTGACCCTGAGCGTCCGGCCCCATGAGACGGTGGTTTTCTCGGACCCTGGTGGTCCGAGGTCGTTCCCGCTGCACAGATTCATGCGCCAGGGCCTCCTACAGACAATGCACTTTGATTTATTGCGCTATCTGTAATAGCACCCGAGATATCACCCGATATATATTGGATTTTTCCCTGACCCTGAGTGTCCGGCCCTATGTGACGGTGGTTGTCTCGGCCCCTGGAGGTCCGAGGTCGTTCCCGCTGCACAGATTCATGCGCCAGGGCCTCCTGCAGATAATTCACTTTGGTTTATTGCGCTATCTCTGATAGCACCCGAGATATCACCAGATATATATTGGATTTTCCCCTGACTCTGAGTGTCCGGCCCCATGAGGCGGTCGTTTTCTCGGCCCCTGGTGGTCCGAGGTCGTTCCCGCTGCACAGATTCATGCGCCAGGGCCTCGTAGAGACAATGCACTTTGATTTATTGCGCTATCTGTAATAGCACCCGAGATATCACCACATATATATTGGATTTTTCCCTGACCCAGAGTGTCCGGCCCCATGAGACTGTGGTTTTCTCGGCCCCTGGTGGTCCGAGGTCGTTGCCGCTGCACAGGTTCAAGCGCCAGGGCCTCCTACAGACAATGCACTTTGATTTATTGCGCTATCTGTAATAGCACCCGAGATATCACCAGATATATATTGGATTTTCCCCTGACCCTGAGTGTCCGGCCCCATGAGACTGTGGTTTTCTCGGCCCCTGGTGGTCCGAGGTCGTTCCCGCTGCACAGATTCATTCGCCTGGGCCTCCTACAGACAATGCACTTTGATTTATTGCGCTATCTGTAATAGCACCCGAGATATCACCAGATATATATTGGATTTTTCACTGACCCTGAGCGTCCGGCCCCATGAGACGGTCGTTTTCTCGGCCCCTGGTGGTCCGAGGTCGTTCCCGCTGCACAGATTCATGCGCCAGGGCCTCCTACAGACAATGCACTTTGATTTATTGCGCTATCTGTAATAGCACCCGAGATATCACCGGATATATATTGGATTTTCCCCTGACTCTGAGTGTCCGGCCCCATGAGGCGGTCGTTTTCTCGGCCCCTGGTGGTCCGAGGTCGTTCCCGCTGCACAGATTCATGCGCCAGGGCCTCGTAGAGACAATGCACTTTGATTTATTGCGCTATCTGTAATAGCACCCGAGATATCACCACATATATATTGGATTTTTCCCTGACCCAGAGTGTCCGGCCCCATGAGACTGTGGTTTTCTCGGCCCCTGGTGGTCCGAGGTTGTTCCCGCTGCACAGATTCATGCGCCAGGGTCTCCTACAGACAATGCACTTTCATTTATTGCGCTATCTGTAATAGCACCCGAGATATCACCACCTACATATTGGATTTTTCCCTGACCCTGAGCGTCCGGCCCCATGAGACGGTCGTTTTCTCGGCCCCTGGTGGTCCGAGGTCGTTCCCGCTGCACAGGTTCATGCGCCAGGGTCTCCTACAGACAATGCACTTTGATTTATTGCGGTATCTGTAATAGCACCCGAGATATCACCATATATATATTGGATTTTCCCCTGACTCTGAGGGTCCGGCCCCATGAGACTGTGGTTTTCTCGGCCCCTGGTGGTCCGAGGTCGGTCCCGTTGCACAGATTCATGCGCCAGGGCCTCCTGCAGATAATTCACTTTGGTTTATTGCGCTATCTCTAATAGCACCCGAGATATCACCAGATATATATTGGATTTTCCCCTGACCCTGAGTGTCCGGCCCCATGAGACTGTGGTTTTCTCGGCCCCTGGTCGTCCGAGGTCGTTCCCGCTGAACAGATTCATGTGCCAGGGCCTCCTACAGACAATGCACTTTGATTTATTGCGCTATCTCTAATAGCACCCGAGATATCACCAGATATATATTGGATTTTCCCCTGACCCTGAGTGTCCGGCCCCATGAGACTGTGGTTTTCTCGGCCCCTGGTGGTCCGAGGTCGTTCCCGTTGCACAGATTCATGCGCCAGGGCCTCCTACAGACAATGCACTTTGATTTATTGCGCTATCTGTAATAGCACCCGAGATATCAGCAGATATATATTGGATTTTTCACTGACCCTGAGTGTCCGGCCCCATGAGACGGTCGTTTTCTCGGCCCCTGGTGGTCCGAGGTCGTTCCCGCTGGACAGATTCATGCGCCAGGGCCTCCTGCAGATAATTCACTTTGGTTTATTGCGCTATCTCTAATAGCACCCGAGATATCACCATATATATATTGGATTTTTCCCTGACCCTGAGTGAACGGCCCCATGAGACTGTGGTTTTCTCGGCCCCTGGTGGTCCGAGGTCGTTCCCGCTGCACAGGTTCATGCGCCAGGGTCTCCTACAGACAATGCACTTTGATTTATTGCGCTATCTGTAATAGCACCCGAGATATCACCAGATATATATTGGATTTTTCCCTGACCCTGAGTGTCCGGCCCCATGAGAAGGTGGTTGTCTCATCCCTGGAGGTCCGAGGTCGTTCCCGCTGCACAGATTCATGCGCCAGGGCCTCCTACAGACAATGCACTTTGATTTATTGCGCTATCTGTAATAGCAATCGAGATATCACCAGATATATATTGGATTTTCCCCTGACCCTGAGTGTCCGGCCCCATGAGACTGTGGTTTTCTCGGCCCCTGGTGCTCCGAGGTCGTTCCCGCTGCACAGATTCATGCGCCAGGGCCTCCAACAGACAATGCACTTTGATTTATTGCGCTATCTGTAATAGCAGCCGAGATATCACCAGATATATATTGGATTTTTCACTGACTCTGAGTGTCCGGTCCCATGAGGCGGTCGTTTTCTCGGCCCCTGGTGGTCCGAGGTCGTTCCCGCTGCACAGATTCATGCGCCAGGGCCTCCTACAGACAATGCACTTTGATTCATTGCGATATCTGCAATAGCACCCGAGATATCACCAGATATATATTGGATTTTTCCCTGACCCTGAGTGTCCGGCCCCATGAGACTGTGATTTTTTCGGCCCCTGGTGATCCAAGGTCGTTCCCACTGCACAGGTTCATGCGCCAGGGCCTCCTACAGACAATGCACTTTGATTTATTGCGATATCTGCAATGGCACCCGAGATATCACCAGATGTATATTGGATTTTTCCCTGACCCAGAGTGTCCGGCCCCATGAGACTGTGGTTTTCTCGGCCCCTGGTGGTCCGAGGTCGTTGCCGCTGCACAGGTTCAAGCGCCAGGGCCTCCTACAGACAATGCACTTTGATTTATTGCGCTATCTGTAATAGCACCCGAGATATCACCAGATATATATTGGATTTTTCACTGACCCTGAGCGTCCGGCCCCATGAGACGGTCGTTTTCTCGGCCCCTGGTGGTCCGAGGTCGTTCCCGCTGCACAGGTTCATGCGCCAGGGTCTCCTACAGACAATGCACTTTGATTTATTGCGGTATCTGTAATAGCACCCGAGATATCACCATATATATATTGGATTTTCCCCTGACTCTGAGGGTCCGGCCCCATGAGACTGTGGTTTTCTCGGCCCCTGGTGGTCCGAGGTCGGTCCCGTTGCACAGATTCATGCGCCAGGGCCTCCTGCAGATAATTCACTTTGGTTTATTGCGCTATCTCTAATAGCACCCGAGATATCACCAGATATATATTGGATTTTCCCCTGACCCTGAGTGTCCGGCCCCATGAGACTGTGGTTTTCTCGGCCCCTGGTCGTCCGAGGTCGTTCCCGCTGAACAGATTCATGTGCCAGGGCCTCCTACAGACAATGCACTTTGATTTATTGCGCTATCTCTAATAGCACCCGAGATATCACCAGATATATATTGGATTTTCCCCTGACCCTGAGTGTCCGGCCCCATGAGACTGTGGTTTTCTCGGCCCCTGGTGGTCCGAGGTCGTTCCCGTTGCACAGATTCATGCGCCAGGGCCTCCTACAGACAATGCACTTTGATTTATTGCGCTATCTGTAATAGCACCCGAGATATCAGCAGATATATATTGGATTTTTCACTGACCCTGAGTGTCCGGCCCCATGAGACGGTCGTTTTCTCGGCCCCTGGTGGTCCGAGGTCGTTCCCGCTGGACAGATTCATGCGCCAGGGCCTCCTGCAGATAATTCACTTTGGTTTATTGCGCTATCTCTAATAGCACCCGAGATATCACCATATATATATTGGATTTTTCCCTGACCCTGAGTGAACGGCCCCATGAGACTGTGGTTTTCTCGGCCCCTGGTGGTCCGAGGTCGTTCCCGCTGCACAGGTTCATGCGCCAGGGTCTCCTACAGACAATGCACTTTGATTTATTGCGCTATCTGTAATAGCACCCGAGATATCACCAGATATATATTGGATTTTTCCCTGACCCTGAGTGTCCGGCCCCATGAGAAGGTGGTTGTCTCATCCCTGGAGGTCCGAGGTCGTTCCCGCTGCACAGATTCATGCGCCAGGGCCTCCTACAGACAATGCACTTTGATTTATTGCGCTATCTGTAATAGCAATCGAGATATCACCAGATATATATTGGATTTTCCCCTGACCCTGAGTGTCCGGCCCCATGAGACTGTGGTTTTCTCGGCCCCTGGTGCTCCGAGGTCGTTCCCGCTGCACAGATTCATGCGCCAGGGCCTCCAACAGACAATGCACTTTGATTTATTGCGCTATCTGTAATAGCAGCCGAGATATCACCAGATATATATTGGATTTTTCACTGACTCTGAGTGTCCGGTCCCATGAGGCGGTCGTTTTCTCGGCCCCTGGTGGTCCGAGGTCGTTCCCGCTGCACAGATTCATGCGCCAGGGCCTCCTACAGACAATGCACTTTGATTCATTGCGATATCTGCAATAGCACCCGAGATATCACCAGATATATATTGGATTTTTCCCTGACCCTGAGTGTCCGGCCCCATGAGACTGTGATTTTTTCGGCCCCTGGTGATCCAAGGTCGTTCCCACTGCACAGGTTCATGCGCCAGGGCCTCCTACAGACAATGCACTTTGATTTATTGCGATATCTGCAATGGCACCCGAGATATCACCAGATGTATATTGGATTTTTCCCTGACCCAGAGTGTCCGGCCCCATGAGACTGTGGTTTTCTCGGCCCCTGGTGGTCCGAGGTCGTTGCCGCTGCACAGGTTCAAGCGCCAGGGCCTCCTACAGACAATGCACTTTGATTTATTGCGCTATCTGTAATAGCACCCGAGATATCACCAGATATATATTGGATTTTTCACTGACCCTGAGCGTCCGGCCCCATGAGACGGTCGTTTTCTCGGCCCCTGGTGGTCCGAGGTCGTTCCCGCTGCACAGGTTCATGCGCCAGGGTCTCCTACAGACAATGCACTTTGATTTATTGCGGTATCTGTAATAGCACCCGAGATATCACCATATATATATTGGATTTTCCCCTGACTCTGAGGGTCCGGCCCCATGAGACTGTGGTTTTCTCGGCCCCTGGTGGTCCGAGGTCGGTCCCGTTGCACAGATTCATGCGCCAGGGCCTCCTGCAGATAATTCACTTTGGTTTATTGCGCTATCTCTAATAGCACCCGAGATATCACCAGATATATATTGGATTTTCCCCTGACCCTGAGTGTCCGGCCCCATGAGACTGTGGTTTTCTCGGCCCCTGGTCGTCCGAGGTCGTTCCCGCTGAACAGATTCATGTGCCAGGGCCTCCTACAGACAATGCACTTTGATTTATTGCGCTATCTCTAATAGCACCCGAGATATCACCAGATATATATTGGATTTTCCCCTGACCCTGAGTGTCCGGCCCCATGAGACTGTGGTTTTCTCGGCCCCTGGTGGTCCGAGGTCGTTCCCGTTGCACAGATTCATGCGCCAGGGCCTCCTACAGACAATGCACTTTGATTTATTGCGCTATCTGTAATAGCACCCGAGATATCAGCAGATATATATTGGATTTTTCACTGACCCTGAGTGTCCGGCCCCATGAGACGGTCGTTTTCTCGGCCCCTGGTGGTCCGAGGTCGTTCCCGCTGGACAGATTCATGCGCCAGGGCCTCCTGCAGATAATTCACTTTGGTTTATTGCGCTATCTCTAATAGCACCCGAGATATCACCATATATATATTGGATTTTTCCCTGACCCTGAGTGAACGGCCCCATGAGACTGTGGTTTTCTCGGCCCCTGGTGGTCCGAGGTCGTTCCCGCTGCACAGGTTCATGCGCCAGGGTCTCCTACAGACAATGCACTTTGATTTATTGCGCTATCTGTAATAGCACCCGAGATATCACCAGATATATATTGGATTTTTCCCTGACCCTGAGTGTCCGGCCCCATGAGAAGGTGGTTGTCTCATCCCTGGAGGTCCGAGGTCGTTCCCGCTGCACAGATTCATGCGCCAGGGCCTCCTACAGACAATGCACTTTGATTTATTGCGCTATCTGTAATAGCAATCGAGATATCACCAGATATATATTGGATTTTCCCCTGACCCTGAGTGTCCGGCCCCATGAGACTGTGGTTTTCTCGGCCCCTGGTGCTCCGAGGTCGTTCCCGCTGCACAGATTCATGCGCCAGGGCCTCCAACAGACAATGCACTTTGATTTATTGCGCTATCTGTAATAGCAGCCGAGATATCACCAGATATATATTGGATTTTTCACTGACTCTGAGTGTCCGGTCCCATGAGGCGGTCGTTTTCTCGGCCCCTGGTGGTCCGAGGTCGTTCCCGCTGCACAGATTCATGCGCCAGGGCCTCCTACAGACAATGCACTTTGATTCATTGCGATATCTGCAATAGCACCCGAGATATCACCAGATATATATTGGATTTTTCCCTGACCCTGAGTGTCCGGCCCCATGAGACTGTGATTTTTTCGGCCCCTGGTGATCCAAGGTCGTTCCCACTGCACAGGTTCATGCGCCAGGGCCTCCTACAGACAATGCACTTTGATTTATTGCGATATCTGCAATGGCACCCGAGATATCACCAGATGTATATTGGATTTTTCCCTGACCCAGAGTGTCCGGCCCCATGAGACTGTGGTTTTCTCGGCCCCTGGTGGTCCGAGGTCGTTGCCGCTGCACAGGTTCAAGCGCCAGGGCCTCCTACAGACAATGCACTTTGATTTATTGCGCTATCTGTAATAGCACCCGAGATATCACCAGATATATATTGGATTTTTCACTGACCCTGAGCGTCCGGGCCCATGAGACGGTCGTTTTCTCGGCCCCTGGTGGTCCGAGGTCGATCCCGCTGCACAGGTTCATGCGCCAGGGTCTCCTACAGACAATGCACTTTGATTTATTGCGCTATCTGTACTAGCACCCGAGATATCACCAGATATATATTGGATTTTTCACTGACCCTGAGCGTCCGGCCCCATGAGACGGTGGTTTTCTCGGACCCTGGTGGTCCGAGGTCGTTCCCGCTGCACAGATTCATGCGCCAGGGCCTCCTACAGACAATGCACTTTGATTTATTGCGCTATCTGTAATAGCACCCGAGATATCACCAGATATATATTGGATTTTTCCCTGACCCTGAGTGTCCGGCCCTATGTGACGGTGGTTGTCTCGGCCCCTGGAGGTCCGAGGTCGTTCCCGCTGCACAGATTCATGCGCCAGGGCCTCCTGCAGATAATTCACTTTGGTTTATTGCGCTATCTCTGATAGCACCCGAGATATCACCAGATATATATTGGATTTTTCCCTGACCCTGAGTGTCCGGCCCCATGAGACTGTGGTTTTCTCGGCCCCTGGTGGTCCGAGGTCGTTCCCGCTGCACAGATTCATGCGCCAGGGCCTCCTACAGACAATGCACTTTGATTTATTGCGCTATCTGTAATAGCACCCGAGATATCACCGGATATATATTGGATTTTCCCCTGACTCTGAATGTCCGGCCCCATGAGGCGGTCGTTTTCTCGGCCCCTGGTGGTCCGAGGTCGTTACCGCTGCACAGATTCATGCGCCAGGGCCTCGTAGAGACAATGCACTTTGATTTATTGCGCTATCTGTAATAGCACCCGAGATATCACCAGATATATATTGGATTTTTCACTGACCCTGAGCGTCCGGCCCCATGAGACGGTCGTTTTCTCGGCCCCTGGTGGTCCGAGGTCGATCCCGCTGCACAGGTTCATGCGCCAGGGTCTCCTACAGACAATGCACTTTGATTTATTGCGCTATCTGTAATAGCACCCGAGATATCACCAGATATATATTGGATTTTTCACTGACCCTGAGCGTCCGGCCCCATGAGACGGTGGTTTTCTCGGACCCTGGTGGTCCGAGGTCGTTCCCGCTGCACAGATTCATGCGCCAGGGCCTCCTACAGACAATGCACTTTGATTTATTGCGCTATCTGTAATAGCACCCGAGATATCACCCGATATATATTGGATTTTTCCCTGACCCTGAGTGTCCGGCCCTATGTGACGGTGGTTGTCTCGGCCCCTGGAGGTCCGAGGTCGTTCCCGCTGCACAGATTCATGCGCCAGGGCCTCCTGCAGATAATTCACTTTGGTTTATTGCGCTATCTCTGATAGCACCCGAGATATCACCAGATATATATTGGATTTTCCCCTGACTCTGAGTGTCCGGCCCCATGAGGCGGTCGTTTTCTCGGCCCCTGGTGGTCCGAGGTCGTTCCCGCTGCACAGATTCATGCGCCAGGGCCTCGTAGAGACAATGCACTTTGATTTATTGCGCTATCTGTAATAGCACCCGAGATATCACCACATATATATTGGATTTTTCCCTGACCCAGAGTGTCCGGCCCCATGAGACTGTGGTTTTCTCGGCCCCTGGTGGTCCGAGGTCGTTGCCGCTGCACAGGTTCAAGCGCCAGGGCCTCCTACAGACAATGCACTTTGATTTATTGCGCTATCTGTAATAGCACCCGAGATATCACCAGATATATATTGGATTTTCCCCTGACCCTGAGTGTCCGGCCCCATGAGACTGTGGTTTTCTCGGCCCCTAGTGGTCCGAGGTCGTTCCCGCTGCACAGATTCATTCGCCTGGGCCTCCTACAGACAATGCACTTTGATTTATTGCGCTATCTGTAATAGCACCCGAGATATCACCAGATATATATTGGATTTTTCACTGACCCTGAGCGTCCGGCCCCATGAGACGGTCGTTTTCTCGGCCCCTGGTGGTCCGAGGTCGTTCCCGCTGCACAGATTCATGCGCCAGGGCCTCCTACAGACAATGCACTTTGATTTATTGCGCTATCTGTAATAGCACCCGAGATATCACCGGATATATATTGGATTTTCCCCTGACTCTGAGTGTCCGGCCCCATGAGGCGGTCGTTTTCTCGGCCCCTGGTGGTCCGAGGTCGTTCCCGCTGCACAGATTCATGCGCCAGGGCCTCGTAGAGACAATGCACTTTGATTTATTGCGCTATCTGTAATAGCACCCGAGATATCACCACATATATGTTGGATTTTTCCCTGACCCAGAGTGTCCGGCCCCATGAGACTGTGGTTTTCTCGGCCCCTGGTGGTCCGAGGTCGTTGCCGCTGCACAGGTTCAAGCGCCAGGGCCTCCTACAGACAATGCACTTTGATTTATTGCGCTATCTGTAATAGCACCCGAGATATTACCAGATATATATTGGATTTTCCCCTGACCCTGAGTGTCCGGCCCCATGAGACTGTGGTTTTCTCGGCCCCTGGTGGTCCGAGGTTGTTCCCGCTGCACAGATTCATTCGCCTGGGCCTCCTACAGACAATGCACTTTGATTTATTGCGCTATCTGTAATAGCACCCGAGATATCACCAGATATATATTGGATTTTTCACTGACCCTGAGCGTCCGGCCCCATGAGACGGTCGTTTTCTCGGCCCCTGGTGGTCCGAGGTCGATCCCGCTGCACAGGTTCATGCGCCAGGGTCTCCTACAGACAATGCACTTTGATTTATTGCGCTATCTGTAATAGCACCCGAGATATCACCAGATATATATTGGATTTTTCACTGACCCTGAGTGTCCTGCCCCATAGGACGGTGGTTTTCTCGGCCCCTGGTGTTCCGAGGTCGTTCCCGCTGCACAGATTCATGCGCCAGGGCCTCCTACAGACAATGCACTTTGATTTATTGCGCTATCTGTAATAGCACCCGAGATATCACCAGATATATATTGGATTTTTCCCTGACCCTGAGTGTCCGGCCCTATGTGACGGTGGTTGTCTCGGCCCCTGGAGGTCCGAGGTCGTTCCCGCTGCACAGATTCATGCGCCAGGGCCTCCTGCAGATAATTCACTTTGGTTTATTGCGCTATCTCTGATAGCACCCGAGATATCACCAGATATATATTGGATTTTCCCCTGACTCTGAGTGTCCGGCCCCATGAGGCGGTCGTTTTCTCGGCCCCTGGTGGTCCGAGGTCGTTCCCGCTGCACAGATTCATGCGCCAGGGCCTCGTAGAGACAATGCACTTTGATTTATTGCGCTATCTGTAATAGCACCCGAGATATCACCACATATATATTGGATTTTTCCCTGACCCAGAGTGTCCGGCCCCATGAGACTGTGGTTTTCTCGGCCCCTGGTGGTCCGAGGTCGTTGCCGCTGCACAGGTTCAAACGCCAGGGCCTCCTACAGACAATGCACTTTGATTTATTGCGCTATCTGTAATAGCACCCGAGATATCACCAGATATATATTGGATTTTCCCCTGTCCCTGAGTGTCCGGCCCCATGAGACTGTGGTTTTCTCGGCCCCTGGTGGTCCGAGGTCGTTCCCGCTGCACAGATTCATTCGCCTGGGCCTCCTACAGACAATGCACTTTGATTTATTGCGCTATCTGTAATAGCACCCGAGATATCACCAGATATATATTGGATTTTTCACTGACCCTGAGCGTCCGGCCCCATGAGACGGTCGTTTTCTCGGCCCCTGGTGGTCCGAGGTCGTTCCCGCTGCACAGATTCATGCGCCAGGGCCTCCTACAGACAATGCACTTTGATTTATTGCGCTATCTGTAATAGCACCCGAGATATCACCGGATATATATTGGATTTTCCCCTGACTCTGAGTGTCCGGCCCCATGAGGCGGTCGTTTTCTCGGCCCCTGGTGGTCCGAGGTCGTTCCCGCTGCACAGATTCATGCGCCAGGGCCTCGTAGAGACAATGCACTTTGATTTATTGCGCTATCTGTAATAGCACCCGAGATATCACCACATATATATTGGATTTTTCCCTGACCCAGAGTGTCCGGCCCCATGAGACTGTGGTTTTCTCGGCCCCTGGTGGTCCGAGGTCGTTGCCGCTGCACAGGTTCAAGCGCCAGGGCCTCCTACAGACAATGCACTTTGATTTATTGCGCTATCTGTAATAGCACCCGAGATATCACCAGATATATATTGGATTTTCCCCTGACCCTGAGTGTCCGGCCCCATGAGACTGTGGTTTTCTCGGCCCCTGGTGGTCCGAGGTTGTTCCCGCTGCACAGATTCATTCGCCTGGGCCTCCTACAGACAATGCACTTTGATTTATTGCGCTATCTGTAATAGCACCCGAGATATCACCAGATATATATTGGATTTTTCACTGACCCTGAGCGTCCGGCCCCATGAGACGGTCGTTTTCTCGGCCCCTGGTGGTCCGAGGTCGATCCCGCTGCACAGGTTCATGCGCCAGGGTCTCCTACAGACAATGCACTTTGATTTATTGCGCTATCTGCAATAGCACCCGAGATATCACCAGATATATATTGGATTTTTCACTGACCCTGAGTGTCCTGCCCAATGGGACTGTGGTTTTCTCGGCCCCTGGTGGTCCGAGGTTGTTCCCGCTGTACAGATTCATGCGCCAGGGCCTCCTACAGACAATGCACTTTGATTTATTGCGCTATCTGTAATAGCACCCGAGATATCACCAGATATATATTGGATTTTTCACTGACCCTGAGTGTGCGGCCCCATGAGACGGTGGTTTTCTCGGACCCTGGTGGTCCGAGGTCGTTCCCGCTGCACAGATTCATGCGCCAGGGCCTCCTACAGACAATGCACTTTGATTTATTGCGCTATCTGTAATAGCACCCGAGATATCACCAGATATATATTGGATTTTACCCTGACCCTGAGTGTCCGGCCCTATGTGACGGTGGTTGTCTCGGCCCCTGGAGGTCCGAGGTCGTTCCCGCTGCACAGATTCATGCGCCAGGGACTCCTGCAGATAATTCACTTTGGTTTATTGCGCTATCTCTGATAGCACCCGAGATATCACCAGATATATATTGGATTTTCCCCTGACCCTGAGTGTCCGGCCCCATGAGACTGTGGTTTTCTCGGCCCCTGGTGGTCCGAGGTCGTTCCCGCTGCACAGATTCATGCGCCAGGGCCTCCTACAGACAATGCACTTTGATTTATTGCGCTATCTGTAATAGCACCCGAGATATCACCGGATATATATTGGATTTTTCCCAGACCCTGAGTGTCCGGCCCCATGAGACGGTGGTTGTCTCGGCCTCTGGTGGTCCGAGGTCGTTCCCGCTGCACAGATTCATGCGCGAGGGCCTCCTACAGACAATGCACTTTGATTTATTGCGCTATCTGTAATAGCACCCGAGTTATCACCAGATCTATATTGGATTTTCCCCTGACCCTGAGAGTCCGGCCCCATGAGACTGTGGTTTTCTCGGCCCCTGGAGGTCCGAGGACGTTGCCGCTGCACAGGTTCAAGCGCCAGGGCCTCCTACAGACAATGCACTTTGATTTATTGCGCTATCTGTAATAGCACCCGAGATATCACCAGATATATATTGGATTTTCCCCTGACCCTGAGTGTCCGGCCCCATGAGACTGTGGTTTTCTCGGCCCCTGGTGGTCCGAGGTTGTTCCCGCTGCACAGATTCATTCGCCTGGGCCTCCTACAGACAATGCACTTTGATTTATTGCGCTATCTGTAATAGCACCCGAGATATCACCAGATATATATTGGATTTTTCACTGACCCTGAGCGTCCGGCCCCATGAGACGGTCGTTTTCTCGGCCCCTGGTGGTCCGAGGTCGATCCCGCTGCACAGGTTCATGCGCCAGGGTCTCCTACAGACAATGCACTTTGATTTATTGCGCTATCTGTAATAGCACCCGAGATATCACCAGATATATATTGGATTTTTCACTGACCCTGAGTGTCCTGCCCCATAGGACGGTGGTTTTCTCGGCCCCTGGTGTTCCGAGGTCGTTCCCGCTGCACAGATTCATGCGCCAGGGCCTCCTACAGACAATGCACTTTGATTTATTGCGCTATCTGTAATAGCACCCGAGATATCACCAGATATATATTGGATTTTTCCCTGACCCTGAGTGTCCGGCCCTATGTGACGGTGGTTGTCTCGGCCCCTGGAGGTCCGAGGTCGTTCCCGCTGCACAGATTCATGCGCCAGGGCCTCCTGCAGATAATTCACTTTGGTTTATTGCGCTATCTCTGATAGCACCCGAGATATCACCAGATATATATTGGATTTTCCCCTGACTCTGAGTGTCCGGCCCCATGAGGCGGTCGTTTTCTCGGCCCCTGGTGGTCCGAGGTCGTTCCCGCTGCACAGATTCATGCGCCAGGGCCTCGTAGAGACAATGCACTTTGATTTATTGCGCTATCTGTAATAGCACCCGAGATATCACCACATATATATTGGATTTTTCCCTGACCCAGAGTGTCCGGCCCCATGAGACTGTGGTTTTCTCGGCCCCTGGTGGTCCGAGGTCGTTGCCGCTGCACAGGTTCAAACGCCAGGGCCTCCTACAGACAATGCACTTTGATTTATTGCGCTATCTGTAATAGCACCCGAGATATCACCAGATATATATTGGATTTTCCCCTGTCCCTGAGTGTCCGGCCCCATGAGACTGTGGTTTTCTCGGCCCCTGGTGGTCCGAGGTCGTTCCCGCTGCACAGATTCATTCGCCTGGGCCTCCTACAGACAATGCACTTTGATTTATTGCGCTATCTGTAATAGCACCCGAGATATCACCAGATATATATTGGATTTTTCACTGACCCTGAGCGTCCGGCCCCATGAGACGGTCGTTTTCTCGGCCCCTGGTGGTCCGAGGTCGTTCCCGCTGCACAGATTCATGCGCCAGGGCCTCCTACAGACAATGCACTTTGATTTATTGCGCTATCTGTAATAGCACCCGAGATATCACCGGATATATATTGGATTTTCCCCTGACTCTGAGTGTCCGGCCCCATGAGGCGGTCGTTTTCTCGGCCCCTGGTGGTCCGAGGTCGTTCCCGCTGCACAGATTCATGCGCCAGGGCCTCGTAGAGACAATGCACTTTGATTTATTGCGCTATCTGTAATAGCACCCGAGATATCACCACATATATATTGGATTTTTCCCTGACCCAGAGTGTCCGGCCCCATGAGACTGTGGTTTTCTCGGCCCCTGGTGGTCCGAGGTCGTTGCCGCTGCACAGGTTCAAGCGCCAGGGCCTCCTACAGACAATGCACTTTGATTTATTGCGCTATCTGTAATAGCACCCGAGATATCACCAGATATATATTGGATTTTCCCCTGACCCTGAGTGTCCGGCCCCATGAGACTGTGGTTTTCTCGGCCCCTGGTGGTCCGAGGTTGTTCCCGCTGCACAGATTCATTCGCCTGGGCCTCCTACAGACAATGCACTTTGATTTATTGCGCTATCTGTAATAGCACCCGAGATATCACCAGATATATATTGGATTTTTCACTGACCCTGAGCGTCCGGCCCCATGAGACGGTCGTTTTCTCGGCCCCTGGTGGTCCGAGGTCGATCCCGCTGCACAGGTTCATGCGCCAGGGTCTCCTACAGACAATGCACTTTGATTTATTGCGCTATCTGCAATAGCACCCGAGATATCACCAGATATATATTGGATTTTTCACTGACCCTGAGTGTCCTGCCCAATGGGACTGTGGTTTTCTCGGCCCCTGGTGGTCCGAGGTTGTTCCCGCTGTACAGATTCATGCGCCAGGGCCTCCTACAGACAATGCACTTTGATTTATTGCGCTATCTGTAGTAGCACCCGAGATATCACCAGATATATATTGGATTTTTCACTGACCCTGAGTGTGCGGCCCCATGAGACGGTGGTTTTCTCGGACCCTGGTGGTCCGAGGTCGTTCCCGCTGCACAGATTCATGCGCCAGGGCCTCCTACAGACAATGCACTTTGATTTATTGCGCTATCTGTAATAGCACCCGAGATATCACCAGATATATATTGGATTTTACCCTGACCCTGAGTGTCCGGCCCTATGTGACGGTGGTTGTCTCGGCCCCTGGAGGTCCGAGGTCGTTCCCGCTGCACAGATTCATGCGCCAGGGCCTCCTGCAGATAATTCACTTTGGTTTATTGCGCTATCTCTGATAGCACCCGAGATATCACCAGATATATATTGGATTTTACCCTGACCCTGAGTGTCCGGCCCTATGTGACGGTGGTTGTCTCGGCCCCTGGAGGTCCGAGGTCGTTCCCGCTGCACAGATTCATGCGCCAGGGCCTCCTGCAGATAATTCACTTTGGTTTATTGCGCTATCTCTGATAGCACCCGAGATATCACCAGATATATATTGGATTTTCCCCTGACCCTGAGTATCCGGCCCCATGAGACTGTGGTTTTCTCGGCCCCTGGTGGTCCGAGGTCGTTCCCGTTGCACAGATTCATGCGCCAGGGCCTCCTGCAGATAATTCACTTTGGTTTATTGCGCCATCTCTAATAGCACCCGAGATATCACCAGATATATATTGGATTTTTCACTGACCCTGAGTGTCCTGCCCAATGGGACTGTGGTTTTCTCGGCCCCTGGTGGTCCGAGGTTGTTCCCGCTGTACAGATTCATGCGCCAGGGCCTCCTACAGACAATGCACTTTGATTTATTGCGCTATCTGTAATAGCACCCGAGATATCACCAGATATATATTGGATTTTACCCTGACCCTGAGTGTCCGGCCCTATGTGACGGTGGTTGTCTCGGCCCCTGGAGGTCCGAGGTCGTTCCCGCTGCACAGATTCATGCGCCAGGGCCTCCTGCAGATAATTCACTTTGGTTTATTGCGCTATCTCTGATAGCACCCGAGATATCACCAGATATATATTGGATTTTCCCCTGACCCTGAGTGTCCGGCCCCATGAGACTGTGGTTTTCTCGGCCCCTGGTGGTCCGAGGTCGTTCCCGCTGCACAGATTCATGCGCCAGGGCCTCCTACAGACAATGCACTTTGATTTATTGCGCTATCTGTAATAGCACCCGAGATATCACCGGATATATATTGGATTTTTCCCAGACCCTGAGTGTCCGGCCCCATGAGACGGTGGTTGTCTCGGCCTCTGGTGGTCCGAGGTCGTTCCCGCTGCACAGATTCATGCGCCAGGGCCTCCTACAGACAATGCACTTTGATTTATTGCGCTATCTGTAATAGCACCCGAGATATCACCAGATATATATTGGATTTTTCCCTGACCCTGAGTGTCCGGCCCCATGAGAAGGTGGTTGTCTCATCCCTGGAGGTCCGAGGTCGTTCCCGCTGCACAGATTCATGCGCCAGGGCCTCCTACAGACAATGCACTTTGATTTATTGCGCTATCTGTAATAGCAATCGAGATATCACCAGATATATATTGGATTTTCCCCTGACCCTGAGTGTCCGGCCCCATGAGACTGTGGTTTTCTCGGCCCCTGGTGCTCCGAGGTCGTTCCCGCTGCACAGATTCATGCGCCAGGGCCTCCTACAGACAATGCACTTTGATTTATTGCGCTATCTGTAATAGCAGCCGAGATATCACCAGATATATATTGGATTTTTCACTGACTCTGAGTGTCCGGCCCCATGAGGCGGTCGTTTTCTCGGCCCCTGGCGGTCCGAGGTCGTTCCCGCTGCACAGATTCATGCGCCAGGGCCTCCTACAGACAATGCACTTTGATTTATTGCGCTATCTGTAATAGCACCCGAGATATCACCACATATATATTGGATTTTTCACTGACGCTGAGTGTCCGGCCCCATGAGACGGTCGTTTTCTCGGCCCCTGGTGGTCCGAGGTCGTTCCCGCTGCACAGATTCATGCACCAGCGCCTCCTGCAGATAATTCACTTTGGTTTATTGCGCTATCTCTAATAGCACCCGAGATATCACCAGATATATATTGGATTTTTCCCTGACCCTGAGTGAACGGCCCCATGAGACTGTGGTTTTCTCGGTCCCTGGTGGTCCGAGGTCGTTCCCGCTGCACAGGTTCATGCGCCAGGGTCTCCTACAGACAATGCACTTTCATTTATTGCGCTATCTGTAATAGCACCCGAGATATCACCACCTATATATTGGATTTTTCCCTGACCCTGAGCGTCCGGCCCCATGAGACGGTCGTTTTCTCGGCCCCTGGTGGTCCGAGGTCGTTCCCGCTGCACAGGTTCATGCGCCAGGGTCTCCTACAGACAATGCACTTTGATTTATTGCGCTATCTGTAATAGCACCCGAGATATCACCACATATATATTGGATTTTCCCTTGACCCTGAGTGTCCGGCCCCATGAGACTGTGGTTTTCTCGGCCCCTGGTGGTCCGAGGTCGTTCCCGCTGCACAGATTCATGCGCCAGGGCCTCCTACAGACAATGCACTTTGATTTATTGCGCTATCTGTAATAGCACCCGAGATATCACCACATATATATTGGATTTTTCACTGACGCTGAGTGTCCGGCCCCATGAGACGGTCGTTTTCTCGGCCCCTGGTGGTCCGAGGTCGTTCCCGCTGCACAGATTCATGCACCAGCGCCTCCTGCAGATAATTCACTTTGGTTTATTGCGCTATCTCTAATAGCACCCGAGATATCACCAGATATATATTGGATTTTTCCCTGACCCTGAGTGAACGGCCCCATGAGACTGTGGTTTTCTCGGTCCCTGGTGGTCCGAGGTCGTTCCCGCTGCACAGGTTCATGCGCCAGGGTCTCCTACAGACAATGCACTTTGATTTATTGCGCTATCTGTAATAGCACCCGAGATATCACCACATATATATTGGATTTTCCCTTGACCCTGAGTGTCCGGCCCCATGAGACTGTGGTTTTCTCGGCCCCTGGTGGTCCGAGGTCGTTCCCGTTGCACAGATTCATGCGCCAGGGCCTCCTGCAGATAATTCACTTTGGTTTATTGCGCTATCTCTAATAGCACCCGAGATATCACCAGATCTATATTCGATTTTCCCCTGACCCTGGGTGTCCGGCCCCATGAGACTGTGGTTTTCTCGGCCCCTGGAGGTCCGAGGACGTTCCCGCTGCACAGATTCATGCGCCAGGGCCTCCTACATGTAATGCACTTTGATTTATTGCGCTATCTGTAATAGGACCCGAGATATCACCAGATATATATTGGATTTTTCCCTGACCCTGAGTGTCCGGCCCCATGAGAAGGTGGTTGTCTCGCCCCTGGTGCTCCGAGGTCGTTCCCGCTGCACAGATTCATGCGCCAGGGCCTCCTACAGACAATGCACTTTGATTTATTGCGCTATCTGTAATAGCAGCCGAGATATCACCAGATATATATTGGATTTTTCACTGACCCTGAGTGTCCGGCCCCATGAGACTGTGGTTGTCTCGCCCCTGGTGCTCCGAGGTCGTTCCCGCTGCACAGATTCATGCGCCAGGGCCTCCTACAGACAATGCACTTTGATTTATTGCGCTATCTGTAATAGCACCCGAGATATCACCACATATATATTGGATTTTCCCCTGACCCTGAGTGTCCGGCCCCATGAGACTGTGGTTTTCTCGGCCCCTGGTGGTCCGAGGTCGTTCCCGTTGCACAGATTCATGCGCCAGGGCCCCCTACAGGTAATGCACTTTGATTTATTGCGCTATCTGTAATAGCACCCGAGATATCATCAGATATATATTGGATTTTTCACTGACCCTGAGTGTCCGGCCCCATGAGAAGGTGGTTGTCTCATCCCTGGAGGTCCGAGGTCGTTCCCGCTGCACAGATTCATGCGCCAGGGCCTCCTACAGACAATGCACTTTGATTTATTGCGCTATCTGTAATAGCAATCGAGATATCACCAGATATATATTGGATTTTCCCCTGACCCTGAGTGTCCGGCCCCATGAGACTGTGGTTTTCTCGGCCCCTGGTGCTCCGAGGTCGTTCCCGCTGCACAGATTCATGCGCCAGGGCCTCCTACAGACAATGCACTTTGATTTATTGCGCTATCTGTAATAGCAGCCGAGATATCACCAGATATATATTGGATTTTTCACTGACTCTGAGTGTCCGGCCCCATGAGGCGGTCGTTTTCTCGGCCCCTGGTGGTCCGAGGTCGTTCCCGCTGCACAGATTCATGCGCCAGGGCCTCCTACAGACAATGCACTTTGATTTATTGCGCTATCTGTAATAGCACCCGAGATATCACCACATATATATTGGATTTTTCACTGACGCTGAGTGTCCGGCCCCATGAGACGGTCGTTTTCTCGGCCCCTGGTGGTCCGAGGTCGTTCCCGCTGCACAGATTCATGCACCAGCGCCTCCTGCAGATAATTCACTTTGGTTTATTGCGCTATCTCTAATAGCACCCGAGATATCACCAGATATATATTGGATTTTTCCCTGACCCTGAGTGAACGGCCCCATGAGACTGTGGTTTTCTCGGTCCCTGGTGGTCCGAGGTCGTTCCCGCTGCACAGGTTCATGCGCCAGGGTCTCCTACAGACAATGCACTTTGATTTATTGCGCTATCTGTAATAGCACCCGAGATATCACCACATATATATTGGATTTTCCCTTGACCCTGAGTGTCCGGCCCCATGAGACTGTGGTTTTCTCGGCCCCTGGTGGTCCGAGGTCGTTCCCGTTGCACAGATTCATGCGCCAGGGCCTCCTGCAGATAATTCACTTTGGTTTATTGCGCTATCTCTAATAGCACCCGAGATATCACCAGATCTATATTCGATTTTCCCCTGACCCTGGGTGTCCGGCCCCATGAGACTGTGGTTTTCTCGGCCCCTGGAGGTCCGAGGACGTTCCCGCTGCACAGATTCATGCGCCAGGGCCTCCTACATGTAATGCACTTTGATTTATTGCGCTATCTGTAATAGGACCCGAGATATCACCAGATATATATTGGATTTTTCCCTGACCCTGAGTGTCCGGCCCCATGAGAAGGTGGTTGTCTCGCCCCTGGTGCTCCGAGGTCGTTCCCGCTGCACAGATTCATGCGCCAGGGCCTCCTACAGACAATGCACTTTGATTTATTGCGCTATCTGTAATAGCAGCCGAGATATCACCAGATATATATTGGATTTTTCACTGACCCTGAGTGTCCGGCCCCATGAGACTGTGGTTGTCTCGCCCCTGGTGCTCCGAGGTCGTTCCCGCTGCACAGATTCATGCGCCAGGGCCTCCTACAGACAATGCACTTTGATTTATTGCGCTATCTGTAATAGCACCCGAGATATCACCACATATATATTGGATTTTCCCCTGACCCTGAGTGTCCGGCCCCATGAGACTGTGGTTTTCTCGGCCCCTGGTGGTCCGAGGTCGTTCCCGTTGCACAGATTCATGCGCCAGGGCCTCCTACAGGTAATGCACTTTGATTTATTGCGCTATCTGTAATAGCACCCGAGATATCACCAGATATATATTGGATTTTTCCCTGACCCTGAGTGTCCGTCCCCATGAGAAGGTGGTTGTCTCATCCCTGGAGGTCCGAGGTCGTTCCCGCTGCACAGATTCATGCGCCAGGGCCTCCTACAGACAATGCACTTTGATTTATTGCGCTATCTGTAATAGCAATCGAGATATCACCAGATATATATTGGATTTTCCCCTGACCCTGAGTGTCCGGCCCCATGAGACTGTGGTTTTCTCGGCGCCTGGTGCTCCGAGGTCGTTCCCGCTGCACAGATTCATGCGCCAGGGCCTCCTACAGACAATGCACTTTGATTTATTGCGCTATCTGTAATAGCAGCCGAGATATCACCAGATATATATTGGATTTTTCACTGACTCTGAGTGTCCGGCCCCATGAGGCGGTCGTTTTCTCGGCCCCTGGTGGTCCGAGGTCGTTCCCGCTGCACAGATTCATGCGCCAGGGCCTCCTACAGACAATGCACTTTGATTTATTGCGCTATCTGTAATAGCACCCGAGATATCACCACATATATATTGGATTTTTCACTGACGCTGAGTGAACGGCCCCATGAGACTGTGGTTTTCTCGGTCCCTGGTGGTCCGAGGTCGTTCCCGCTGCACAGGTTCATGCGCCAGGGCCTCCTACAGACAATGCACTTTGATTTATTGCGCTATCTGTAATAGCACCCGAGATATCACCACATATATATTGGATTTTCCCTTGACCCTGAGTGTCCGGCCCCATGAGACTGTGGTTTTCTCGGCCCCTGGTGGTCCGAGGTCGTTCCCGTTGCACAGATTCATGCGCCAGGGCCTCCTGCAGATAATTCACTTTGGTTTATTGCGCTATCTCTAATAGCAACCGAGATATCACCAGATCTATATTCGATTTTCCCCTGACCCTGGGTGTCCGGCCCCATGAGACTGTGGTTTTCTCGGCCCCTGGAGGTCCGAGGACGTTCCCGCTGCACAGATTCATGCGCCAGGGCCTCCTACATGTAATGCACTTTGATTTATTGCGCTATCTGTAATAGGACCCGAGATATCACCAGATATATATTGGATTTTTCCCTGACCCTGAGTGTCCGGCCCCATGAGAAGGTGGTTGTCTCGCCCCTGGTGCTCCGAGGTCGTTCCCGCTGCACAGATTCATGCGCCAGGGCCTCCTACAGACAATGCACTTTGATTTATTGCGCTATCTGTAATAGCAGCCGAGATATCACCAGATATATATTGGATTTTTCACTGACCCTGAGTGTCCGGCCCCATGAGACTGTGGTTGTCTCGCCCCTGGTGCTCCGAGGTCGTTCCCGCTGCACAGATTCATGCGCCAGGGCCTCCTACAGACAATGCACTTTGATTTATTGCGCTATCTGTAATAGCACCCGAGATATCACCACATATATATTGGATTTTCCCCTGACCCTGAGTGTCCGGCCCCATGAGACTGTGGTTTTCTCGGCCCCTGGTGGTCCGAGGTCGTTCCCGTTGCACAGATTCATGCGCCAGGGCCTCCTACAGGTAATGCACTTTGATTTATTGCGCTATCTGTAATAGCACCCGAGATATCACCAGATATATATTGGATTTTTCACTGACCCTGAGTGTCCGGCCCCATGAGAAGGTGGTTGTCTCATCCCTGGAGGTCCGAGGTCGTTCCCGCTGCACAGATTCATGCGCCAGGGCCTCCTACAGACAATGCACTTTGATTTATTGCGCTATCTGTAATAGCAATCGAGATATCACCAGATATATATTGGATTTTCCCCTGACCCTGAGTGTCCGGCCCCATGAGACTGTGGTTTTCTCGGCCCCTGGTGCTCCGAGGTCGTTCCCGCTGCACAGATTCATGCGCCAGGGCCTCCTACAGACAATGCACTTTGATTTATTGCGCTATCTGTAATAGCACCCGAGATATCACCACATATATATTGGATTTTTCACTGACGCTGAGTGTCCGGCCCCATGAGACGGTCGTTTTCTCGGCCCCTGGTGGTCCGAGGTCGTTCCCGCTGCACAGATTCATGCACCAGCGCCTCCTGCAGATAATTCACTTTGGTTTATTGCGCTATCTCTAATAGCACCCGAGATATCACCAGATATATATTGGATTTTTCCCTGACCCTGAGTGAACGGCCCCATGAGACTGTGGTTTTCTCGGTCCCTGGTGGTCCGAGGTCGTTCCCGCTGCACAGGTTCATGCGCCAGGGTCTCCTACAGACAATGCACTTTGATTTATTGCGCTATCTGTAATAGCACCCGAGATATCACCACATATATATTGGATTTTCCCTTGACCCTGAGTGTCCGGCCCCATGAGACTGTGGTTTTCTCGGCCCCTGGTGGTCCGAGGTCGTTCCCGTTGCACAGATTCATGCGCCAGGGCCTCCTGCAGATAATTCACATTGGTTTATTGCGCTATCTCTAATAGCACCCGAGATATCACCAGATATATATTCGATTTTCCCCTGACCCTGGGTGTCCGGCCCCATGAGACTGTGGTTTTCTCGGCCCCTGGAGGTCCGAGGACGTTCCCGCTGCACAGATTCATGCGCCAGGGCCTCCTACATGTAATGCACTTTGATTTATTGCGCTATCTGTAATAGGACCCGAGATATCACCAGATATATATTGGATTTTTCCCTGACCCTGAGTGTCCGGCCCCATGAGACGGTCGTTTTCTCGGCCCCTGGTGGTCCGAGGTCGTTCCCGCTGCACAGATTCATGCACCAGCGCCTCCTGCAGATAATTCACTTTGGTTTATTGCGCTATCTCTAATAGCACCCGAGATATCAGCAGATATATATTGGATTTTTCACTGACCCTGAGTGACCGGCCCCATGAGACGGTAGTTTTCTCGGCCCCTGGTGGTCCGAGGTCGTTCCCGCTGCACAGATTCATGCGCCAGGGCCTCCTGCAGATAATTCACTTTGGTTTATTGCGCTACCTCTAATAGCACCCGAGATATCACCAGATATATATTGGATTTTCCCCTGACCCTGAGTGTCCGGCCCCATGAGACTGTGGTTTTCTCGGCCCCTGGTGGTCCGAGGTCGTTCCCGCTGCACAGATTCAGGGGCCAGGGCCTCCTACAGACAATGCACTTTGATTTATTGCGCTATCTGTAATAGCACCCGAGATATCACCAGATATATATTGGATTTTCCCTTGACCCTGAGTGTCCGGCCCCATGAGACTGTGGTTTTCTCGGCCCCTGGTGGTCCGAGGTCGTTCCCGTTGCACAGATTCATGCGCCAGGGCCTCCTGCAGATAATTCACTTTGGTTTATTGCGCTATCTCTAATAGCACCCGAGATATCACCAGATCTATATTCGATTTTCCCCTGACCCTGGGTGTCCGGCCCCATGAGACTGTGGTTTTCTCGGCCCCTGGAGGTCCGAGGACGTTCCCGCTGCACAGATTCATGCGCCAGGGCCTCCTACATGTAATGCACTTTGATTTATTGCGCTATCTGTAATAGGACCCGAGATATCACCAGATATATATTGGATTTTTCCCTGACCCTGAGTGTCCGGCCCCATGAGAAGGTGGTTGTCTCGCCCCTGGTGCTCCGAGGTCGTTCCCGCTGCACAGATTCATGCGCCAGGGCCTCCTACAGACAATGCACTTTGATTTATTGCGCTATCTGTAATAGCAGCCGAGATATCACCAGATATATATTGGATTTTTCACTGACCCTGAGTGTCCGGCCCCATGAGACTGTGGTTGTCTCGCCCCTGGTGCTCCGAGGTCGTTCCCGCTGCACAGATTCATGCGCCAGGGCCTCCTACAGACAATGCACTTTGATTTATTGCGCTATCTGTAATAGCACCCGAGATATCACCACATATATATTGGATTTTCCCCTGACCCTGAGTGTCCGGCCCCATGAGACTGTGGTTTTCTCGGCCCCTGGTGGTCCGAGGTCGTTCCCGTTGCACAGATTCATGCGCCAGGGCCTCCTACAGGTAATGCACTTTGATTTATTGCGCTATCTGTAATAGCACCCGAGATATCACCAGATATATATTGGATTTTTCACTGACCCTGAGTGTCCGGCCCCATGAGAAGGTGGTTGTCTCATCCCTGGAGGTCCGAGGTCGTTCCCGCTGCACAGATTCATGCGCCAGGGCCTCCTACAGACAATGCACTTTGATTTATTGCGCTATCTGTAATAGCAATCGAGATATCACCAGATATATATTGGATTTTCCCCTGACCCTGAGTGTCCGGCCCCATGAGACTGTGGTTTTCTCGGCCCCTGGTGCTCCGAGGTCGTTCCCGCTGCACAGATTCATGCGCCAGGGCCTCCTACAGACAATGCACTTTGATTTATTGCGCTATCTGTAATAGCAGCCGAGATATCACCAGATATATATTGGATTTTTCACTGACTCTGAGTGTCCGGCCCCATGAGGCGGTCGTTTTCTCGGCCCCTGGTGGTCCGAGGTCGTTCCCGCTGCACAGATTCATGCGCCAGGGCCTCCTACAGACAATGCACTTTGATTTATTGCGCTATCTGTAATAGCACCCGAGATATCACCACATATATATTGGATTTTTCACTGACGCTGAGTGTCCGGCCCCATGAGACGGTCGTTTTCTCGGCCCCTGGTGGTCCGAGGTCGTTCCCGCTGCACAGATTCATGCACCAGCGCCTCCTGCAGATAATTCACTTTGGTTTATTGCGCTATCTCTAATAGCACCCGAGATATCACCAGATATATATTGGATTTTTCCCTGACCCTGAGTGAACGGCCCCATGAGACTGTGGTTTTCTCGGTCCCTGGTGGTCCGAGGTCGTTCCCGCTGCACAGGTTCATGCGCCAGGGTCTCCTACAGACAATGCACTTTGATTTATTGCGCTATCTGTAATAGCACCCGAGATATCACCACATATATATTGGATTTTCCCTTGACCCTGAGTGTCCGGCCCCATGAGACTGTGGTTTTCTCGGCCCCTGGTGGTCCGAGGTCGTTCCCGTTGCACAGATTCATGCGCCAGGGCCTCCTGCAGATAATTCACTTTGGTTTATTGCGCTATCTCTAATAGCACCCGAGATATCACCAGATCTATATTCGATTTTCCCCTGACCCTGGGTGTCCGGCCCCATGAGACTGTGGTTTTCTCGGCCCCTGGAGGTCCGAGGACGTTCCCGCTGCACAGATTCATGCGCCAGGGCCTCCTACATATATTGCACTTTGATTTATTGCGCTATCTGTAATAGGACCCGAGATATCACCAGATATATATTGGATTTTTCCCTGACCCTGAGTGTCCGGCCCCATGAGACGGTCGTTTTCTCGGCCCCTGGTGGTCCGAGGTCGATCCCGCTGCACAGGTTCATGCGCCAGGGTCTCCTACAGACAATGCACTTTGATTTATTGCGCTATCTGTAATAGCAGCCGAGATATCACCCGATATATATTGGATTTTTCACTGACTCTGAGTGTCCGGCCCCATGAGGCGGTCGTTTTCTCGGCCCCTGGTGGTCCGAGGTCGTTCCCGCTGCACAGATTCATGCGCCAGGGCCTCCTGCAGATAATTCACTTTGGTTTATTGCGCTATCTCTAATAGCACCCGAGATATCACCAGATATATATTGGATTTTTCCCTGACCCTGAGTGAACGGCCCCATGAGACTGTGGTTTTCTCGGCCCCTGGTTTTCCGAGGTCGTTCCCGCTGCACAGGTTCATGCGCCAGGGTCTCCTACAGACAATGCACTTTCATTTATTGCGCTATCTGTAATAGCACCCGAGATATCACCACCTACATATTGGATTTTTCCCTGACCCTGAGCGTCCGGCCCCATGAGACGGTCGTTTTCTCGGCCCCTGGTGGTCCGAGGTCGTTCCCGCTGCACAGGTTCATGCGCCAGGGTCTCCTACAGACAATGCACTTTGATTTATTGCGGTATCTGTAATAGCACCCGAGATATCACCATATATATATTGGATTTTACCCTGACCCTGAGTGTCCGGCCCCATGAGACGGTCGTTGTCTCGGCCCCTGGAGGTCCGAGGACGTTCCCGCTGCACAGATTCATGCGCCAGGGCCTCCTACAGGTAATGCACTTTGATTTATTGCGCTATCTGTAATAGCACCCGAGATACCACCAGATCTATATTGGATTTTCCCCTGACCCTGAGTGTCCGGCCCCATGAGACTGTGGTTTCCTCGGCCCCTGGAGGTCCGAGGACGTTCCCGCTGCACAGATTCATGCGCCAGGGCCTCCTACAGGTAATGCACTTTGATTTATTGCGCTATCTGTAATAGCAGCCGAGATATCACCAGATATATATTGGATTTTTCACTGAGCCTGAGTGTCCGGCCCCATGAGACGGTCGTTTTCTCGGCCCCTGGTGGTCCGAGGTCGTTCCCGCTGCACAGATTCATGCACCAGGGCCTCCTGCAGATAATTCAGTTTGGTTTATAGCGCTATCTCTAATAGCACCCGAGATATCAGCAGATATATATTGGATTTTTCACTGACAGTGAGTGTCCGGCCCCATGAGACGGTCGTTTTCTCGGCCCCTGGTGGTCCGAGGTCGTTCCCGCTGCACAGATTCATGCGCCAGGGCCTCCTGCAGATAATTCACTTTGGTTTATTGCGCTATCTCTAATAGCACCCGAGATATCAGCAGATATATATTGGATTTGTCCCTGACCCTGAGTGAACGGCCCCATGAGACTGTGGTTTTCTCGGCCCCTGGTGGTCCGAGGTCGTTCCCGCTGCACAGGTTCATGCGCCAGGGTCTCCTACAGACAATGCACTTTGACTTATTGCGCTATCTGTAATAGAACCCGAGATATCACCACCTATATATTGGATTTGTCCCTGACCCTGAGCGTCCGGCCCCATGAGACGGTGGTTTTCTCGGTCCCTGGTGTTCCGAGGACGTTCCCGCTGCACAGATTCATGCGCCAGGGCCTCCTACAGACAATGCACTTTGGTTTATTGCGCTATCTCTAATAGCACCCGAGATATCACCAGATATATATTGGATTTTCCCCTGACCCTGAGTGACCGGCCCCATGAGACTGTGGTTTTTTCGGCCCCTGGTGGTCCGAGGTCGTTCCCGCTGCACAGATTCATGCGCCAGGGCCTCCTACAGACAATGCACTTTGATTTATTGCGCTATCGGTAATAGCAGCCGAGATATCACCAGATCTATATTGGATTTTCCCCTGACCCTGAGTGTCCGGCCCCATGAGACTGTGGTTTTCTCCTCCCCTGGTGGTCCGAGGTCGTTCCCGCTGCACAGATTCATGCGCCAGGGCCTACTGCAGATAATTCACTTTGATTTATTGCGCTATCTGTAATAGCACCCGAGATATCACCACATATATATTGGATTTTTCACTGACCCTGAGTATCCGGCCCCATGAGACGGTGGTTTTCTCGGTCCCTGGTGTTCCGAGGTCGTTCCCGCTGCACAGATTCATGCGCCAGGGCCTCCTACAGACAATGCACTTTGGTTTATTGCGCTATCTCTAATAGCACCCGAGATATCACCAGATATATATTGGATTTTCCCCTGACCCTGAGTGACCGGCCCCATGAGACTGTGGTTTTTTCGGCCCCTGGTGGTCCGAGGTCGTTCCCGCTGCACAGATTCATGCGCCAGGGCCTCCTACAGACAATGCACTTTGATTTATTGCGCTATCGGTAATAGCAGCCGAGATATCACCAGATATATATTGGATTTTCCCCTGACCCTGAGTGACCGGCCCCTTGAGACTGTGGTTTTTTCGGCCCCTGGTGGTCCGAGGTCGTTCCCGCTGCACAGATTCATGCGCCAGGGCCTCCTGCAGATAATTCACTTTGGTTTATTGCGCTATCTCTAATAGCACCCGAGATATCACCAGATATATATTGGATTTTACCCTGACCCTGAGTGTCCGGCCCCATGAGACGGTCGTTTTCTCGGCCCCTGGTGGTCCGAGGTCGTTCCCGCTGCACAGATTCATGCACCAGGGCCTCCTGCAGATAATTCAGTTTGGTTTATTGCGCTATCTCTAATAGCACCCGAGATATCAGCAGATATATATTGGATTTTCCACTGACCCTGAGTGTCCGGCCACATGAGACTGTGGTTTTCTCGGCCCCTGGTGGTCCGAGGTCGTTCCCGCTGCACAGATTCATGCGCCAGGGCCTACTGCAGATAATTCACTTTGATTTATTGCGCTATCTGTAATAGCACCCGAGATATCACCACATATATATTGGATTTTTCACTGACCCTGAGTATCCGGCCCCATGAGACGGTGGTTTTCTCGGTCCCTGGTGTTCCGAGGTCGTTCCCGCTGCACAGATTCATGCGCCAGGGCCTCCTACAGACAATGCACTTTGGTTTATTGCGCTATCTCTAATAGCACCCGAGATATCACCAGATATATATTGGATTTTCCCCTGACCCTGAGTGTCCGGCCCCATGAGACTGTGGTTTTCTCGGCCCCTGGTGGTCCGAGGTCGTTCCCGTTGCACAGATTCATGCGCCAGGGCCTCCTGCAGATAATTCCCTTTGGTTTATTGCGCTATCTCTAATAGCACCCGAGATATCACCAGATATATATTCGATTTTCCCCTGACCCTGAGTGTCCGGCCCCATGAGACTGTGGTTTTCTCGGCCCCTGGTCGTCCGAGGTCGTTCCCTCTGCACAGATTCATGCGCCAGGGCCTCCTACAGACAATGCACTTTGATTTATTGCGCTATCTGTAATAGCACCCGAGATACCACCAGATCTATATTGGATTTTCCCCTGACCCTGAGAGTCCGGCCCCATGAGACTGTGGTTTCCTCGGCCCCTGGAGGTCCGAGGACGTTCCCGCTGCACAGATTCATGCACCAGGGCCTCCTGCAGATAATTCAGTTTGGTTTATTGCGCTATCTCTAATAGCACCCGAGTTATCAGCAGATATATATTGGATTTTTCATTGACAGTGAGTGTCCGGCCCCATGAGACGGTCGTTTTCTCGGCCCCTGGTGGTCCGAGGTCGTTCCCGCTGCACAGATTCATGCGCCAGGGCCTCCTGCAGATAATTGACTTTGGTTTATTGCGCTATCTCTAATAGCACCCGAGATATCACCAGATATATATTGGATTTGTCCCTGACCCTGAGTGAACGGCCCCATGAGACTGTGGTTTTCTCGGCCCCTGGTGGTCCGAGGTCGTTCCCGCTGCACAGGTTCATGCGCCAGGGTCTCCTACAGACAATGCACTTTGACTTATTGCGCTATCTGTAATAGAACCCGAGATATCACCACCTATATATTGGATTTGTCCCTGACCCTGAGCGTCCGGCCCCATGAGACGGTGGTTTTCTCGGTCCCTGGTGTTCCGTGGTCGTTCCCGCTGCACAGATTCATGCGCCAGGGCCTCCTACAGACAATGCACTTTGATTTATTGCGCTATCTGTAATAGCACCCGAGATATCAGCAGATATATATTGGATTTTTCACTGACCCTGAGTGTCCGGCCCCATGAGACGGTCGTTTTCTCGGCCCCTGGTGGTCCGAGGTCGTTCCCGCTGCACAGATTCATGCGCCAGGGCCTCCTGCAGATAATTCACTTTGGTTTATTGCGCTATCTCTAATAGCACCCGAGATATCACCATATATATATTGGATTTTTCCCTGACCCTGAGTGAACGGCCCCATGAGACTGTGGTTTTCTCGGCCCCTGGTGGTCCGAGATCGTTCCCGCTGCACAGGTTCATGCGCCAGGGTCTCCTACAGACAATGCACTTTGATTTATTGCGCTATCTGTAATAGCACCCGAGATATCACCACATATATATTGGATTTTCCCCTGACCCTGAGTGTCCGGCCCCATGAGACTGTGGTTTTCTCGGCCCCTGGTGGTCCGAGGTCGTTCCCGTTGCACAGATTAATGCGCCAGGGCCTCCTACAGGTAATGCACTTTGATTTATTGCGCTATCTGTAATAGCACCCGAGATATCACCAGATATATATTGGATTTTTCCCTGACCCTGAGTGTCCGGCCCCATGAGAAGGTGGTTGTCTCATCCCTGGAGGTCCGAGGTCGTTCCCGCTGCACAGATTCATGCATCAGGGCCTCCTACAGACAATGCACTTTGATTTATTGCGCTATCTGTAATAGCACCCGAGATATCACCACATATATATTGGATTTTTCACTGACGCTGAGTGTCCGGCCCCATGAGACGGTCGTTTTCTCGGCCCCTGGTGGTCCGAGGTCGTTCCCGCTGCACAGATTCATGCACCAGCGCCTCCTGCAGATAATTCACTTTGGTTTATTGCGCTATCTCTAATAGCACCCGAGATATCACCAGATATATATTGGATTTTTCCCTGACCCTGAGTGAACGGCCCCATGAGACTGTGGTTTTCTCGGTCCCTGGTGGTCCGAGGTCGTTCCCGCTGCACAGGTTCATGCGCCAGGGTCTCCTACAGACAATGCACTTTCATTTATTGCGCTATCTGTAATAGCACCCGAGATATCACCACCTATATATTGGATTTTTCCCTGACCCTGAGCGTCCGGCCCCATGAGACGGTCGTTTTCTCGGCCCCTGGTGGTCCGAGGTCGTTCCCGCTGCACAGGTTCATGCGCCAGGGTCTCCTACAGACAATGCACTTTGATTTATTGCGCTATCTGTAATAGCACCCGAGATATCACCACATATATATTGGATTTTCCCTTGACCCTGAGTGTCCGGCCCCATGAGACTGTGGTTTTTTCGGCCCCTGGTGGTCCGAGGTCGTTCCCGCTTCACAGATTCATGCGCCAGGGCCTCCTACAGACAATGCACTATGATTTATTGCGCTATCTATAATAGCACCCGAGATATCAGCAGATATATAATGGATTTTTCACTGACCCTGAGTGTCCGACCCCATGAGACGGTCGTTTTCTCGGCCCCTGGTGGTCCGAGGTCGTTCCCGCTGCACAGATTCATGCGCCAGGGCCTCCTTCAGATAATTCACTTTGGTTTATTGCGCTATCTCTAATAGCACCCGAGATATCAGCAGATATATATTGGATTTTTCACTGACCCTGAGTGACCGGCCCCATGAGACGGTAGTTTTCTCGGCCCCTGGTGGTCCGAGGTCGTTCCCGCTGCACAGATTCATGCGCCAGGGCCTCCTGCAGATAATTCACTTTGGTTTATTGCGCTACCTCTAATAGCACCCGAGATATCACCAGATATATATTGGATTTTCCCCTGACCCTGAGTGTCCGGCCCCATGAGACTGTGGTTTTCTCGGCCCCTGGTGGTCCGAGGTCGTTCCCGCTGCACAGATTCAGGGGCCAGGGCCTCCTACAGACAATGCACTTTGATTTATTGCGCTATCTGTAATAGCACCCGAGATATCACCAGATATATATTGCATTTTACCCTGACCCTGAGTGTCCGGCCCCATGAGACTGTGGTTTTTTCGGCCCCTGGTGGTCCGAGGTCGTTCCCGCTGCACAGATTCATGCGCCAGGGCCTCCTACAGACAATGCACTTTGATTTATTGCGCTATCTGTAACAGCACCCGAGATATCACCAGATATATATTGGATTTTTAACTGACCCTGAGTGTCCGGCCCCATGAGACGGTCGTTTTCTCGGACCCTGGTGGTCCGAGGTCGTTCCCGCTGCACAGATTCATGCGCCAGGGCCTCCTACAGACAATGCACTTTGATTTATTGCGCTATCTGTAATAGCACCCGAGATATCAGCAGATATATATTGGATTTTTCACTGACCCTGAGTGTCCGGCCCCATGAGACGGTCGTTTTCTCGGACCCTGGTGGTCCGAGGTCGTTTCCGCTGCACAGATTCATGCGCCAGGGCCTCCTGCAGATAATTCACTTTGGTTTATTGCGCTATCTCTAATAGCACCCGAGATATCACCAGATATATATTGGATTTTCCCCTGACCCTGAGTGTCCGGCCCCATGAGACTGTGGTTTTCTCGGCCCCTGGTCGTCCTAGGTCGTTCCCGCTTCACAGATTCATGCGCCAGGGCCTCCTACAGACAATGCACTTTGATTTATTGCGCTATCTGTAATAGCACCCGAGATATCAGCAGATATATATTGGATTTTTCACTGACCCTGAGTGTCCGGCCCCATGAGACGGTCGTTTTCTCGGCCCCTCGTGGTCCGCGGTCGATCCCGCTGCACAGATTCATGCGCCAGGGCCTCCTGCAGATAATTCACTTTGGTTTATTGCGCTATCTCTAATAGCACCCGAGATATCAGCAGATATATATGGGATTTTTCACTGACCCTGAGTGACCGGCCCCATGAGACGGTAGTTTTCTCGGCCCCTGGTGGTCCGAGGTCGTTCCCGCTGCACAGATTCATGCGCCAGGGCCTCCTGCAGATAATTCACTTTGGTTTATTGCGCTACCTCTAATAGCACCCGAGATATCACCAGATATATATTGGATTTTCCCCTGACCCTGAGTGTCCGGCCCCATGAGACTGTGGTTTTCTCGGCCCCTGGTGGTCCGAGGTCGATCCCGTTGCACAGATTCATTCGCCAGGGCCTCCTGCAGATAATTCACTTTGGTTTATTGCGCTATCTCTAATAGCACCCGAGATATCACCAGATATATATTGGATTTTTCACTGACCCTGAGCGTCCGGCCCCATGAGACGGTCGTTTTCTCGGCCCCTGGTGGTCCGAGGTCGTTCCCGCTGCACAGATTCATGCGCCAGGATCTCCTGCAGATAATTCACTCTGGTTTATTGCGCTATCTCTAATAGCACCCGAGATATCACCACATATATATTGGATTTTTCACTGATCCTGAGTGTCCGGCCCCATGAGACGGTGGTTTTCTCGGTCCCTGGTATTCCGAGGTCGTTCCCGCTGCACAGATTCATGCGCCAGGGCCTCCTACAGACAATGCACTATGATTTATGGAGCTACCTGTAATAGCACCCGAGATATCGCCAGATATATATTGGATTTTACCCTGACCCTGAGTGTCCGGCCCCCTGAGACAGTGGTTTTTTCGGCCCCTGGTGGTCCGAGGTCGTTCCCGCTGCACACATTCATGCGCCAGGGCCTCCTACAGACAATGCACTTTGATTTATTGCGCTATCTCTAATAGCACCCGAGATATCAGCAGATATATATTGGATTTTTCACTGACCCTGAGTGTCCGGCCCCATGAGACGGTCGTTTTCTCGGCCCCTGGTGGTCCGAGGTCGTTCCCGCTGCACAGATTCATGCGCCAGGTCCTCCTGCAGACAATGCACTTTTATTTATTGCGCTATCTCTAATAGCACCCGAGATATCACCAGATATATATTGGATTTTCCCCTGACCCTGAGTGTCCGGCCCCATGAGACTGTGGTTTTCTCGGCCCCTGGTCGTCCGAGGTCGTTCCCGCTGCACAGATTCATGCGCCAGGGCCTCCTACAGGCAATGCACTTTGATTTATTGCGCTATCTGTAATAGCACCAGAGATATCACCAGATATATATTGGATTTTACCCTGACCCTGAGTGTCCGGCCCCATGAGACGGTCGTTGTCTCGGCCCCTGGAGGTCCGAGGACGTTCCCGCTGCACAGATTCATGCGCCAGGGCCTCCTACAGGTAATGCACTTTGATTTATTGCGCTATCTGTAATAGCACCCGAGATATCACCAGATCGATATTGGATTTTCCCCTGACCCTGAGTGTCCGGCCCCATGAGACTGTGGTTTTCTCGGCCCCAGGTGGTCCGAGGTCGATTCCGTTGCACAGATTCATGCGCCAGGGCCTCCTGCCGATAATTCACTTTGGTTTATTGCGCTATCTCTAATAGCACCCGAGATATCAGCAGATATATATTGGATTTTTCACTGACCCTGAGTGACCGGCCCCATGAGACGGTAGTTTTCTCGGCCCCTGGTGGCCCGAGGTCGTTCCCGCTGCACAGATTCATGCGCCAGGGCCTACTGCAGATAATTCACTTTGATTTATTGCGCTATCTCTAATAGCACCCGAGATATCACCACATATATATTGGATTTTTCACTGACCCTGAGCGTCCGGCCCCATGAGACGGTCGTTTTCTCGGCCCCTGGTGGTCCGAGGTCGTTCCCGCTGCACAGGTTCATGCGCCAGGGTCTCCCACAGACAATGCACTTTGATTTATTGCGCTACCTGTAATAGCACCCGAGATATCGCCAGATATATATTGCATTTTACCCTGACCCTGAGTGTCCGGCCCCATGAGACAGTGGTTTTTTCGGCCCCTGGTGGTCCGAGGTCGTTCCCGCTCCACAGATTCATGCGCCAGGGCCTCCTGCAGATAATTCACTTTGGTTTATTGCGCTATCTCTAATAGCACCCGAGATATCAGCAGATATATATTGGATTTTTCACTGACCCTGAGTGTCCGGCCCCATGAGACGGTCGTTGTCTCGGCCCCTGGTGGTCCGAGGTCGTTCCCGCTGCACAGATTCATGCGCCAGGGCCTCCTACAGGTAATGCACTTTGATTTATTGCGCTATCTGTAATAGCACCCGAGATATCAGCAGATCTATATTGGATTTTACCCTGACCCTGAGTGTCCGGCCCCATGAGACGGTCGTTGTCTCGGCCCCTGGTGGTCCGAGGTCGTTCCCGCTGCACAGGTTCATGCGCCAGGGCCTCCTACAGGTAATGCACTTTGATTTATTGCGCTATCTGTAATAGCACCCGAGATATCACCAGATCTATATTGGATTTTCCCCTGACCCTGAGTGTCCGGCCCCATGAGACTGTGGTTTTCTCGGCCCCTGGTGGTCCGAGGTCGTTCCCGTTGCACAGATTCATGCGTCAGGGCCTCCTACAGACAATGCACTATGATTTATGGAGCTACCTGTAATAGCACCCGAGATATCGCCAGATATATATTGGATTTTACCCTGACCCTGAGTGTCCGGCCCCCTGAGACAGTGGTTTTTTCGGCCCCTGGTGGTCCGAGGTCGTTCCCGCTGCACAGATTCATGCGCCAGCGCCTCCTACAGACAATGCACTTTGATTTATTGCGCTATCTCTAATAGCACCCGAGATATCAGCAGATATATATTGGATTTTTCACTGACCCTGAGTGTCCGGCCCCATGAGACGGTCGTTTTCTCGGCCCCTGGTGGTCCGAGGTCGTTCCCGCTGCACAGATTCATGCGCCAGGGCCTCCTGCAGATAATTCACTTTGGATTATTGCGCTATCTCTAATAGCACCCGAGATATCAGCAGATATATATTGGATTTTTCACTGACCCTGAGTGACCGGCCCAATGAGCCGGTAGTTTTCTCGGCCCCTGGTGGTCCGAGGTCGTTCCCGCTGCACAGATTCATGCGCCAGGATCTCCTGCAGATAATTCACTCTGGTTTATTGCGCTATCTCTAATAGCACCCGAGATATCACCAGATCTATATTGGATTTTCCCCTGACCCTGAGTGTCCGGCCCCATGAGACTGTGGTTTTCTCGGCCCCTGGTGGTCCGAGGTCGTTCCCGTTGCACAGATTCATGCGCCAGGGCCTCCTGCAGATAATTCACTTTGGTTTATTGCGCTATCTCTAATTGCACCCGAGATATCACCAGATATATATTGGATTTTCCCCTGACCCTGAGTGTCCGGCCCCATGAGACTGTGGTTTTCTCGGACCCTGGTGGTCCGAGGTCGTTCCCGCTGCACAGATTCATGCGCCAGGTCCTCCTGCAGACAATGCACTTTTATTTATTGCGCTATCTCTAATAGCACCCGAGATATCACCAGATATATATTGGATTTTCCCCTGACCCTGAGTGTCCGGCCCCATGAGACTGTGGTTTTCTCGGCCCCTGGTCGTCCGAGATCGTTCCCGCTGCACAGATTCATGCGCCAGGGCCTCCTACAGGCAATGCACTTTGATTTATTGCGCTATCTGTAATAGCACCAGAGATATCACCAGATATATATTGGATTTTACCCTGACCCTGAGTGTCCGGCCCCATGAGACGGTCGTTGTCTCGGCCCCTGGAGGTCCGAGGACGTTCCCGCTGCACAGATTCATGCGCCAGGGCCTCCTACAGGTAATGCACTTTGATTTATTGCGCTATCTGTAATAGCAGCCGAGATATCACCAGATCGATATTGGATTTTCCCCTGACCCTGAGTGTCCGGCCCCATGAGACTGTGGTTTTCTCGGCCCCAGGTGGTCCGAGGTCGATCCCGTTGCACAGATTCATGCGCCAGGGCCTCCTGCCGATAATTCACTTTGGTTTATTGCGCTATCTCTAATAGCACCCGAGATATCAGCAGATATATATTGGATTTTTCACTGACCCTGAGTGACCGGCCCCATGAGACGGTAGTTTTCTCGGCCCCTGGTGGCCCGAGGTCGTTCCCGCTGCACAGATTCATGCGCCAGGGCCTACTGCAGATAATTCACTTTGATTTATTGCGCTATCTCTAATAGCACCCGAGATATCACCACATATATATTGGATTTTTCACTGACCCTGAGCGTCCGGCCCCATGAGACGGTCGTTTTCTCGGCCCCTGGTGGTCCGAGGTCGTTCCCGCTGCACAGGTTCATGCGCCAGGGTCTCCCACAGACAATGCACTTTGATTTATTGCGCTACCTGTAATAGCACCCGAGATATCGCCAGATATATATTGCATTTTACCCTGACCCTGAGTGTCCGGCCCCATGAGACAGTGGTTTTTTCGGCCCCTGGTGGTCCGAGGTCGATCCCGCTCCACAGATTCATGCGCCAGGGCCTCCTGCAGATAATTCACTTTGGTTTATTGCGCTATCTCTAATAGCACCCGAGATATCAGCAGATATATATTGGATTTTTCACTGACCCTGAGTGTCCGGCCCCATGAGACGGTCGTTGTCTCGGCCCCTGGTGGTCCGAGGTCGTTCCCGCTGCACAGATTCATGCGCCAGGGCCTCCTACAGGTAATGCACTTTGATTTATTGCGCTATCTGTAATAGCACCCGAGATATCAGCAGATCTATATTGGATTTTACCCTGACCCTGAGTGTCCGGCCCCATGAGACGGTCGTTTTCTCGGCCCCTGGTGGTCCGAGGTCGTTCCCGCTGCACAGATTCATGCGCCAGGGCCTCCTGCAGATAATTCACTTTGGATTATTGCGCTATCTCTAATAGCACCCGAGATATCAGCAGATATATATTGGATTTTTCACTGACCCTGAGTGACCGGCCCAATGAGCCGGTAGTTTTCTCGGCCCCTGGTGGTCCGAGGTCGTTCCCGCTGCACAGATTCATGCGCCAGGATCTCCTGCAGATAATTCACTCTGGTTTATTGCGCTATCTCTAATAGCACCCGAGATATCACCAGATCTATATTGGATTTTCCCCTGACCCTGAGTGTCCGGCCCCATGAGACTGTGGTTTTCTCGGCCCCTGGTGGTCCGAGGTCGTTCCCGTTGCACAGATTCATGCGCCAGGGCCTCCTGCAGATAATTCACTTTGGTTTATTGCGCTATCTCTAATAGCACCCAAGATATCACCAGATATATATTGGATTTTCCCCTGACCCTGAGTGTCCGGCCCCATGAGACTGTGGTTTTCTCGGACCCTGGTGGTCCGAGGTCGTTCCCGCTGCACAGATTCATGCGCCAGGTCCTCCTGCAGACAATGCACTTTTATTTATTGCGCTATCTCTAATAGCACCCGAGATATCACCAGATATATATTGGATTTTCCCCTGACCCTGAGTGTCCGGCCCCATGAGACTGTGGTTTTCTCGGCCCCTGGTCGTCCGAGATCGTTCCCGCTGCACAGATTCATGCGCCAGGGCCTCCTACAGGCAATGCACTTTGATTTATTGCGCTATCTGTAATAGCACCAGAGATATCACCAGATATATATTGGATTTTACCCTGACCCTGAGTGTCCGGCCCCATGAGACGGTCGTTGTCTCGGCCCCTGGAGGTCCGAGGACGTTCCCGCTGCACAGATTCATGCGCCAGGGCCTCCTACAGGTAATGCACTTTGATTTATTGCGCTATCTGTAATAGCAGCCGAGATATCACCAGATCGATATTGGATTTTCCCCTGACCCTGAGTGTCCGGCCCCATGAGACTGTGGTTTTCTCGGCCCCAGGTGGTCCGAGGTCGATCCCGTTGCACAGATTCATGCGCCAGGGCCTCCTGCCGATAATTCACTTTGGTTTATTGCGCTATCTCTAATAGCACCCGAGATATCAGCAGATATATATTGGATTTTTCACTGACCCTGAGTGACCGGCCCCATGAGACGGTAGTTTTCTCGGCCCCTGGTGGCCCGAGGTCGTTCCCGCTGCACAGATTCATGCGCCAGGGCCTACTGCAGATAATTCACTTTGATTTATTGCGCTATCTCTAATAGCACCCGAGATATCACCACATATATATTGGATTTTTCACTGACCCTGAGCGTCCGGCCCCATGAGACGGTCGTTTTCTCGGCCCCTGGTGGTCCGAGGTCGTTCCCGCTGCACAGGTTCATGCGCCAGGGTCTCCCACAGACAATGCACTTTGATTTATTGCGCTACCTGTAATAGCACCCGAGATATCGCCAGATATATATTGCATTTTACCCTGACCCTGAGTGTCCGGCCCCATGAGACAGTGGTTTTTTCGGCCCCTGGTGGTCCGAGGTCGATCCCGCTCCACAGATTCATGCGCCAGGGCCTCCTGCAGATAATTCACTTTGGTTTATTGCGCTATCTCTAATAGCACCCGAGATATCAGCAGATATATATTGGATTTTTCACTGACCCTGAGTGTCCGGCCCCATGAGACGGTCGTTGTCTCGGCCCCTGGTGGTCCGAGGTCGTTCCCGCTGCACAGATTCATGCGCCAGGGCCTCCTACAGGTAATGCACTTTGATTTATTGCGCTATCTGTAATAGCACCCGAGATATCAGCAGATCTATATTGGATTTTACCCTGACCCTGAGTGTCCGGCCCCATGAGACGGTCGTTGTCTCGGCCCCTGGTGGTCCGAGGTCGTTCCCGCTGCACAGATTCATGCGCCAGGGCCTCCTACAGGTAATGCACTTTGATTTATTGCGCTATCTGTAATAGCACCCGAGATATCACCAGATCTATATTGGATTTTCCCCTGACCCTGAGTGTCCGGCCCCATGAGACTGTGGTTTTCTCGGCCCCTGGTGGTCCGAGGTCGTTCCCGTTGCACAGATTCATGCGTCAGGGCCTCCTACAGACAATGCACTTTGATTTATTGCGCTATCTGTAATAGCAGCCGAGATATCACCAGATATATATTGGATTTTTCACTGACCCTGAGTGTCCGGCCCCATGAGACGGTCGTTTTCTCGGCCCCTGGTGGTCCGAGGTCGTTCCCGCTGCACAGATTCATGCGCCAGGGCCTCCTGCAGATAATTCACTTTGGTTTATTGCGCTACCTCTAATAGCACCCGAGATATCACCAGATATATATTGGATTTTCCCCTGACCCTGAGTGTCCGGCCCCATGAGACTGTGGTTTTCTCGGCCCCTGGTGGTCCGAGGTCGTTCCCGCTGCACAGATTCAGGGGCCAGGGCCTCCTACAGACAATGCACTTTGATTTATTGCGCTATCTGTAATAGCACCCGAGATATCACCAGATATATATTGCATTTTACCCTGACCCTGAGTGTCCGGCCCCATGAGACAGTGGTTTTTTCGGCCCCTGGTGGTCCGAGGTCGTTCCCGCTGCACAGATTCATGCGCCAGGGCCTCCTACAGACAATGCACTTTGATTTATTGCGCTATCTGTAACAGCACCCGAGATATCACCAGATATATATTGGATTTTTAACTGACCCTGAGTGTCCGGCCCCATGAGACGGTCGTTTTCTCGGACCCTGGTGGTCCGAGGTCGATCCCGCTGCACAGGTTCATGCGCCAGGGTCTCCTACAGACAATGCACTTTGATTTATTGCGCTATCTGTAATAGCAGCCGAGATATCACCCGATATATATTGGATTTTTCACTGACTCTGAGTGTCCGGCCCCATGAGGCGGTCGTTTTCTCGGCCCCTGGTGGTCCGAGGTCGTTCCCGCTGCACAGATTCATGCGCCAGGGCCTCCTGCAGATAATTCACTTTGGTTTATTGCGCTATCTCTAATAGCACCCGAGATATCACCAGATATATATTGGATTTTTCCCTGACCCTGAGTGAACGGCCCCATGAGACTGTGGTTTTCTCGGCCCCTGGTTTTCCGAGGTCGTTCCCGCTGCACAGGTTCATGCGCCAGGGTCTCCTACAGACAATGCACTTTCATTTATTGCGCTATCTGTAATAGCACCCGAGATATCACCACCTACATATTGGATTTTTCCCTGACCCTGAGCGTCCGGCCCCATGAGACGGTCGTTTTCTCGGCCCCTGGTGGTCCGAGGTCGTTCCCGCTGCACAGGTTCATGCGCCAGGGTCTCCTACAGACAATGCACTTTGATTTATTGCGGTATCTGTAATAGCACCCGAGATATCACCATATATATATTGGATTTTACCCTGACCCTGAGTGTCCGGCCCCATGAGACGGTCGTTGTCTCGGCCCCTGGAGGTCCGAGGACGTTCCCGCTGCACAGATTCATGCGCCAGGGCCTCCTACAGGTAATGCACTTTGATTTATTGCGCTATCTGTAATAGCACCCGAGATACCACCAGATCTATATTGGATTTTCCCCTGACCCTGAGTGTCCGGCCCCATGAGACTGTGGTTTCCTCGGCCCCTGGAGGTCCGAGGACGTTCCCGCTGCACAGATTCATGCGCCAGGGCCTCCTACAGGTAATGCACTTTGATTTATTGCGCTATCTGTAATAGCAGCCGAGATATCACCAGATATATATTGGATTTTTCACTGAGCCTGAGTGTCCGGCCCCATGAGACGGTCGTTTTCTCGGCCCCTGGTGGTCCGAGGTCGTTCCCGCTGCACAGATTCATGCACCAGGGCCTCCTGCAGATAATTCAGTTTGGTTTATAGCGCTATCTCTAATAGCACCCGAGATATCAGCAGATATATATTGGATTTTTCACTGACAGTGAGTGTCCGGCCCCATGAGACGGTCGTTTTCTCGGCCCCTGGTGGTCCGAGGTCGTTCCCGCTGCACAGATTCATGCGCCAGGGCCTCCTGCAGATAATTCACTTTGGTTTATTGCGCTATCTCTAATAGCACCCGAGATATCAGCAGATATATATTGGATTTGTCCCTGACCCTGAGTGAACGGCCCCATGAGACTGTGGTTTTCTCGGCCCCTGGTGGTCCGAGGTCGTTCCCGCTGCACAGGTTCATGCGCCAGGGTCTCCTACAGACAATGCACTTTGACTTATTGCGCTATCTGTAATAGAACCCGAGATATCACCACCTATATATTGGATTTGTCCCTGACCCTGAGCGTCCGGCCCCATGAGACGGTGGTTTTCTCGGTCCCTGGTGTTCCGAGGACGTTCCCGCTGCACAGATTCATGCGCCAGGGCCTCCTACAGACAATGCACTTTGGTTTATTGCGCTATCTCTAATAGCACCCGAGATATCACCAGATATATATTGGATTTTCCCCTGACCCTGAGTGACCGGCCCCATGAGACTGTGGTTTTTTCGGCCCCTGGTGGTCCGAGGTCGTTCCCGCTGCACAGATTCATGCGCCAGGGCCTCCTACAGACAATGCACTTTGATTTATTGCGCTATCGGTAATAGCAGCCGAGATATCACCAGATCTATATTGGATTTTCCCCTGACCCTGAGTGTCCGGCCCCATGAGACTGTGGTTTTCTCCTCCCCTGGTGGTCCGAGGTCGTTCCCGCTGCACAGATTCATGCGCCAGGGCCTACTGCAGATAATTCACTTTGATTTATTGCGCTATCTGTAATAGCACCCGAGATATCACCACATATATATTGGATTTTTCACTGACCCTGAGTATCCGGCCCCATGAGACGGTGGTTTTCTCGGTCCCTGGTGTTCCGAGGTCGTTCCCGCTGCACAGATTCATGCGCCAGGGCCTCCTGCAGATAATTCACTTTGGTTTATTGCGCTATCTCTAATAGCACCCGAGATATCACCAGATATATATTGGATTTTACCCTGACCCTGAGTGTCCGGCCCCATGAGACGGTCGTTTTCTCGGCCCCTGGTGGTCCGAGGTCGTTCCCGCTGCACAGATTCATGCACCAGGGCCTCCTGCAGATAATTCAGTTTGGTTTATTGCGCTATCTCTAATAGCACCCGAGATATCAGCAGATATATATTGGATTTTCCACTGACCCTGAGTGTCCGGCCACATGAGACTGTGGTTTTCTCGGCCCCTGGTGGTCCGAGGTCGTTCCCGCTGCACAGATTCATGCGCCAGGGCCTACTGCAGATAATTCACTTTGATTTATTGCGCTATCTGTAATAGCACCCGAGATATCACCACATATATATTGGATTTTTCACTGACCCTGAGTATCCGGCCCCATGAGACGGTGGTTTTCTCGGTCCCTGGTGTTCCGAGGTCGTTCCCGCTGCACAGATTCATGCGCCAGGGCCTCCTACAGACAATGCACTTTGGTTTATTGCGCTATCTCTAATAGCACCCGAGATATCACCAGATATATATTGGATTTTCCCCTGACCCTGAGTGTCCGGCCCCATGAGACTGTGGTTTTCTCGGCCCCTGGTGGTCCGAGGTCGTTCCCGTTGCACAGATTCATGCGCCAGGGCCTCCTGCAGATAATTCCCTTTGGTTTATTGCGCTATCTCTAATAGCACCCGAGATATCACCAGATATATATTCGATTTTCCCCTGACCCTGAGTGTCCGGCCCCATGAGACTGTGGTTTTCTCGGCCCCTGGTCGTCCGAGGTCGTTCCCTCTGCACAGATTCATGCGCCAGGGCCTCCTACAGACAATGCACTTTGATTTATTGCGCTATCTGTAATAGCACCCGAGATACCACCAGATCTATATTGGATTTTCCCCTGACCCTGAGAGTCCGGCCCCATGAGACTGTGGTTTCCTCGGCCCCTGGAGGTCCGAGGACGTTCCCGCTGCACAGATTCATGCGCCAGGGCCTCCTACAGGTAATGCACTTTGATTTATTGCGCTATCTGTAATAGCAGCCGAGATATCACCAGATATATATTGGATTTTTCACTGACCCTGAGTGTCCGGCCCCATGAGACGGTCGTTTTCTCGGCCCCTGGTGGTCCGAGGTCGTTCCCGCTGCACAGATTCATGCACCAGGGCCTCCTGCAGATAATTCAGTTTGGTTTATTGCGCTATCTCTAATAGCACCCGAGTTATCAGCAGATATATATTGGATTTTTCATTGACAGTGAGTGTCCGGCCCCATGAGACGGTCGTTTTCTCGGCCCCTGGTGGTCCGAGGTCGTTCCCGCTGCACAGATTCATGCGCCAGGGCCTCCTGCAGATAATTGACTTTGGTTTATTGCGCTATCTCTAATAGCACCCGAGATATCACCAGATATATATTGGATTTGTCCCTGACCCTGAGTGAACGGCCCCATGAGACTGTGGTTTTCTCGGCCCCTGGTGGTCCGAGGTCGTTCCCGCTGCACAGGTTCATGCGCCAGGGTCTCCTACAGACAATGCACTTTGACTTATTGCGCTATCTGTAATAGAACCCGAGATATCACCACCTATATATTGGATTTGTCCCTGACCCTGAGCGTCCGGCCCCATGAGACGGTGGTTTTCTCGGTCCCTGGTGTTCCGAGGTCGTTCCCGCTGCACAGATTCATGCGCCAGGGCCTCCTACAGACAATGCACTTTGATTTATTGCGCTATCTGTAATAGCACCCGAGATATCAGCAGATATATATTGGATTTTTCACTGACCCTGAGTGTCCGGCCCCATGAGACGGTCGTTTTCTCGGCCCCTGGTGGTCCGAGGTCGTTCCCGCTGCACAGATTCATGCGCCAGGGCCTCCTGCAGATAATTCACTTTGGTTTATTGCGCTATCTCTAATAGCACCCGAGATATCACCATATATATATTGGATTTTTCCCTGACCCTGAGTGAACGGCCCCATGAGACTGTGGTTTTCTCGGCCCCTGGTGGTCCGAGATCGTTCCCGCTGCACAGGTTCATGCGCCAGGGTCTCCTACAGACAATGCACTTTGATTTATTGCGCTATCTGTAATAGCACCCGAGATATCACCACATATATATTGGATTTTCCCCTGACCCTGAGTGTCCGGCCCCATGAGACTGTGGTTTTCTCGGCCCCTGGTGGTCCGAGGTCGTTCCCGTTGCACAGATTAATGCGCCAGGGCCTCCTACAGGTAATGCACTTTGATTTATTGCGCTATCTGTAATAGCACCCGAGATATCACCAGATATATATTGGATTTTTCCCTGACCCTGAGTGTCCGGCCCCATGAGAAGGTGGTTGTCTCATCCCTGGAGGTCCGAGGTCGTTCCCGCTGCACAGATTCATGCATCAGGGCCTCCTACAGACAATGCACTTTGATTTATTGCGCTATCTGTAATAGCACCCGAGATATCACCACATATATATTGGATTTTTCACTGACGCTGAGTGTCCGGCCCCATGAGACGGTCGTTTTCTCGGCCCCTGGTGGTCCGAGGTCGTTCCCGCTGCACAGATTCATGCACCAGCGCCTCCTGCAGATAATTCACTTTGGTTTATTGCGCTATCTCTAATAGCACCCGAGATATCACCAGATATATATTGGATTTTTCCCTGACCCTGAGTGAACGGCCCCATGAGACTGTGGTTTTCTCGGTCCCTGGTGGTCCGAGGTCGTTCCCGCTGCACAGGTTCATGCGCCAGGGTCTCCTACAGACAATGCACTTTCATTTATTGCGCTATCTGTAATAGCACCCGAGATATCACCACCTATATATTGGATTTTTCCCTGACCCTGAGCGTCCGGCCCCATGAGACGGTCGTTTTCTCGGCCCCTGGTGGTCCGAGGTCGTTCCCGCTGCACAGGTTCATGCGCCAGGGTCTCCTACAGACAATGCACTTTGATTTATTGCGCTATCTGTAATAGCACCCGAGATATCACCACATATATATTGGATTTTCCCTTGACCCTGAGTGTCCGGCCCCATGAGACTGTGGTTTTTTCGGCCCCTGGTGGTCCGAGGTCGTTCCCGCTTCACAGATTCATGCGCCAGGGCCTCCTACAGACAATGCACTATGATTTATTGCGCTATCTATAATAGCACCCGAGATATCAGCAGATATATAATGGATTTTTCACTGACCCTGAGTGTCCGACCCCATGAGACGGTCGTTTTCTCGGCCCCTGGTGGTCCGAGGTCGTTCCCGCTGCACAGATTCATGCGCCAGGGCCTCCTTCAGATAATTCACTTTGGTTTATTGCGCTATCTCTAATAGCACCCGAGATATCAGCAGATATATATTGGATTTTTCACTGACCCTGAGTGACCGGCCCCATGAGACGGTAGTTTTCTCGGCCCCTGGTGGTCCGAGGTCGTTCCCGCTGCACAGATTCATGCGCCAGGGCCTCCTGCAGATAATTCACTTTGGTTTATTGCGCTACCTCTAATAGCACCCGAGATATCACCAGATATATATTGGATTTTCCCCTGACCCTGAGTGTCCGGCCCCATGAGACTGTGGTTTTCTCGGCCCCTGGTGGTCCGAGGTCGTTCCCGCTGCACAGATTCAGGGGCCAGGGCCTCCTACAGACAATGCACTTTGATTTATTGCGCTATCTGTAATAGCACCCGAGATATCACCAGATATATATTGCATTTTACCCTGACCCTGAGTGTCCGGCCCCATGAGACTGTGGTTTTTTCGGCCCCTGGTGGTCCGAGGTCGTTCCCGCTGCACAGATTCATGCGCCAGGGCCTCCTACAGACAATGCACTTTGATTTATTGCGCTATCTGTAACAGCACCCGAGATATCAACAGATATATATTGGATTTTTAACTGACCCTGAGTGTCCGGCCCCATGAGACGGTCGTTTTCTCGGACCCTGGTGGTCCGAGGTCGTTCCCGCTGCACAGATTCATGCGCCAGGGCCTCCTACAGACAATGCACTTTGATTTATTGCGCTATCTGTAATAGCACCCGAGATATCAGCAGATATATATTGGATTTTTCACTGACCCTGAGTGTCCGGCCCCATGAGACGGTCGTTTTCTCGGACCCTGGTGGTCCGAGGTCGTTTCCGCTGCACAGATTCATGCGCCAGGGCCTCCTGCAGATAATTCACTTTGGTTTATTGCGCTATCTCTAATAGCACCCGAGATATCACCAGATATATATTGGATTTTCCCCTGACCCTGAGTGTCCGGCCCCATGAGACTGTGGTTTTCTCGGCCCCTGGTCGTCCTAGGTCGTTCCCGCTTCACAGATTCATGCGCCAGGGCCTCCTACAGACAATGCACTTTGATTTATTGCGCTATCTGTAATAGCACCCGAGATATCAGCAGATATATATTGGATTTTTCACTGACCCTGAGTGTCCGGCCCCATGAGACGGTCGTTTTCTCGGCCCCTCGTGGTCCGCGGTCGATCCCGCTGCACAGATTCATGCGCCAGGGCCTCCTGCAGATAATTCACTTTGGTTTATTGCGCTATCTCTAATAGCACCCGAGATATCAGCAGATATATATTGGATTTTTCACTGACCCTGAGTGACCGGCCCCATGAGACGGTAGTTTTCTCGGCCCCTGGTGGTCCGAGGTCGTTCCCGCTGCACAGATTCATGCGCCAGGGCCTCCTGCAGATAATTCACTTTGGTTTATTGCGCTACCTCTAATAGCACCCGAGATATCACCAGATATATATTGGATTTTCCCCTGACCCTGAGTGTCCGGCCCCATGAGACTGTGGTTTTCTCGGCCCCTGGTGGTCCGAGGTCGATCCCGTTGCACAGATTCATTCGCCAGGGCCTCCTACAGACAATGCACTTTGATTTATTGCGCTATCTGTAATAGCACCCGAGATATCAGCAGATATATATTGGATTTTTCACTGACCCTGAGTGTCCGGCCCCATGAGACGGTCGTTTTCTCGGCCCCTCGTGGTCCGCGGTCGTTCCCGCTGCACAGATTCATGCGCCAGGGCCTCCTGCAGATAATTCACTTTGGTTTATTGCGCTATCTCTAATAGCACCCGAGATATCAGCAGATATATATGGGATTTTTCACTGACCCTGAGTGACCGGCCCCATGAGACGGTAGTTTTCTCGGCCCCTGGTGGTCCGAGGTCGTTCCCGCTGCACAGATTCATGCGCCAGGGCCTCCTGCAGATAATTCACTTTGGTTTATTGCGCTACCTCTAATAGCACCCGAGATATCACCAGATATATATTGGATTTTCCCCTGACCCTGAGTGTCCGGCCCCATGAGACTGTGGTTTTCTCGGCCCCTGGTGGTCCGAGGTCGATCCCGTTGCACAGATTCATTCGCCAGGGCCTCCTGCAGATAATTCACTTTGGTTTATTGCGCTATCTCTAATAGCACCCGAGATATCACCAGATATATATTGGATTTTTCACTGACCCTGAGCGTCCGGCCCCATGAGACGGTCGTTTTCTCGGCCCCTGGTGGTCCGAGGTCGTTCCCGCTGCACAGATTCATGCGCCAGGATCTCCTGCAGATAATTCACTCTGGTTTATTGCGCTATCTCTAATAGCACCCGAGATATCACCACATATATATTGGATTTTTCACTGATCCTGAGTGTCCGGCCCCATGAGACGGTGGTTTTCTCGGTCCCTGGTATTCCGAGGTCGTTCCCGCTGCACAGATTCATGCGCCAGGGCCTCCTACAGACAATGCACTATGATTTATGGAGCTACCTGTAATAGCACCCGAGATATCGCCAGATATATATTGGATTTTACCCTGACCCTGAGTGTCCGGCCCCCTGAGACAGTGGTTTTTTCGGCCCCTGGTGGTCCGAGGTCGTTCCCGCTGCACAGATTCATGCGCCAGGGCCTCCTACAGACAATGCACTTTGATTTATTGCGCTATCTCTAATAGCACCCGAGATATCAGCAGATATATATTGGATTTTTCACTGACCCTGAGTGTCCGGCCCCATGAGACGGTCGTTTTCTCGGCCCCTGGTGGTCCGAGGTCGTTCCCGCTGCACAGATTCATGCGCCAGGTCCTCCTGCAGACAATGCACTTTTATTTATTGCGCTATCTCTAATAGCACCCGAGATATCACCAGATATATATTGGATTTTCCCCTGACCCTGAGTGTCCGGCCCCATGAGACTGTGGTTTTCTCGGCCCCTGGTCGTCCGAGGTCGTTCCCGCTGCACAGATTCATGCGCCAGGGCCTCCTACAGGCAATGCACTTTGATTTATTGCGCTATCTGTAATAGCACCAGAGATATCACCAGATATATATTGGATTTTACCCTGACCCTGAGTGTCCGGCCCCATGAGACGGTCGTTGTCTCGGCCCCTGGAGGTCCGAGGACGTTCCCGCTGCACAGATTCATGCGCCAGGGCCTCCTACAGGTAATGCACTTTGATTTATTGCGCTATCTGTAATAGCACCCGAGATATCACCAGATCGATATTGGATTTTCCCCTGACCCTGAGTGTCCGGCCCCATGAGACTGTGGTTTTCTCGGCCCCAGGTGGTCCGAGGTCGATTCCGTTGCACAGATTCATGCGCCAGGGCCTCCTGCCGATAATTCACTTTGGTTTATTGCGCTATCTCTAATAGCACCCGAGATATCAGCAGATATATATTGGATTTTTCACTGACCCTGAGTGACCGGCCCCATGAGACGGTAGTTTTCTCGGCCCCTGGTGGCCCGAGGTCGTTCCCGCTGCACAGATTCATGCGCCAGGGCCTACTGCAGATAATTCACTTTGATTTATTGCGCTATCTCTAATAGCACCCGAGATATCACCACATATATATTGGATTTTTCACTGACCCTGAGCGTCCGGCCCCATGAGACGGTCGTTTTCTCGGCCCCTGGTGGTCCGAGGTCGTTCCCGCTGCACAGGTTCATGCGCCAGGGTCTCCCACAGACAATGCACTTTGATTTATTGCGCTACCTGTAATAGCACCCGAGATATCGCCAGATATATATTGCATTTTACCCTGACCCTGAGTGTCCGGCCCCATGAGACAGTGGTTTTTTCGGCCCCTGGTGGTCCGAGGTCGTTCCCGCTCCACAGATTCATGCGCCAGGGCCTCCTGCAGATAATTCACTTTGGTTTATTGCGCTATCTCTAATAGCACCCGAGATATCAGCAGATATATATTGGATTTTTCACTGACCCTGAGTGTCCGGCCCCATGAGACGGTCGTTGTCTCGGCCCCTGGTGGTCCGAGGTCGTTCCCGCTGCACAGATTCATGCGCCAGGGCCTCCTACAGGTAATGCACTTTGATTTATTGCGCTATCTGTAATAGCACCCGAGATATCAGCAGATCTATATTGGATTTTACCCTGACCCTGAGTGTCCGGCCCCATGAGACGGTCGTTGTCTCGGCCCCTGGTGGTCCGAGGTCGTTCCCGCTGCACAGGTTCATGCGCCAGGGCCTCCTACAGGTAATGCACTTTGATTTATTGCGCTATCTGTAATAGCACCCGAGATATCACCAGATCTATATTGGATTTTCCCCTGACCCTGAGTGTCCGGCCCCATGAGACTGTGGTTTTCTCGGCCCCTGGTGGTCCGAGGTCGTTCCCGTTGCACAGATTCATGCGTCAGGGCCTCCTACAGACAATGCACTATGATTTATGGAGCTACCTGTAATAGCACCCGAGATATCGCCAGATATATATTGGATTTTACCCTGACCCTGAGTGTCCGGCCCCCTGAGACAGTGGTTTTTTCGGCCCCTGGTGGTCCGAGGTCGTTCCCGCTGCACAGATTCATGCGCCAGCGCCTCCTACAGACAATGCACTTTGATTTATTGCGCTATCTCTAATAGCACCCGAGATATCAGCAGATATATATTGGATTTTTCACTGACCCTGAGTGTCCGGCCCCATGAGACGGTCGTTTTCTCGGCCCCTGGTGGTCCGAGGTCGTTCCCGCTGCACAGATTCATGCGCCAGGGCCTCCTGCAGATAATTCACTTTGGATTATTGCGCTATCTCTAATAGCACCCGAGATATCAGCAGATATATATTGGATTTTTCACTGACCCTGAGTGACCGGCCCAATGAGCCGGTAGTTTTCTCGGCCCCTGGTGGTCCGAGGTCGTTCCCGCTGCACAGATTCATGCGCCAGGATCTCCTGCAGATAATTCACTCTGGTTTATTGCGCTATCTCTAATAGCACCCGAGATATCACCAGATCTATATTGGATTTTCCCCTGACCCTGAGTGTCCGGCCCCATGAGACTGTGGTTTTCTCGGCCCCTGGTGGTCCGAGGTCGTTCCCGTTGCACAGATTCATGCGCCAGGGCCTCCTGCAGATAATTCACTTTGGTTTATTGCGCTATCTCTAATAGCACCCGAGATATCACCAGATATATATTGGATTTTCCCCTGACCCTGAGTGTCCGGCCCCATGAGACTGTGGTTTTCTCGGACCCTGGTGGTCCGAGGTCGTTCCCGCTGCACAGATTCATGCGCCAGGTCCTCCTGCAGACAATGCACTTTTATTTATTGCGCTATCTCTAATAGCACCCGAGATATCACCAGATATATATTGGATTTTCCCCTGACCCTGAGTGTCCGGCCCCATGAGACTGTGGTTTTCTCGGCCCCTGGTCGTCCGAGATCGTTCCCGCTGCACAGATTCATGCGCCAGGGCCTCCTACAGGCAATGCACTTTGATTTATTGCGCTATCTGTAATAGCACCAGAGATATCACCAGATATATATTGGATTTTACCCTGACCCTGAGTGTCCGGCCCCATGAGACGGTCGTTGTCTCGGCCCCTGGAGGTCCGAGGACGTTCCCGCTGCACAGATTCATGCGCCAGGGCCTCCTACAGGTAATGCACTTTGATTTATTGCGCTATCTGTAATAGCAGCCGAGATATCACCAGATCGATATTGGATTTTCCCCTGACCCTGAGTGTCCGGCCCCATGAGACTGTGGTTTTCTCGGCCCCAGGTGGTCCGAGGTCGATCCCGTTGCACAGATTCATGCGCCAGGGCCTCCTGCCGATAATTCACTTTGGTTTATTGCGCTATCTCTAATAGCACCCGAGATATCAGCAGATATATATTGGATTTTTCACTGACCCTGAGTGACCGGCCCCATGAGACGGTAGTTTTCTCGGCCCCTGGTGGCCCGAGGTCGTTCCCGCTGCACAGATTCATGCGCCAGGGCCTACTGCAGATAATTCACTTTGATTTATTGCGCTATCTCTAATAGCACCCGAGATATCACCACATATATATTGGATTTTTCACTGACCCTGAGCGTCCGGCCCCATGAGACGGTCGTTTTCTCGGCCCCTGGTGGTCCGAGGTCGTTCCCGCTGCACAGGTTCATGCGCCAGGGTCTCCCACAGACAATGCACTTTGATTTATTGCGCTACCTGTAATAGCACCCGAGATATCGCCAGATATATATTGCATTTTACCCTGACCCTGAGTGTCCGGCCCCATGAGACAGTGGTTTTTTCGGCCCCTGGTGGTCCGAGGTCGATCCCGCTCCACAGATTCATGCGCCAGGGCCTCCTGCAGATAATTCACTTTGGTTTATTGCGCTATCTCTAATAGCACCCGAGATATCAGCAGATATATATTGGATTTTTCACTGACCCTGAGTGTCCGGCCCCATGAGACGGTCGTTGTCTCGGCCCCTGGTGGTCCGAGGTCGTTCCCGCTGCACAGATTCATGCGCCAGGGCCTCCTACAGGTAATGCACTTTGATTTATTGCGCTATCTGTAATAGCACCCGAGATATCAGCAGATCTATATTGGATTTTACCCTGACCCTGAGTGTCCGGCCCCATGAGACGGTCGTTTTCTCGGCCCCTGGTGGTCCGAGGTCGTTCCCGCTGCACAGATTCATGCGCCAGGGCCTCCTGCAGATAATTCACTTTGGATTATTGCGCTATCTCTAATAGCACCCGAGATATCAGCAGATATATATTGGATTTTTCACTGACCCTGAGTGACCGGCCCAATGAGCCGGTAGTTTTCTCGGCCCCTGGTGGTCCGAGGTCGTTCCCGCTGCACAGATTCATGCGCCAGGATCTCCTGCAGATAATTCACTCTGGTTTATTGCGCTATCTCTAATAGCACCCGAGATATCACCAGATCTATATTGGATTTTCCCCTGACCCTGAGTGTCCGGCCCCATGAGACTGTGGTTTTCTCGGCCCCTGGTGGTCCGAGGTCGTTCCCGTTGCACAGATTCATGCGCCAGGGCCTCCTGCAGATAATTCACTTTGGTTTATTGCGCTATCTCTAATAGCACCCAAGATATCACCAGATATATATTGGATTTTCCCCTGACCCTGAGTGTCCGGCCCCATGAGACTGTGGTTTTCTCGGACCCTGGTGGTCCGAGGTCGTTCCCGCTGCACAGATTCATGCGCCAGGTCCTCCTGCAGACAATGCACTTTTATTTATTGCGCTATCTCTAATAGCACCCGAGATATCACCAGATATATATTGGATTTTCCCCTGACCCTGAGTGTCCGGCCCCATGAGACTGTGGTTTTCTCGGCCCCTGGTCGTCCGAGATCGTTCCCGCTGCACAGATTCATGCGCCAGGGCCTCCTACAGGCAATGCACTTTGATTTATTGCGCTATCTGTAATAGCACCAGAGATATCACCAGATATATATTGGATTTTACCCTGACCCTGAGTGTCCGGCCCCATGAGACGGTCGTTGTCTCGGCCCCTGGAGGTCCGAGGACGTTCCCGCTGCACAGATTCATGCGCCAGGGCCTCCTACAGGTAATGCACTTTGATTTATTGCGCTATCTGTAATAGCAGCCGAGATATCACCAGATCGATATTGGATTTTCCCCTGACCCTGAGTGTCCGGCCCCATGAGACTGTGGTTTTCTCGGCCCCAGGTGGTCCGAGGTCGATCCCGTTGCACAGATTCATGCGCCAGGGCCTCCTGCCGATAATTCACTTTGGTTTATTGCGCTATCTCTAATAGCACCCGAGATATCAGCAGATATATATTGGATTTTTCACTGACCCTGAGTGACCGGCCCCATGAGACGGTAGTTTTCTCGGCCCCTGGTGGCCCGAGGTCGTTCCCGCTGCACAGATTCATGCGCCAGGGCCTACTGCAGATAATTCACTTTGATTTATTGCGCTATCTCTAATAGCACCCGAGATATCACCACATATATATTGGATTTTTCACTGACCCTGAGCGTCCGGCCCCATGAGACGGTCGTTTTCTCGGCCCCTGGTGGTCCGAGGTCGTTCCCGCTGCACAGGTTCATGCGCCAGGGTCTCCCACAGACAATGCACTTTGATTTATTGCGCTACCTGTAATAGCACCCGAGATATCGCCAGATATATATTGCATTTTACCCTGACCCTGAGTGTCCGGCCCCATGAGACAGTGGTTTTTTCGGCCCCTGGTGGTCCGAGGTCGATCCCGCTCCACAGATTCATGCGCCAGGGCCTCCTGCAGATAATTCACTTTGGTTTATTGCGCTATCTCTAATAGCACCCGAGATATCAGCAGATATATATTGGATTTTTCACTGACCCTGAGTGTCCGGCCCCATGAGACGGTCGTTGTCTCGGCCCCTGGTGGTCCGAGGTCGTTCCCGCTGCACAGATTCATGCGCCAGGGCCTCCTACAGGTAATGCACTTTGATTTATTGCGCTATCTGTAATAGCACCCGAGATATCAGCAGATCTATATTGGATTTTACCCTGACCCTGAGTGTCCGGCCCCATGAGACGGTCGTTGTCTCGGCCCCTGGTGGTCCGAGGTCGTTCCCGCTGCACAGATTCATGCGCCAGGGCCTCCTACAGGTAATGCACTTTGATTTATTGCGCTATCTGTAATAGCACCCGAGATATCACCAGATCTATATTGGATTTTCCCCTGACCCTGAGTGTCCGGCCCCATGAGACTGTGGTTTTCTCGGCCCCTGGTGGTCCGAGGTCGTTCCCGTTGCACAGATTCATGCGTCAGGGCCTCCTACAGACAATGCACTTTGATTTATTGCGCTATCTGTAATAGCAGCCGAGATATCACCAGATATATATTGGATTTTTCACTGACCCTGAGTGTCCGGCCCCATGAGACGGTCGTTTTCTCGGCCCCTGGTGGTCCGAGGTCGTTCCCGCTGCACAGATTCATGCGCCAGGGCCTCCTGCAGATAATTCACTTTGGTTTATTGCGCTACCTCTAATAGCACCCGAGATATCACCAGATATATATTGGATTTTCCCCTGACCCTGAGTGTCCGGCCCCATGAGACTGTGGTTTTCTCGGCCCCTGGTGGTCCGAGGTCGTTCCCGCTGCACAGATTCAGGGGCCAGGGCCTCCTACAGACAATGCACTTTGATTTATTGCGCTATCTGTAATAGCACCCGAGATATCACCAGATATATATTGCATTTTACCCTGACCCTGAGTGTCCGGCCCCATGAGACTGTGGTTTTTTCGGCCCCTGGTGGTCCGAGGTCGTTCCCGCTGCACAGATTCATGCGCCAGGGCCTCCTACAGACAATGCACTTTGATTTATTGCGCTATCTGTAACAGCACCCGAGATATCACCAGATATATATTGGATTTTTAACTGACCCTGAGTGTCCGGCCCCATGAGACGGTCGTTTTCTCGGACCCTGGTGGTCCGAGGTCGTTCCCGCTGCACAGATTCATGCGCCAGGGCCTCCTACAGACAATGCACTTTGATTTATTGCGCTATCTGTAATAGCACCCGAGATATCAGCAGATATATATTGGATTTTTCACTGACCCTGAGTGTCCGGCCCCATGAGACGGTCGTTTTCTCGGACCCTGGTGGTCCGAGGTCGTTTCCGCTGCACAGATTCATGCGCCAGGGCCTCCTGCAGATAATTCACTTTGGTTTATTGCGCTATCTCTAATAGCACCCGAGATATCACCAGATATATATTGGATTTTCTCCTGACCCTGAGTGTCCGGCCCCATGAGACTGCGGTTTTCTCGGCCCCTGGTCGTCCTAGGTCGTTCCCGCTGCACAGATTCATGCGCCAGGGCCTCCTACAGACAATGCACTTTGATTTATTGCGCTATCTGTAATAGCAGCCGAGATATCAGCAGATATATATTGGATTTTTCACTGACCCTGAGTGTCCGGCCCCATGAGACGGTCGTTTTCTCGGCCCCTCGTGGTCCGCGGTCGTTCCCGCTGCACAGATTCATGCGCCAGGGCCTCCTGCAGATAATTCACTTTGGTTTATTGCGCTACCTCTAATAGCACCCGAGATATCACCAGATATATATTGGATTTTCCCCTGACCCTGAGTGTCCGGCCCCATGAGACTGTGGTTTTCTCGGCCCCTGGTGGTCCGAGGTCGATCCCGTTGCACAGATTCATTCGCCAGGGCCTCCTGCAGATAATTCACTTTGGTTTATTGCGCTATCTCTAATAGCACCCGAGATATCACCAGATATATATTGGATTTTTCACTGACCCTGAGCGTCCGGCCCCATGAGACGGTCGTTTTCTCGGCCCCTGGTGGTCCGAGGTCGTTCCCGCTGCACAGGTTCATGCGCCAGGGTCTCCTACAGACAATGCACTTTGATTTATTGCGCTATCTGTAATAGCACCCGAGATATCACCACATATATATTGGATTTTTCACTGACCCTGAGTGTCCGGCCCCATGAGACGGTGATTTTCTCGGCCCCTACGGGTCCGAGGTCGTTCCCGCTGCACAGATTCATGCGCCAGGGCCTCCTACAGACAATGCACTTTGATTTATTGCGCTATCTGTAATAGCACCAGAGATATCACCAGATATATATTGGATTTTACCCTGACCCTGAGTGTCCGGCCCCATGAGACGGTCGTTGTCTCGGCCCCTGGAGGTCCGAGGACGTTCCCGCTGCACAGATTCATGCGCCAGGGCCTCCTATAGGTAATGCACTTTGATTTATTGCGCTATCTGTAATAGCACCCGAGATATCACCAGATCGATATTGGATTTTCCCCTGACCCTGAGTGTCCGGCCCCATGAGACTGTGGTTTTCTCGGCCCCAGGTGGTCCGAGGTCGATCCCGTTGCACAGATTCATGCGCCAGGGCCTCCTGCCGATAATTCACTTTGGTTTATTGTGCTACCTCTAATAGCACCCGAGATATCAGCAGATATATATTGGATTTTTCACTGACCCTGAGTGACCGGCCCCATGAGACGGTAGTTTTCTCGGCCCCTGGTGGCCCGAGGTCGTTCCCGCTGCACAGATTCATGCGCCAGGGCCTACTGCAGATAATTCACTTTGATTTATTGCGCTATCTCTAATAGCACCCGAGATATCACCACATATATATTGGATTTTTCACTGACCCTGAGCGTCCGGCCCCATGAGACGGTCGTTTTCTCGGCCCCTGGTGGTCCGAGGTCGTTCCCGCTGCACAGGTTCATGCGCCAGGGTCTCCCACAGACAATGCACTTTGATTTATTGCGCTACCTGTAATAGCACCCGAGATATCGCCAGATATATATTGCATTTTACCCTGACCCTGAGTGTCCGGCCCCATGAGACAGTGGTTTTTTCGGCCCCTGGTGGTCCGAGGTCGTTCCCGCTCCACAGATTCATGCGCCAGGGCCTCCTGCAGATAATTCACTTTGGTTTATTGCGCTATCTCTAATAGCACCCGAGATATCAGCAGATATATATTGGATTTTTCACTGACCCTGATTGACCGGCCCCATGAGACGGTAGTTTTCTCGGCCCCTGGTGGTCCGAGGTCGTTCCCGCTGCACAGATTCATGCGCCAGGGCCTACTGCAGATAATTCACTTTGATTTATTGCGCTATCTGTAATAGCACCCGAGATATCACCAGATATATATTGGATTTTCCCCTGACCCTGTGTGTCCGGCCCCATGAGACGGTCGTTTTCTCGGACTCTGGTGGTCCGAGGTCGTTCCCGTTGCACAGATTCATGCGCCAGGGCCTCCTGCAGATAATTCACTTTGGTTTATTGCGCTATCTCTAATAGCACCCGAGATATCACCAGATATATATTGGATTTTCCCCTGACCCTGTGTGTCCGGCCCCATGAGACTGTGGTTTTCTCGGCCCCTGGTCGTCCGAGGTCGTTCCCGCTGCACAGATTCATGCGCCAGGGCCTCCTACAGACAATGCACTTTGATTTATTGCGCTATCTGTAATAGCACCCGAGATATCACCAGATATATATTGGATTTTACCCTGACCCTGAGTGTCCGGCCCCATGAGACGGTCGTTGTCTCGGCCCCTGGAGGTCCGAGGACGTTTCCGCTGCAGATATTCATGCGCCAGGGCCTCCTACAGGTAATGCACTTTGATCTATTGCGCTATCTGTAATAGCACCCGAGATATCACCAGATATATATTGGATTTTTCCCTGACCCTGAGTGTCCGGCCCCATGAGAAGGTGGTTGTCTCGCCCCTGGTGGTCCTAGGTCGTTCCCGCTGCACAGATTCATGCGCCAGGGCCTCCTACAGACAATGCACTTTGATTTATTGCGCTATCTGTAATAGCAGCCGAGATATCACCAGATATATATTGGATTTTACCCTGACCCTGAGTGTCCGTCCCCATGAGACTGCGGTTTTTTCGGCCCCTGGTGGTCCGAGGTCGTTCCCGCTGCACAGATTCATGCACCAGGGCCTCCTACAGACAATGCACTTTGATTTATTGCGCTATCTGTAATAGCACCCGAGATATCAGCAGATATATATTGGATTTTTCACTGACCCTGAGTGTCCGGCCGCATGAGACGGTCGTTTTCTCGGCCCCTGGTGGTCCGAGGTCGTTCCCGCTGCACAGATTCATGCGCCAAGGCCTCCTGCAGATAATTAACTTTCGTTTATTGCGCTATCTCTAATAGCACCCTAGATATCAGCAGATATATATTGGATTTTTCACTGACCCTGAGTGACCGGCCCCATGAGACGGTAGTTTTCTCGGCCCCTGGTGGTCCGAGGTCGTTCCCGCTGCACAGGTTCATGCGCCAGGGTCTCCTACAGACAATGCACTTTGATTTATTGCGCTATCTCTAATAGCACCCGAGATATCACCAGATATATATTGGATTTTACACTGACCCTGAGTGTCTGGCCCCATGAGACTGTGGTTTTTTCGGCCCCTGGTGGTCCGAGGTCGTTCCCGCTGCACAGATTCATGCGCCAGGGCCTCCTACAGACAGTGCACTTTGATTTATTGCGCTATCTGTAATAGCACCCGAGATATCAGCAGATATATATTGGATTTTTCACTGACCCTGAGTGTCCGGCCCCATGAGGCGGTCGTTTTCTCGGCCCCTGGTGGTCCGAGGTCGTTCCCGCTGCACAGATTCATGCGCCAAGGCCTCCTACAGATAATTCACTTTCGTTTATTGCGCTATCTCTAATAGCACCCGAGATATCACCATATACATATTGGATTTTCCCCTGACCCTGAGTGTCCGGCCCCATGAGACGGTGGTTTTCTCGGCCCCTGGTGGTCCGAGGTCGTTCCTGCTGCTCAGATTAATACGCTAGGCCCTCCTGCAGATAATTCACTTTGGTTTATTGCGCTATCTCTAACAGCAGCCGTGATATCAAAAGATATATATTGGATTTTTCCCTAACCCTGACAGTCCGGCCGCATGAGACGGTGGATTTCTCGGCCCCTGGTGGTCCGAGGTCGTTCCCGCTGCACAGATTCATGCGCCAGGGCCTCCTATAGATAATTCACTTTGGATTATTGCGCTATCTCTAATAGCACCCGAGATGTCACCAGATATATATTGGATTTTTCCCTGACCCTGACAATCCAGCCCCATGAGACGGTGATTTTCTCGGCCCCTGGTGGTCCGAGGTCGATCCCGCTGCACAGATTCATGCGCCAGTGCCCCCTGCAGACAATGCACTTTGATTTATTGCGCTAGCTCTAATAGCACCCGAGATATCACCAGATATATATTGGATTTTCCCCTGACCCCGAGTTTCCGGCCCCATGAGACGGTGGTTGTCTCGGCCACTGGAGGTCCGAGGTCGTTCCCGCTGCACAGATTCATGCGCTAGGGCCTCCTGCAGACAATGCACTTTGATTTATTGCGCTAGCTCTAATAGCACCCGAGATATCACCAGATATATATTGCACCTTTCCCTGACCCTGACAGTCCGGCCTCATGAGAAAGTGATTTTCTCGGCCCCTGGTGGTCCGAATTCGATCCCGCTGCACAGATTCATGCGCCAGGGCCTCCTACAGACAATGCACTTTGCTTTATTGCGCTATCAGTAATAGCACCCGAGATATCACCAGATATATATTGGATTTTTCACTGACCCTGCCAGTCCGACCCCATGAGACGGTGATTTTCTCGGACCCTTGTGGTCCGAGGTCGATCCCGCTGCACAGATTCATGCGCCAGGGCCTGCTACAGACAATGCACTTTGATTGATTGTGCTATCTGTAATAGCACCCGAGATATCACCATATATATATTGGATTTTCCCCTGACAATGAGTGTCCGGCCCCATGAGACGGTAGTTTTCTCGGCCCCTGGTGGTCCCAGGTCGTTCCCACTGCACAGATTCATGCGCTAGGGCCTCCTGCAGACAATGCACTTTGATTTATTGCGCTATCTCTAATAGCACCCGAGATATCACCAGATATATATTGGATTTTTCCCTGACCCTGAGTCTCCGACCCCATGAGACGGTGGTTTTCTCGGCCCCTGGTGGTCCGAGGTCGTTCCCGCTGCACAGATTCATGCGCCAGGGCCTCCTGCAGACAATGCACGTTGATTTATTTCGCTATCCCTAATAGCACCCGAGATATCACCAGATATATGCTGGATTTTTACATGACCTTGGGTGACGGATTCCGAATATCTGTAATTTTCTCGGCCACTGGTGGTCCGAGGTCGTTCCTGCGGCACAGATTCATTCGCCAGTGCCTCCTACAGACAATGCACTTTGATTTATTGCGCTATCTCTAATAGCACCCGAGATATCACCAGATATATATTGAATTTTCCCCTGACCCTGAGTGTCCGGCCCCATGAGACTGTGGTTTTCCCGGCCCCTGGTGGTCCGAGGTCCATCCCGCTGCCCGTATTCATGCGCCAGGGCCTCCTACAGACAATGCACTTTGATTTATTGCGCTATCTCAAATAGCACCCGAGATATCACCAGATATATGCTGGATTTTTACATGACCTTGGGTGACGGATTCCGAATATCTGTAATTTTCTCGGCCACTGGTGGTCCGAGGTCGTTCCTGCGGCACAGATTCATGCGCCAGGGCCTCCTACAGACAATGCACTTTGGTTTATTGCGCTATCTCTAATAGCACCCGAGATATCCTCAGATATTTGCTGGATTTTTACATGACCTTGGGTGACGGATTCCGAATATCTGTAATTTTCTCGGCCACTGGTGGTCCGAGGTTGTTCCTGCGGCACAGATTCAGTCGCAAGGGCCTCCTACAGACAATGCACTTTCGTTTATTGCGCTATCTGTAATAGCACCCGAGATATCACCAGATATATATTGGATTCTTCCCTGACCCTGAGTGTCCGGCGCCATGAGACGGTGGTTTTCTTGGCCCCTGGTGGTCCGAGGTCGTTCCCTTTGCACAGATGCATGCGCCAGGGCCTCCTGCAGATAATGCACTTTGGTTCATTGCGCTATCTCTAATAGCACCCGAGATATCACCAGATATATATTGGATTTTCCCCTGACCCTGAGTGTCCGGCCCCGTGAGTCGGTGGTTTTCTCGGCCCCTGGTGGTCGGAGGTCCTTCCCGCTGCCCGTATTCATGCGCCAGGGCCTCCTACAGACAATGCACTTTGATTTATTGCGCTATCTCAAATAGCACCCGAGATATCACCAGATATTTGCTGGATTTTTACATGACCTTGGGTGACGGATTCCGAATATCTGTAATTTTCTCGGCCACTGGTGGTCCGAGGTCGTTCCTGCGGTACAGATTCATTCGCAAGGGCTTCCTACAGACAATGCACTTTGGTTTATTGCGCTATCTGTAATAGCACCCGAGATATCACCAGATATATATTGGATTTTCCCCTGACCCTGAGTGTCCGGCCCCATGAGACTGTGGTTTTCTCGGCCCCTGGTGGTCCGAGGTCGTTCCCGCTGCACAGATTCATTCGCCTGGGCCTCCTACAGACAATGCACTTTGATTTATTGCTCTATCTGTAATAGCACCCAAGATATCACCAGATATATATTGGATTTTTCCCTGACCCTGAGTGTCCGGCTCCATGAGACGGTGATTTTCTCGGTCCCTGGTGGTCCGAGGTCGTTCCCGCTGCCCAGATTCATGCGCCAGGGCCTCCTACAGATAATGCACTTTGGGCTATTAGGCTATCTGTAATAGCACCCGAGATATCACCAGATATATGCTGGATTTTTACATGACCTTGGGTGACGGATTCCGAATATCTGTAATTTTCTCGGCCCCTGGTGGTCCGAGGTCGTTTCCGCTGCACAGCTTCATTCGCCTGGGCCTCCTACAGACAATGCACTTTGGTTTATTGCGCTATCTGTAATAGCACCAGAGATATCACCAGATATATATTGGATTTTCCCCTGACCCTGAGTGTCCGGCCCCATGAGACGGTGGTTTTCTCGGCCCCTGGTGGTGCGAGGTCGTTCCAGCTGCACAGATTCATGCGTCAGGGCCTCCTGCAGATAATTCACTTTGGTTTATTGCGCTATCTGTAATAGCACCCGAGATATCACCAGATATATATTGGATTTTTCCCCGACCCTGAGTGTCCGGCCCCTTAAGACGGTGGTTTTCTCGGACCCTGGTGATCCAAGGTCGTTCCCGCTGCACAGATTCATGCGCCAGGGCCTCCTGCAGATAATTCACTTTGGTTTATTGCGGTATCTCTAATAGCACCCGAGATATCACCAGATATATATTAGATTTTCCCCTGACCCTGAATGTCCGGCCCCATGAGACGGTGGTTTTCTCGGCCCCTGGTGGTCCGAGGTCGTTCCCGCTGCCCAGATTCATTCGCCTGGGCCTCCTACAGACAATTCACTTTGATTTATTGCGCTATCTGTAATAGCACCCGAGATATCTCCAGATATATATTGGATTTTTCCCCGACCCTGGGTGTCCGGCCCCATGAGACGGTGGTTTTCTCGGACCCTGGTGATCCGAGGCCATTCCCGCTGCACAGATTCATGCGCCAGGGCCTCCTGCAGATAATTCACTTTGGTTTATTGCGCTATCTCTAATAGCACCCGAGATATCACCAGATATATATTTGATTTTTCCCTGACCCTGAGTGTCCGGCCCCATGAGACGGTGGTTTTCTCGGCCCCTGGTGGTCCGAGGTCGTTCCCGCTGCACAGATGCATGCGCCAGGGCCTCCTGCAGATAATTCACTTTGGTTTATTGCGCCATTTCTAATAGCACCCGAGATATCACCAGATATATATTGGATTTTTCCCTGGCCCTGAGTGTCCGGCCCCATGACACGGTGGTCTTCTCGGCCCCCGGTGGTCCGAGGTCGTTCCCGCTGCACAGATTCATGCGCCAGAGCCTCCTGCAGATAATTCACTTTGGTTTATTGCGCTATCTCTAATAGCACCTGAGATATCACCAGATATATATTGGATTTTCCCCTGACCCTGAATGTCCGGCCCCATGAGACGGTGATTTTCTCGGCCCCTAGTGGTCCGATGTCGTTCCCGCTGCCCAGATTCATTCGCCTGGGCCTCCTACAGACAATGCACTTTGGTTTATTGCGCTATCTGTAATAGCACCCGAGATATCACAAGATATATATTGGATTTTCCCCTGACGCTGGGTGTCCGGACCCATGAGACGGTGGTTTTCTCGGTCCCTGGTGGTCCGAGGTCGTTCCCGCTGCCCACATTCATGCGCCAGGGCCTCCTACAGACAATGCACTTTGGGTTATTGCGCTATCTGTAATAGCACCCGAGATATCCCCAGATATATATTGGATTTTTCCCCGACCCTTAGTGTCCGGCCCCATGAGACGGTGGTTTTCTCGGCCCCTGGTGGTCCGAGGTCGTTCCCGCTGCCCAGATTCATTCGCCTGGGCCTCCTACAGACAATGCACTTTGATTTATGGCGCTATCTGTAATAGCACCCGAGATATCACCAGATATATATTTGATTTTTCCCTGACCCTGAGTGTCCGGCCCCATGAGATGGTGGTTTTCTCGTCCCCTGGTGGTCCGAGGTCGTTCCCGCTGCACAGATGCATGCGCCAGGGCCTCCTGCAAATAATTCACTTTGGTTTATTGCGCTATCTCTAATAGCACCCGTGATTTCACCAGATATATATTTGATTTTACCCTGACCCTGAGTGTCCGACCCCATGAGACGGTGGTTTTCTCGGCCCCTGGTGGTCCGAGGTCGTTCCCGCTGCACAGATGCATGCGGCAGGGCCTCCTGCAGATAACTAACTTTGGCTTATTGCGCCATCTCTAATAGCACCCGAGATATCACCAGATATATATTGGATTTTTCCCTGACCCTGAGTGTCCGGCCCCATGAGATGGTGGTTTTCTCGTCCCCTGGTGGTCCGAGGTCGTTCCCGCTGCACAGATGCATGCGCCAGGGCCTCCTACAGACAATGCACTTTGGTTTATTGCGCTATCTGTAATAGCACCCGAGATATCACCAGATATATGCTGGATTTTTACATGACCTTGGGTGACGGATTCCGAATATCTGTAATTTTCTCGGCCCCTGGTGGTCCGAGGTCGTTCCCGCTGCCCAGATTCATGCGCCAGGGCCTCCTACAGACAATGCACTTTGATTTGTTGCCCTATCTGCAATAGCACCCGAGATATCACCAGATATATATTGGATTTTTCCCTGACCCTGAGTGTCCGGCCCTATGAGACGGTGGTCTTCTCGGCCCGTGGTGGTCCGAGGTCGTTCCCGCTGCACAGATGCATGCGCCAGGGCCTCTTGCATATAATTCACTTTGGTTTATTGCGCTATCTCTAATAGCACCCGAGATATCACCAGATATATATTGGATTTTTCCCTGACCCTGAGTGTCCGGCCCCATGAGACGGTGGTTTTCTCGGCCCCTGGTCGTCCGAGGTCGTTCCCGCTGCACAGATTCATGCGCCAGGGCCTCCTACAGACAATGCACTTTGATCTACTGCGCTGTCTGTAACAGCACCCGAGATATCACCAGATATATGCTGGATTTTTACATGACCTAGGGTGTCCGGCCCCATGAGTCGGTGGTTTTCTCGGCCCCTGGTGATCCGAGGTCGTTCCCGCTGCACAGATTCATGCGCCAGGGCCTCCTACAGATAACTCACTTTGGTTTATTGCGCTATCTATAATAGCACCCGAGATATCACCAGATATATATTGGATTTTTCCCTGACCCTGAGTGTCCGGCCCCATGAGACGGTAGTTTTCTCGGCCCCTGGTGGTCCGAGGTCGTTCCCGCTGCACAGATTCATGCGCCAGGGCCTCCTGCAGATAATTCACTTTCGTTTATTGCGCTATCTCTAATAACACCCGAGATATCACCAGATATATATTGGATTTTTCCCTTACCCTGAGTGTCCGACCCCACGAGACGGTGGTTTTCTCGGCCCCTGGTGGTCCTAGGTCGTTCCCGCAGCACAGACGCATGTGCCAGGGCCTCGTGCAGATAATTCCATTTGGCTTATTGCGCTATCTCTAATAGCACCCGAGATATCACCAGATATATATTGGATTTTCCCCTGACCCTGAGCGGCCGGCCCCATGAGACGGTGGTCTTCTCGGCCCCTGGTGGTCCGAGGTCGTTCCCGCTGCCCAGATTCATGCGCCACGGCCTCCTACTGACAATGCACTTTGATTTATTGCGCTATCTGTAATAGCACCCGAGATATCACCAGATATATATTGGATATTTCCCTCACCCTGAGTGTCCAGCCCCATCAGACGGTGGTTTTCTCGGCCCCTGGTGGACCGAGGTCGTTCCCGCTGCACAGATTCATGCGCCAGGGCCTCCTGCAGATAATTCACTTTGGTTTATTGCGCTATCTCTAATAGCGCCCGAGATATCACCAGATATATATTGGATTTTTCCCTGACCCTGAGGGTCCGGCCCCATGAGACTGCGGTTTTCTCGGCCCCTGGTGGTCCGAGGACGTTCCCGCTGCACACATTCATGCGCCAGGGCCTCCTGCAGATAATTCACTTTGATTTATCGCGCTATCTCTAATAGCACCCGAGATATCACCAGATATATGCTGGATTTTTACATGAACTTGGGTGACGGATTCCGAATATCTGTAATTTTCTCGGCCACTGGTGGTCCGAGGTCGTTCCTGCTGCACAGATTCATTCGCCAGTGCCTCCTATAGACAATGCACTTTGATTTATTGCTCTATCTCTAATAGCACCCGAGATATCACCGGATATATATTGGATTTTTCCCCGACCCTGAGTGTCCGGCCCCATAAGACGGTGGTTTTCTCGGACCCTGGTGATCCGAGGTCATTCCCGCTGCACAGATTCATGCGCCAGGGCCTCCTGCAGATAATTCACTTTGGTTTATTGCGCTATCTCTAATAGCACCCGAGATATCACCAGATATATATTGGATTTTTCCCTGACCCTGAGTGTCCGGACCCATGAGACTGGGGTTTTCTCGGCCCCTGGTAGTCCGAGGTCGTTCCCGCTGGCCAGATTCATGCGCCAGGGTATCCTACAGACCATGCACTTTGATTTATTGCGCTATCTGTAATAGCACCCGAGATATCGCCAGATATATATTGGATTTTTCCCCGACCCTGAGTGTCCAGCCCCATAAGACGGTGGTTTTCTCAACCCTGGTGATCCGAGGTCGTTCCCGCTGCACAGATTCATGCGCCAGGGCCTCCTGCAGATAATTCACTTTGGTTTATTGCGGTATCTCTAATAGCACCCGAGATATCACCAGATATATATTAGATTTTCCCCTGACCCTGAATGTCCGGCCCCATGAGACGGTGATTTTCTCGGCCCCTGGTGGTCCGAGGTCGTTCCCGCTGCCCAGATTCATTCGCCTGGGCCTCCTACAGACAATGCACTTTGATTTATTGCGCTATCTGTAATAGCACCCGAGATATCACCAGATATATATTGAATTTTCCCCTGACCCTGAGTGTCCGGCCCCATGAGACTGTGGTTTTCCCGGCCCCTGGTGGTCCGAGGTCGTTCCCGCTGCACAGATTCATGCGGCAGGGCCTCCTACAGACAATGCACTTTGATTTGTTGGGCTATCTGTAATAGCTGCCGAGCTATCACCAGATATATATTGGATTTTCCCCTGACCCTGAGTGTCCGGCCCCATGAGACGGTGGTTTTCTCGGCCCCTGGTGGTCGGAGGTCGTTCCTGCTGGCCAGATTCATTCGCCTGGGCCTCCTACAGACAATGCACTTTGATTTATTGCGCTATCTGTAATAGCACCCGAGATATCACCAGATATATATTGGATTTTCCCCTGTCCCTGAGTGTCCGGACCCATGAGACGGTGGTTTTCTCGGCCCCTGGTGGTCCGAGGTTGTTCCCGCTCGCCAGATTCATGCGCCTCGGCCTCCTACAGACAATGCACTTTGGTTTATTGCGCTATCTCTTATAGCACCCGAGATATCACCAGATATATATTGGATTTTTCCCTGACCCAGAGTGTCCGGCCCCATGACACGGTGGTTTTCTCGGCCCCTGGTGGTCCGAGGTCGTTCCCGCTTCACAGATTCATGCGCCAGGGCCTCCTACAGACATTGCACTTTGATTTATTGCGCTATCTGTAATAGCACCCGAGATATCACCAGATATATATTGGATATTTCCCTCACCCTGAGTGTCCAGCCCCATCAGACGGTGGTTTTCTCGGCCCCTGGTGGACCGAGGTCGTTCCCGCTGCACAGATTTATGCGCCTGGGCCTCCTGCAGATAATTCACTTTGATTTATTTCGCTGTCTGTAATAGGACCCGAGATATCACCAGATATATATTGGATTTTCCCCAGACACTGAGTGTTCGGCGCCATGTGACTGTAGTTTTCTCGGCCCCTGGTGGTCCGAGGTCGTTCCCGCTGCACAGATTCATGCGCCAGGGCCTCCTACAGACAATGCACTTTGATTTATTGCGCTATCTGTAATAGCACCCGAGATATCACCAGATATATATTGGATTTTTCCCTGACTCTGAGTGTCCGGCTCCATGAGACGGTGATTTTCTCGGTCCCTGGTGGTCCGAGGTCGTTCCCGCTGCCCAGATTCATGCGCCAGGGCCTCCTACAGATAATGCACTTTGGGCTATTAGGCTATCTGTAATAGCACCCGAGATATCACCAGATATATGCTGGATTTTTACATGACCTTGGGTGACGGATTCCGAATATCTGTAATTTTCTCGGCCACTGGTGGTCCGAGGTCGTTCCTGCGGTACAGATTCATTCGCAAGGGCTTCCTACAGACAATGCACTTTGGTTTATTGCGCTATCTGTAATAGCACCCGAGATATCACCAGATATATATTGGATTTTCCCCTGACCCTGAGTGTCCGGCCCCATGAGACTGTGGTTTTCTCGGCCCCTGGTGGTCCGAGGTCGGTCCCGCTGCACAGATTCATTCGCCTGGGCCTCCTACAGACAATGCACTTTGATTTATTGCTCTATCTGTAATAGCACCCAAGATATCACCAGATATATATTGGATTTTTCCCTGACCCTGAGTGTCCGGCTCCATGAGACGGTGATTTTCTCGGTCCCTGGTGGTCCGAGGTCGTTCCCGCTGCCCAGATTCATGCGCCAGGGCCTCCTACAGATAATGCACTTTGGGCTATTAGGCTATCTGTAATAGCACCCGAGATATCACCAGATATATGCTGGATTTTTACATGACCTTGGGTGACGGATTCCGAATATCTGTAATTTTCTCGGCCCCTGGTGGTCCGAGGTCGTTTCCGCTGCACAGCTTCATTCGCCTGGGCCTCCTACAGACAATGCACTTTGGTTTATTGCGCTATCTGTAATAGCACCAGAGATATCACCAGATATATATTGGATTTTCCCCTGACCCTGAGTGTCCGGCCCCATGAGACGGTGGTTTTCTCGGCCCCTGGTGGTGCGAGGTCGTTCCAGCTGCACAGATTCATGCGTCAGGGCCTCCTGCAGATAATTCACTTTGGTTTATTGCGCTATCTGTAATAGCACCCGAGATATCACCAGATATATATTGGATTTTTCCCCGACCCTGAGTGTCCGGCCCCTTAAGACGGTGGTTTTCTCGGACCCTGGTGATCCAAGGTCGTTCCCGCTGCACAGATTCATGCGCCAGGGCCTCCTGCAGATAATTCACTTTGGTTTATTGCGGTATCTCTAATAGCACCCGAGATATCACCAGATATATATTAGATTTTCCCCTGACCCTGAATGTCCGGCCCCATGAGACGGTGGTTTTCTCGGCCCCTGGTGGTCCGAGGTCGTTCCCGCTGCCCAGATTCATTCGCCTGGGCCTCCTACAGACAATGCACTTTGATTTATTGCGCTATCTGTAATAGCACCCGAGATATCTCCAGATATATATTGGATTTTTCCCCGACCCTGGGTGTCCGGCCCCATGAGACGGTGGTTTTCTCGGACCCTGGTGATCCGAGGCCATTCCCGCTGCACAGATTCATGCGCCAGGGCCTCCTGCAGATAATTCACTTTGGTTTATTGCGCTATCTCTAATAGCACCCGAGATATCACCAGATATATATTTGATTTTTCCCTGACCCTGAGTGTCCGGCCCCATGAGACGGTGGTTTTCTCGGCCCCTGGTGGTCCGAGGTCGTTCCCGCTGCACAGATGCATGCGCCAGGGCCTCCTGCAGATAATTCACTTTGGTTTATTGCGCCATTTCTAATAGCACCCGAGATATCACCAGATATATATTGGATTTTTCCCTGGCCCTGAGTGTCCGGCCCCATGACACGGTGGTCTTCTCGGCCCCCGGTGGTCCGAGGTCGTTCCCGCTGCACAGATTCATGCGCCAGAGCCTCCTGCAGATAATTCACTTTGGTTTATTGCGCTATCTCTAATAGCACCCGAGATATCACCAGATATATATTGGATTTTTCCCTGACCCTGAGTGTCCGGCTCCATGAGACGGTGATTTTCTCGGTCCCTGGTGGTCCGAGGTCGTTCCCGCTGCCCACATTCATGCGCCAGGGCCTCCTACAGACAATGCACTTTGGGTTATTGCGCTATCTGTAATAGCACCCGAGATATCCCCAGATATATATTGGATTTTTCCCCGACCCTTAGTGTCCGGCCCCATGAGACGGTGGTTTTCTCGGCCCCTGGTGGTCCGAGGTCGTTCCCGCTGCCCAGATTCATTCGCCTGGGCCTCCTACAGACAATGCACTTTGATTTATGGCGCTATCTGTAATAGCACCCGAGATATCACCAGATATATATTTGATTTTTCCCTGACCCTGAGTGTCCGGCCCCATGAGATGGTGGTTTTCTCGTCCCCTGGTGGTCCGAGGTCGTTCCCGCTGCACAGATGCATGCGCCAGGGCCTCCTGCAAATAATTCACTTTGGCTTATTGCGCTATCTCTAATAGCACCCGTGATTTCACCAGATATATATTTGATTTTACCCTGACCCTGAGTGTCCGACCCCATGAGACGGTGGTTTTCTCGGCCCCTGGTGGTCCGAGGTCGTTCCCGCTGCACAGATGCATGCGGCAGGGCCTCCTGCAGATAACTAACTTTGGCTTATTGCGCCATCTCTAATAGCACCCGAGATATCACCAGATATATATTGGATTTTTCCCTGACCCTGAGTGTCCGGCCCCATGAGATGGTGGTTTTCTCGTCCCCTGGTGGTCCGAGGTCGTTCCCGCTGCACAGATGCATGCGCCAGGGCCTCCTACAGACAATGCACTTTGGTTTATTGCGCTATCTGTAATAGCACCCGAGATATCACCAGATATATGCTGGATTTTTACATGACCTTGGGTGACGGATTCCGAATATCTGTAATTTTCTCGGCCCCTGGTGGTCCGAGGTCGTTCCCGCTGCCCAGATTCATGCGCCAGGGCCTCCTACAGACAATGCACTTTGATTTGTTGCCCTATCTGCAATAGCACCCGAGATATCACCAGATATATATTGGATTTTTCCCTGACCCTGAGTGTCCGGCCCTATGAGACGGTGGTCTTCTCGGCCCGTGGTGGTCCGAGGTCGTTCCCGCTGCACAGATGCATGCGCCAGGGCCTCCTGCATATAATTCACTTTGGTTTATTGCGCTATCTCTAATAGCACCCGAGATATCACCAGATATATATTGGATTTTTCCCTGACCCTGAGTGTCCGGCCCCATGAGACGGTGGTTTTCTCGGCCCCTGGTCGTCCGAGGTCGTTCCCGCTGCACAGATTCATGCGCCAGGGCCTCCTACAGACAATGCACTTTGATCTACTGCGCTGTCTGTAACAGCACCCGAGATATCACCAGATATATGCTGGATTTTTACATGACCTAGGGTGTCCGGCCCCATGAGTCGGTGGTTTTCTCGGCCCCTGGTGATCCGAGGTCGTTCCCGCTGCACAGATTCATGCGCCAGGGCCTCCTACAGATAACTCACTTTGGTTTATTGCGCTATCTATAATAGCACCCGAGATATCACCAGATATATATTGGATTTTTCCCTGACCCTGAGTGTCCGGCCCCATGAGACGGTAGTTTTCTCGGCCCCTGGTGGTCCGAGGTCGTTCCCGCTGCACAGATTCATGCGCCAGGGCCTCCTGCAGATAATTCACTTTCGTTTATTGCGCTATCTCTAATAACACCCGAGATATCACCAGATATATATTGGATTTTTCCCTTACCCTGAGTGTCCGACCCCACGAGACGGTGGTTTTCTCGGCCCCTGGTGGTCCTAGGTCGTTCCCGCAGCACAGACGCATGTGCCAGGGCCTCGTGCAGATAATTCCATTTGGCTTATTGCGCTATCTCTAATAGCACCCGAGATATCACCAGATATATATTGGATTTTCCCCTGACCCTGAGCGGCCGGCCCCATGAGACGGTGGTCTTCTCGGCCCCTGGTGGTCCGAGGTCGTTCCCGCTGCCCAGATTCATGCGCCACGGCCTCCTACTGACAATGCACTTTGATTTATTGCGCTATCTGTAATAGCACCCGAGATATCACCAGATATATATTGGATATTTCCCTCACCCTGAGTGTCCAGCCCCATCAGACGGTGATTTTCTCGGCCCCTAGTGGTCCGATGTCGTTCCCGCTGCCCAGATTCATTCGCCTGGGCCTCCTACAGACAATGCACTTTGGTTTATTGCGCTATCTGTAATAGCACCCGAGATATCACAAGATATATATTGGATTTTCCCCTGACGCTGGGTGTCCGGACCCATGAGACGGTGGTTTTCTCGGCCCCTGGTGGTCCGAGGTCGTTCCCGCTGCACAGATTCATTCGCCTGGGCCTCCTACAGACAATGCACTTTGATTTATTGCTCTATCTCTAATAGCACCCGAGATATCACCGGATATATATTGGATTTTTACATGAACTTGGGTGACGGATTCCGAATATCTGTAATTTTCTCGGCCACTGGTGGTCCGAGGTCGTTCCTGCTGCACAGATTCATTCGCCAGTGCCTCCTATAGACAATGCACTTTGATTTATTGCTCTATCTCTAATAGCACCCGAGATATCACCGGATATATATTGGATTTTTCCCCGACCCTGAGTGTCCGGCCCCATAAGACGGTGGTTTTCTCGGACCCTGGTGATCCGAGGTCATTCCCGCTGCACAGATTCATGCGCCAGGGCCTCCTGCAGATAATTCACTTTGGTTTATTGCGCTATCTCTAATAGCACCCGAGATATCACCAGATATATATTGGATTTTTCCCTGACCCTGAGTGTCCGGACCCATGAGACTGTGGTTTTCTCGGCCCCTGGTAGTCCGAGGTCGTTCCCGCTGGCCAGATTCATGCGCCAGGGTATCCTACAGACCATGCACTTTGATTTATTGCGCTATCTGTAATAGCACCCGAGATATCGCCAGATATATATTGGATTTTTCCCCGACCCTGAGTGTCCAGCCCCATAAGACGGTGGTTTTCTCAACCCTGGTGATCCGAGGTCGTTCCCGCTGCACAGATTCATGCGCCAGGGCCTCCTGCAGATAATTCACTTTGGTTTATTGCGGTATCTCTAATAGCACCCGAGATATCACCAGATATATATTAGATTTTCCCCTGACCCTGAATGTCCGGCCCCATGAGACGGTGATTTTCTCGGCCCCTGGTGGTCCGAGGTCGTTCCCGCTGCCCAGATTCATTCGCCTGGGCCTCCTACAGACAATGCACTTTGATTTATTGCGCTATCTGTAATAGCACCCGAGATATCACCAGATATATATTGAATTTTCCCCTGACCCTGAGTGTCCGGCCCCATGAGACTGTGGTTTTCCCGGCCCCTGGTGGTCCGAGGTCGTTCCCGCTGCACAGATTCATGCGGCAGGGCCTCCTACAGACAATGCACTTTGATTTGTTGGGCTATCTGTAATAGCTGCCGAGCTATCACCAGATATATATTGGATTTTCCCCTGACCCTGAGTGTCCGGCCCCATGAGACGGTGGTTTTCTCGGCCCCTGGTGGTCGGAGGTCGTTCCTGCTGGCCAGATTCATTCGCCTGGGCCTCCTACAGACAATGCACTTTGATTTATTGCGCTATCTGTAATAGCACCCGAGATATCACCAGATATATATTGGATTTTCCCCTGTCCCTGAGTGTCCGGACCCATGAGACGGTGGTTTTCTCGGCCCCTGGTGGTCCGAGGTTGTTCCCGCTCGCCAGATTCATGCGCCTCGGCCTCCTACAGACAATGCACTTTGGTTTATTGCGCTATCTCTTATAGCACCCGAGATATCACCAGATATATATTGGATTTTCCCCTGACCCTGAGTGTCCGGCCCCGTGAGTCGGTGGTTTTCTCGGCCCCTGGTGGCCCGACGTCGTTCCCGCTGCCCGGATTCATGCGCCAGGGCCTCCTACAGACAATGCACTTTGGTTTATTGCGCTATCTCTAATAGCACCCGAGATATCACCAGATATTTGCTGGATTTTTACATGACCTTGGGTGACGGATTCCGAATATCTGTAATTTTCTCGGCCACTGGTGGTCCGAGGTCGTTCCCGCTGCACAGATTCATGCGCCAGGGCCTCCTGCAGATAATTCACTTTCGTTTATTGCGCTATCTCTAATAGCACCCGAAATATCACCAGATATATATTGGATTTTCCCCTGACCCTGAGTGTCCGGCCCCATGAGACGGTGGTTTTCTCGGCTCCTGGTGGTCCGAGGTCGTTCCCGCTGCACAGATTCATGCGCCAGGGCCTCCTGCAGATAATTCACTTTCGTTTATTGCGCTATCTCTAATAGCACCCGAGATATCACCAGATATATATTGGATTTTTCCCTTACCCTGAGTGTCCGGCCCCATGAGACGGTGGTTTTCTCGGCCCCTGGTGGTCCTAGGTCGTTCCCGCTGCACAGATGCATGCGCCAGGGCCTCCTGCAGATAATTCCCTTTGGCTTATTGCGCTATCTCTAATAGCACCCGAGATACCACCAGATTTATATTGGATTTTCCCCTGACCCTGAGTGGCTGGCCCCATGACACGGTGGTCTTCTCGGCCCCTGGTGGTCCGAGGTCGTTCCCGCTGCCCAGATTCATGCGCCACGGCCTCCTACTGACAATGCACTTTGATTTATTGCGCTATCTGTAATAGCACCCGAGATATCACCAGATATATATTGGATATTTCCCTCACCCTGAGTGTCCAGCCCCATGAGACGGTGGTTTTCTCGGCCCCTGGTGGACCGAGGGCGTTCCCGCTGCACAGATTCATGCGCCAGGGCCTCCTGCAGATAATTCACTTTGGTATATTGCGCTATCTGTAATAGCACCCGAGATATCACCACATATATATTGGATTTTTCCCTGACCCAGAGTGTCCGGCCCCATGAGACTGTGGTTTTCTCGGCCCCTGGTGGTCCGAGGTCGTTCCCGTTCCACAGATTCATGCACCGGGGCCTCCTGCAGATAATTCACTTTGGTTTATTGCGCTATCTCTAATAGCACCCGAGATATCACCAGATATATATTGGATTTTTCCCTGACCCTGAGTGTCCGGCCCCATGAGACGGTGGTTCTCTCGGCCCCTGGTGGTCCAAGGTCGTTCCCGCTGCACAGATTCATGCGCCAGGGCCTCCTACAGACAATGCACTTTGATTCATTGCGCTATCTGTAATAGCACCCGAGATATCACCAGATATATATTGGATATTTCCCTCACCCTGAGTGTCCAGCCCCATGAGACGGTGGTTTTCTCGGCCCCTGGTGGACCGAGGTCGTTCCCGCTGCACAGATTCATGCGCCAGGGCCTCCTGCAGATAATTCGCTTTGGTTTATTTCGCTATCTGTAATAGGTCCCGAGATATCACCAAATATATATTGGATTTTCCCCAGACCCTGAGTGTCCGGCCGCATGAGACTGTAGTTTTCTCGGTCCCTGGTGGTCCGATGTCGTTCCCGCTGCACAGATTCATGCGCCAGGGCCTCCTACAGACAATGCACTTTGATTTATTGGGCTATCTGTAATAGCACCCGAGATATCACCAGATATATATTGGATATTTCCCTCACCCTGAGTGTCCAGCCCCATGAGACGGTGGTTTTCTTGGCCCTGGTGGACCGAGGTCGTTCCCGTTGCACCGATTCATGCGGCAGGGCCTCCTGCAGATAACTCACTTTGGTTTATTGCGCTATTTCTAATAGCACCCGAGATATCACCAGATATATATTGGATTTTCCCCTGACCCTGAGTGTCCGGCCCCATGAGACTGTGGTTTTCTCGGCCCCTGGTCGTCCGAGGTCGTTCCCGCTGCACAGATTCATGCGCCAGGGCGTCCTGCAGATAATTCACTTTCGTTTATTGCGCTATCTCTAATAGCACCCGAGATATCACTAGATATATATTGGATTTTTCCCTTACCCTGAGTGTCCGGCCCCATGAGACGGTGGTTTTCTCGGCCCCTGGTGGTCCTAGGTCGTTCCCGCTGCACAGATGCATGCGCCAGGGCCTCCTGCAGATAATTCCCTTTGGCTTATTGCGCTATCTCTAATAGCACCCGAGATATCACCACATATATATTGGATTTTTCCCTGACCCAGAGTGTCCGGCCCCATGAGACGGTGGTTTTCTCGGCCCCTGGTGGTCCGAGGTCGTTCCCGCTTCACAGATTCATGCGCCAGGGCCTCCTACAGACATTGCACTTTGATTTATTGCGCTATTTGTAATAGCACCCGAGATATCACCAGATATATATTGGATATTTCCCTCACCCTGAGTGTCCAGCCCCATCAGACGGTGGTTTTCTCGGCCCCTGGTGGACCGAGGTCGTTCCCGCTGCACAGATTTATGCGCCTGGGCATCCTGCAGATAATTCACTTTGATTTATTTCGCTGTCTGTAATAGGACCCGAGATATCACCAGATATATATTGGATTTTCCCCAGACACTGAGTGTTCGGCGCCATGTGACTGTAGTTTTCTCGGCCCCTGGTGGTCCGAGGTCGTTCCCGCTGCACAGATTCATGCGCCAGGGCCTCCTACAGACAATGCACTTTGATTTATTGCGCTATCTGTAATAGCACCCGAGATATCACCAGATATATATTGGATTTTTCCCTGACCCTGAGTGTCCGGCCCCATGAGACGGTGGTTTTCCCGGCTCCTGGTGGTCCGAGGTCGTTCCCGCTGCACAGATTCATGCGCCAGTGCCTCCTACAGACAATGCACTTTGATTTATTGCGCTATCTGTAATAGCACCCGAGATATCACCAGATATATATTGGATTTTTCACTGACCCAGAGTGTCCGGCCCCATGAGACGGTGGTTTTCTCGGCCCCTGGCGGTCCGAGGTCGTTCCCGCTGCACAGATGCATGCGCCAGGGCCTCCTGCAGATAATTCACTTTGGTTAATTGTGCTATCTCTAATAGCAGCCGAGATATCACCAGATATATATTGGATTTTCCCCTGACCCTGAGTGTCCGGCCCCATGAGACTGTGGTTTTCTCGGCCCCTGGTCGTCCGAGGTCGTTCCCGCTGCACAGATTCATGCGCCAGGGCCTCCTACAAGTAATGCACTTTGATTTATTGCGCTATCTGTAATAGCACCCGAGATATCACCAGATATATATTGGATTTTTCCCTGACCCTGAGTGTCCGGCCCCATCAGACGGTGGTTTTCTCGGCCCCTGGTGGACCGAGGTCGTTCCCGCTGCACAGATTCATGCGCCTGGGCCTCCTGCAGATAATTCACTTTGATTTATTTCGCTATCTGTAATAGGACCCGAGATATCACCAGATATATATTGGATATTTCCCTCAGCCTGAGTGTCCAGCCCCATGAGACGGTGGTTTTCTTGGCCCTGGTGGACCGAGGTCGTTCCCGCTGCACAGATTCATGCGCCAGGGCCTTCTGCAGATAACTCACTTTGGTTTATTGCGCTATCTCTAATAGCACCCGAGATATCACCAGATATATATTGGATTTTTCCCTGACCCTGAGTGTCCGGCCCCATGAGACGGTGGTTTTCTCGGCTCCTGGTGGTCCGAGGTCGTTCCCGCTGCACAGATGCATGCGCCAGGACCTCCTGCAGATAACTCCCTTTGGCTTATTGCGCTATCTCTAATAGCACCCGAGATATCACCACATATATATTGGATTTTCACCTGACCCAGAGTGTCCGGCCCCATGAGACGGTGGTTTTCTCGGCCCCTGCTGGTCCGAGGTCGTTCCCGCTGCACAGATTCATGCGCCAGGGCCTCCTACAGACAATGCACTTTGATTCATTGCGCTATCTGTAATAGCACCCGAGATATCACCAGATATATATTGGATATTTCCCTCACCCTGAGTGTCCAGCCCCATGAGACGGTGGTTTTCTCGGCCCCTGGTGGACCGAGGTCGTTCCCGCTGCACAGATTCATGCGCCAGAGCCTCCTGCAGATAATTCACTTTGGTTTATTTCGCTATCTGCAATAGGACCCGAGATATCACCAGATATATATTGGATTTTTCCCTGACCCAGAGTGTCCGGCCCCATGAGACTGAAGTTTTCTCGGCCCCTGTTGGTCCGAGGTCGTTCCCGCTGCACAGATTCATGCGCCAGGGCCTCCTACAGACAATGCACTTTGATATATTGCGCTATCTGCAATAGCACCCGAGATATCACCACATATATATTGGATTTTTCCCTGACCCAGAGTGTCCGGCCCCATGAGACGGTGGTTTTCTCGGCCCCTGGTGGTCCGAGGTCGTTCCCGCTTCACAGATTCATGCGCCGGGGCCTCCTACAGACATTGCACTTTGATTTATTGCGCTATCTGTAATAGCACCCGAGATATCACAAGATATATATTGGATTTTGCCCTGACCCTGAGTGTCCGGCCCCATGAGACTGTGGTTTTCTCGGCCCCTGGTGGTCCTAGGTCGTTCCCGCTGCACAGATGCATGCGCCAGGGCCTCCTGCAGATAATTCCCTTTGGCTTATTGCGCTATCACTAATAGCACCCGAGATATCACCAGATATATGCTGCATTTTTACATGACCTTGGGTGACGGATTCCGAATATCACTAATTTTCTCGGCCCCTGGTGGTCCGAGGTCGTTCCCGCTGCACAGATTAATGCGCCAGGGCCTCCTACAGACAATGCACTTTGATTTATTGCGCAATGTGTAATAGCACCCGAGATATCACCAGATATATGCTGCATTTTTACATGACCTTGGGTGACGGATTCCGAATATCACTAATTTTCTCGGCGCCTGGTGTTTCGAGGTCGTTCCCGCTGCACAGATACATGCGCCAGGGCCTCCTACAGACAATGCACTTTGATTTATTGCGCTATCTGTAATAGCACCCGAGATATCACCAGATATATGCTGCATTTTTACATGACCTTGGGTGACGGATTCCGAATATCACTAATTTTCTCGGCCCCTGGTGGTCCGAGGTCGTTCCTGCTGCACAGATTCATTCGCCAGGGCCTCCTACAGACAATGCACTTTGATTTATTGCGGTATCTCTAATAGCACCCTAGATATCACCAGATATATATTGGGTTTTTCCCTGACCCTTACAGTCCGGCCCCATGAGACGGTGATTTTCTCGGCCCCTGGTGGTCCGAGGTCGTTCCCGCTGCACAGAATCATGCGCCAGGGCTTCCTGCAGACAATGCACTTTGGTTTATTGCGCTATCTCTAATAGCACCCGAGATATCACCAGACATATATTGGATTTTCCCCTGAACCTGAGTGTCCGGCCCCATGAGATGGTGGTTTTCTCGGCCCCTGGTGATCCGAGGTCGTTCCCGATGCACAGATTCATGCACCAGGGCCTCTTGCAGACAATTCACATTGGTTTATTGCGCTATCACTAATAGCACCCGAGATATCACCAGATATATATTGGATTTTTCACTGACCCTGAGTGTCCCGCCCCATGAGACTGTGGTTTTCTCGGCCCCTGGTGGTCCGAGGTCGTTCCCGTTGCACAGATTCATGCGCCAGGGCCTCCTGCAGATAATTCACTTTGGTTTATTGCGCTATCTTTAATAGCACCCGAGATATCACCAGATATATATTGGATTTTTCCCTGACCCTGAGTGTCCGGCCCCATGAGACGGTGGTTTTCTCGGCCCCTGGTGGTCCTAGGTCGTTCCCGCTGCACAGATGCATGCGCCAGGGCCTCCTGCAGATAATTCACTTTGGCTTATTGCGCTATCTCTAATAGCACCCGAAATATCACCAGATATATATTGGATTTTGCCCTGACCCTGAGTGTCCGGCCCCATGAGACTGTGGTTTTCTCGGCCCCTGGTGGTCCGAGGTCGTTCCCGTTGCACAGATTCATGCGCCAGGGCCTCCTGCAGATAATTCACTTTGGTTTATTGCGCTATCTCTAATAGCACCCGAGATATCACCAGATATATATTGGATTTTCCCCTGACCCTGTGTGTCCGGCCCCATGTGACTGTGGTTTTCTCGCCCCCTGGTGGTCCGTGGTCGTTCCCGCTGCACAGATGCATGCGCCAGGGCCTCCTGCAGATAACTCACTTGGGTTTATTGCGCTATCTTTAATAGCACCCGAGATATCACCAGATATATATTGGATTTTTCCCTTACCCTGAGCGTCCGGCCCCATGAGACGGTGGTTTTCTCGGCCCCTGGCGGTCCGAGGTCGTTCCCGCTGCACAGATGCATGCGCCAGGGCCTCCTGCAGATAATTCACTTTGGCTTATTGCGCTATCTCTAATAGCACCCGAGATATCACCAGATATATATTGGATTTTGCCCTGACCCTGAGTGTCCGGCCCCATGAGACTGTGGTTTTCTCGGCCCCTGGTGGTCCGAGGTCGTTCCCGTTGCACAGATTCATGCGCCAGGGCCTCCTGCAGATAATTCACTTTGGTTTATTGCGCTATCTCTAATAGCACCCGAGATATCACCAGATATATATTGGATTTTCCCCTGACCCTGTGTGTCCGGCCCCATGTGACTGTGGTTTTCTCGCCCCCTGGTGGTCCGTGGTCGTTCTCGCTGCACAGATTCATGCGCCAGGGCCTCCTGCAGATAATTCACTTTGGTTTATTGCGCTATCTCGAACAGCACCCAAGATATCACCAGATATATATTGGATTTTTCCCTGACCCTGAGTAGCCGGCCCCATGAGACTGTGGTTTTTTCGGCCCCTGGTGGTCCGAGGTCGTTCCCGTTGCACAGATTCATGCGCCAGGGCCTCCTGCAGATAATTCACTTTGATTTATTGCGCTATCTGTAATAGCACCCGAGATATCACCAGATATATATTGGATTTCTCACTGACCCTAAGTGTCCGGCCCCTCGGGACGGTGGTTTTCTCGGCCCCTGGAGGTCCGAGGTCGTTCCCGCTGCACAGATTCATGCGCCAGGGCCTCCTACAGATAACTCACTTTGGTTTATTGCGCTATCTATAATAGCACCCGAGATATCACCAGATATATATTGGATTTTTCCCTGACCCTGAGTGTCCGGCCCCATGAGACGGTAGTTTTCTCGGCCCCTGGTGGTCCGAGGTCGTTCCCGCTGCACAGATTCATGCGCCAGGGCCTCCTACAGACAATGCAGTTTGATTTATTGCGCCATCTGTAATAGCACCCGAGATATCACCAGATATATATTGGATTTTTCCCTTACCCTGAGTGTCCGGCCCCATGAGACGGTGGTTTTCTCGGCCCCTGGCGGTCCGAGGTCGTTCCCGCTGCACAGATGCAGGCGCCAGGGCCTCCTGCAGATAATTCACTTTGGCTTATTGCGCTATCTCTAATAGCACCCGAGATATCACCAGATATATATTGGATTTTGCCCTGACCCTGAGTGTCCGGCCCCATGAGACTGTGGTTTTCACGGCCCCTGGTGGTCCGAGGTCGTTCTCGTTGCACAGATTCATGCGCCAGGGCCTCCTGCAGATAATTCACTTTGGTTTATTGCGCTATCTCTAATAGCACCCGAGATATCACCAGATATATATTGGATTTTTCCCTGACCCTGAGTGTCCGGCCCCATGAGACGGTGGTTTTCTCGGCCCCTGGTGGTCCTAGGTCGTTCCCGCTGCACAGATGCATGCGCCAGGGCGTCCTGCAGATAATTCCCTCTGGCTTATTGCGCTATCTCTAATAGCACCCGAGATATCACCAGATATATATTGGATTTTCCCCTGACCCTGAGTGGCCGGCCCCATGAGACGGTGGTCTTCTCGGCCCCTGGTGGTCCGAGGTCGTTCCCGCTGCCCAAATTCATGCGCCACGGCCTCCTACTGACAATGCACTTTGATTTATTGCGCTATCTGTAATAGCACCCGAGATATCACCAGATATATATTGGATATTTCCCTGAAACTGAGTGTCCGGCCCCATGAGATGGTGGTTTTCTCGGCCCCTGGTGATCCGAGGTCGTTCCCGCTGCACAGATTCATGCACCAGGGCCTCTTGCAGACAATTCACTTTAGTTTATTGCGCTATCACTAATAGCACCCGAGATATCACCAGATATATGCTGCATTTTTACATGACCTTGGGTGACGGATTCCGAATATCACTAATTTTCTCGGCCCCTGGTGGTCCGAGGTCGTTCCCGCTGCACAGATTCATGCGCCAGGGCCTCCTACAGACAATGCACTTTGATTTATTGCGCAATGTGTAATAGCACCCGAGATATCACCAGATATATGCTGCATTTTTACATGACCTTGGGTGACGGATTCCGAATATCACTAATTTTCTCGGCGCCTGGTGTTTCGAGGTCGTTCCCGCTGCACAGATACATGCGCCAGGGCCTCCTACAGACAATGCACTTTGATTTATTGCGCTATCTGTAATAGCACCCGAGATATCACCAGATATATGCTGCATTTTTACATGACCTTGGGTGACGGATTCCGAATATCACTAATTTTCTCGGCCCCTGGTGGTCCGAGGTCGTTCCTGCTGCACAGATTCATTCGCCAGGGCCTCCTACAGACAATGCACTTTGATTTATTGCGGTATCTCTAATAGCACCCTAGATATCACCAGATATATATTGGGTTTTTCCCTGACCCTTACAGTCCGGCCCCATGAGACGGTGATTTTCTCGGCCCCTGGTGGTCCGAGGTCGTTCCCGCTGCACAGAATCATGCGCCAGGGCTTCCTGCAGACAATGCACTTTGGTTTATTGCGCTATCTCTAATAGCACCCGAGATATCACCAGATATATATTGGATTTTCCCCTGAACCTGAGTGTCCGGCCCCATGAGATGGTGGTTTTCTCGGCCCCTGGTGATCCGAGGTCGTTCCCGCTGCACAGATTTATGCACCAGGGCCTCTTGCAGACAATTCACATTGGTTTATTGCGCTATCACTAATAGCACCCGAGATATCACCAGATATATATTGGATTTTTCACTGACCCTGAGTGTCCGGCCCCATGAGACTGTGGTTTTCTCGGCCCCTGGTGGTCCGAGGTCGTTCCCGTTGCACAGATTCATGCGCCAGGGCCTCCTGCAGATAATTCACTTTGGTTTATTGCGCTATCTTTAATAGCACCCGAGATATCACCAGATATATATTGGATTTTTCCCTTACCCTGAGCGTCCGGCCCCATGAGACGGTGGTTTTCTCGGCCCCTGGCGGTCCGAGGTCGTTCCCGCTGCACAGATGCATGCGCCAGGGCCTCCTGCAGATAATTCACTTTGGCTTATTGCGCTATCTCTAATAGCACCCGAGATATCACCAGATATATATTGGATTTTGCCCTGACCCTGAGTGTCCGGCCCCATGAGACTGTGGTTTTCTCGGCCCCTGGTGGTCCGAGGTCGTTCCCGTTGCACAGATTCATGCGCCAGGGCCTCCTGCAGATAATTCACTTTGGTTTATTGCGCTATCTCTAATAGCACCCGAGATATCACCAGATATATATTGGATTTTCCCCTGACCCTGTGTGTCCGGCCCCATGTGACTGTGGTTTTCTCGCCCCCTGGTGGTCCGTGGTCGTTCCCGCTGCACAGATGCATGCGCCAGGGCCTCCTGCAGATAACTCACTTGGGTTTATTGCGCTATCTTTAATAGCACCCGAGATATCACCAGATATATATTGGATTTTTCCCTTACCCTGAGCGTCCGGCCCCATGAGACGGTGGTTTTCTCGGCCCCTGGCGGTCCGAGGTCGTTCCCGCTGCACAGATGCATGCGCCAGGGCCTCCTGCAGATAATTCACTTTGGCTTATTGCGCTATCTCTAATAGCACCCGAGATATCACCAGATATATATTGGATTTTGCCCTGACCCTGAGTGTCCGGCCCCATGAGACTGTGGTTTTCTCGGCCCCTGGTGGTCCGAGGTCGTTCCCGTTGCACAGATTCATGCGCCAGGGCCTCCTGCAGATAATTCACTTTGGTTTATTGCGCTATCTCTAATAGCACCCGAGATATCACCAGATATATATTGGATTTTCCCCTGACCCTGTGTGTCCGGCCCCATGTGACTGTGGTTTTCTCGCCCCCTGGTGGTCCGTGGTCGTTCTCGCTGCACAGATTCATGCGCCAGGGCCTCCTGCAGATAATTCACTTTGGTTTATTGCGCTATCTCGAACAGCACCCAAGATATCACCAGATATATATTGGATTTTTCCCTGACCCTGAGTAGCCGGCCCCATGAGACTGTGGTTTTTTCGGCCCCTGGTGGTCCGAGGTCGTTCCCGTTGCACAGATTCATGCGCCAGGGCCTCCTGCAGATAATTCACTTTGATTTATTGCGCTATCTGTAATAGCACCCGAGATATCACCAGATATATATTGGATTTCTCACTGACCCTAAGTGTCCGGCCCCTCGGGACGGTGGTTTTCTCGGCCCCTGGAGGTCCGAGGTCGTTCCCGCTGCACAGATTCATGCGCCAGGGCCTCCTACAGATAACTCACTTTGGTTTATTGCGCTATCTATAATAGCACCCGAGATATCACCAGATATATATTGGATTTTTCCCTGACCCTGAGTGTCCGGCCCCATGAGACGGTAGTTTTCTCGGCCCCTGGTGGTCCGAGGTCGTTCCCGCTGCACAGATTCATGCGCCAGGGCCTCCTACAGACAATGCAGTTTGATTTATTGCGCCATCTGTAATAGCACCCGAGATATCACCAGATATATATTGGATTTTTCCCTTACCCTGAGTGTCCGGCCCCATGAGACGGTGGTTTTCTCGGCCCCTGGCGGTCCGAGGTCGTTCCCGCTGCACAGATGCATGCGCCAGGGCCTCCTGCAGATAATTCACTTTGGCTTATTGCGCTATCTCTAATAGCACCCGAGATATCACCAGATATATATTGGATTTTGCCCTGACCCTGAGTGTCCGGCCCCATGAGACTGTGGTTTTCACGGCCCCTGGTGGTCCGAGGTCGTTCTCGTTGCACAGATTCATGCGCCAGGGCCTCCTGCAGATAATTCACTTTGGTTTATTGCGCTATCTCTAATAGCACCCGAGATATCACCAGATATATATTGGATTTTTCCCTGACCCTGAGTGTCCGGCCCCATGAGACGGTGGTTTTCTCGGCCCCTGGTGGTCCTAGGTCGTTCCCGCTGCACAGATGCATGCGCCAGGGCGTCCTGCAGATAATTCCCTCTGGCTTATTGCGCTATCTCTAATAGCACCCGAGATATCACCAGATATATATTGGATTTTCCCCTGACCCTGAGTGGCCGGCCCCATGAGACGGTGGTCTTCTCGGCCCCTGGTGGTCCGAGGTCGTTCCCGCTGCCCAAATTCATGCGCCACGGCCTCCTACTGACAATGCACTTTGATTTATTGCGCTATCTGTAATAGCACCCGAGATATCACCAGATATATATTGGATATTTCCCTGAACCTGAGTGTCCGGCCCCATGAGATGGTGGTTTTCTCGGCCCCTGGTGATCCGAGGTCGTTCCCGCTGCACAGATTCATGCACCAGGGCCTCTTGCAGACAATTCACTTTAGTTTATTGCGCTATCACTAATAGCACCCGAGATATCACCAGATATATGCTGCATTTTTACATGACCTTGGGTGACGGATTCCGAATATCACTAATTTTCTCGGCCCCTGGTGGTCCGAGGTCGTTCCCGCTGCACAGATTCATGCGCCAGGGCCTCCTACAGACAATGCACTTTGATTTATTGCGCAATGTGTAATAGCACCCGAGATATCACCAGATATATGCTGCATTTTTACATGACCTTGGGTGACGGATTCCGAATATCACTAATTTTCTCGGCGCCTGGTGTTTCGAGGTCGTTCCCGCTGCACAGATACATGCGCCAGGGCCTCCTACAGACAATGCACTTTGATTTATTGCGCTATCTGTAATAGCACCCGAGATATCACCAGATATATGCTGCATTTTTACATGACCTTGGGTGACGGATTCCGAATATCACTAATTTTCTCGGCCCCTGGTGGTCCGAGGTCGTTCCTGCTGCACAGATTCATTCGCCAGGGCCTCCTACAGACAATGCACTTTGATTTATTGCGGTATCTCTAATAGCACCCTAGATATCACCAGATATATATTGGGTTTTTCCCTGACCCTTACAGTCCGGCCCCATGAGACGGTGATTTTCTCGGCCCCTGGTGGTCCGAGGTCGTTCCCGCTGCACAGAATCATGCGCCAGGGCTTCCTGCAGACAATGCACTTTGGTTTATTGCGCTATCTCTAATAGCACCCGAGATATCACCAGATATATATTGGATTTTCCCCTGAACCTGAGTGTCCGGCCCCATGAGATGGTGGTTTTCTCGGCCCCTGGTGATCCGAGGTCGTTCCCGCTGCACAGATTTATGCACCAGGGCCTCTTGCAGACAATTCACATTGGTTTATTGCGCTATCACTAATAGCACCCGAGATATCACCAGATATATATTGGATTTTTCACTGACCCTGAGTGTCCGGCCCCATGAGACTGTGGTTTTCTCGGCCCCTGGTGGTCCGAGGTCGTTCCCGTTGCACAGATTCATGCGCCAGGGCCTCCTGCAGATAATACACTTTGGTTTATTGCGCTATCTTTAATAGCACCCGCGATATCACCAGATATATATTGGATTTTCCCCTGACGCTGAGTGTCCGGCCCCATGTGACTGTGGTTTTCTCGGCCCATGGTGTTCCGAGGTCGTCCGAGCTGCACAGATTCATGCGCCAGGGCCTCCTACAGACAATGCACTTTGATTTATTGTGCTATCTGTAATAGTACCCGAGATATCACCAGATATATATTGGATTTTTCCCTGACCCTGAGTGTCCGGCCCCATGAGACGGTGGTTTCCTCGGCCCCTGGTGGTCCGAGGTCGTTCCCGCTGTCCAGATTCATGCGCCAGGGCCTCCTACAGACAATGCACTTTGATTTATTGCGCTATCTGTAATCGCACCCGAGATATCACCAGATATATATTGGATTTTTCTCTGACCCTGAGTGTCCGGCCCCATGAGACGGTGGTTTTCTCGGCCCCTGGTGGTCCGAGGTCGTTCCCGCTGGCCAGATTCATGCGCCAGGGCATTCTACAGACAACGCACTTTGATTTATTGCGCTATCTCTAATGGCACCCGAGATATCACCAGATATATATTGCATTTTTCCCTGACCCTGTGTGTCCGGCCCCATGAGACTGTGGTTTTCTCGGCCCCTCGTGTTCCAAGGTCATTCCCGCTGGCCAGATTCATGCGCCAGGGCCTCCTACAGACAATGCACTTTGATTTATTGCGCTATCTCTAATAGCACCCGAGATATCACTAGATATATATTGGATTTTCCCCTGACCCTGAGTGTCCGGCCCCATGAGACGGTGGTTTTCTCGGTCCCTCGTGGTCCGAGGTCGATCCCGCTGCACAGATTCATGCGCCAGGGCCTCCTACAGACAATGCACTTTGATTTATTGCGCTATCTGTAATAGCACCCGAGATATAACCAGATATATATTTGATTTTTCCCAGACCCTGAGTGTCCGGCCCCATGAGACGGTGGTTTTCTCGGCCCCTGGTGGTCCGAGGTAGTTCCCGCTGCACAGATGCATGCGCCAGGGCCTCCTGCAGACAATGCACTTTGATTTATTGCGCTATCTGTAATAGCACCCGAGATATCACCAGACATATATCGGATTTTTCCCTGACCCTGAGTGTCCGGCCCCATGAGACGGTGGTTTTCTCGGCCCTTCGTGGTCCGAGGTCGTTCCCGCTGGCCAGATTCATGCTCCAGGGCCTCCTACAGACAATGCACTCTGATTTATTGCGCTATCTGTAATAGCACCCGAGATATCACCAGATATATATTGGATTTTCCCCTGACCCTGAGTGTCCGGCCCCATGTGACTGTGGTTTTCTCGGCCCATGGTGTTCCGAGGTCGTCCGAGCTGCACAGATTCATGCGCCAGGGCCTCCTACAGACAATGCACTTTGATTTATTGTGCTATCTGTAATAGTACCCGAGATATCACCAGATATATATTGGATTTTTCCCTGACCCTGAGTGTCCGGCCCCATGAGACGGTGGTTTTCTCGGCCCCTGGTGGTGCGAGGTCGTTCCCGCTGGCCAGATTCATGCGCCAGGGCATTCTACAGACACCGCACCTTGATTTATTGCGCTATCTCTAATGGCACCCGAGATATCACCAGATATATATTGCATTTTTCCCTGACCCTGTGTGTCCGGCCCCATGAGACTGTGGTTTTCTCGGCCCCTCGTGTTCCAAGGTCATTCCCCCTGGCCAGATTCATGCGCCAGGGCCTCCTACAGACAATGCACTTTGATTTATTGCGCTATCTCTAATAGCACCCGAGATATCACTAGATATATATTGGATTTTCCCCTGACCCTGAGTGTCCGGCCCCATGAGACGGTGGTTTTCTCGGTCCCTCGTGGTCCGAGGTCGATCCCGCTGCACAGATTCATGCGCCAGGGCCTCCTACAGACAATGCGCTTCGAATTATTTCGCTATCTCTAATAGCACCCGAGATATCAACAGATATATACTGGATTTTTTCCTGACCCTGAGTGTCCAACCCCATGGGGCGGTGGTTTTCTCGGCCCCTGGTGGTCCGAGGTCATAACCGCTGCACAGATTCATGCGGCAGGGCCTCCCGCAGACAAAGCACTTTGGTTCATTGCGCTATCTGTAATAGCACCCGAGATATCACCAGATATATGCTGGATTTTTACATGACCTTGTGTGACGGATTCCGAATATCTGTAATTTTATCGGCCCCTGGTAGTCCGAGGTCGTTCCCTCTGCACAGATTCATACGCCAGGGCCTCCTACAGACAATGCACTTTGATTTATTGCGCTATCTCTAATAGCACCCGAGATATCACCAGATATATAATGGATTTTTCCCCGACCCTGACAGTCCGGCCCCATGAGACGGTGATAATCTCGGCCCCTGGTGGTCCGAGGTCGTTCCCGCTGCACAGAATCATGCATCAGGGCTTCCTGCAGACAATGCACTTTGATTTATAGCGCTATCTCAAATAGCACCCGAGATATCACCAGATATATATTGGATTTTTCCCTGACCCTGAGTGTCCGGCCCCATGAGACGGTGATAATCTCGGCCCCTGGTGGTCCGAGGTCGTTCCCGCTGCACAGAATCATGCATCAGGGCTTCCTGCAGACAATGCACTTTGATTTATAGCGCTATCTCAAATAGCACCCGAGATATCACCAGATATATATTGGATTTTCCCCTGACCCTGAGTGTCCGGCCCGTGAGACTGTGGTTTTCTCGGCCCCTGGTGGTCCGAGGTCGTTCCCGCTGGCCAGATTCATGCGCCAGGGCCTGCTACAGACAATGCACTTTGATTTATTGCGCTATCTGTAATAGCACCCGCGATATCACCAGATATATATTGGATTATTCCCTGACCCTGAGTGTCCGGCCCCATGAGACGGTGGTTTTCTCGGCCCGTGGTGGTCCGAGGTCGTTCCCGCTGCACAGATTCATGCGCCAGGGCCTCCTGCAGATAATTCACTTTGGTTTATTGCGCTATCTCTAATAGCACCCGCGATATCACCAGATATATATTGGATTTTCCCCTGACCCTGAGTGTCCGGCCGCATGAGACGGAGGCTTTCTCGGCCCCTGGTTGTCCGAGGTCGTTCGAGCTGCACAGATTCATGCGCCAGTGCCTCCTGCAGATAACTCACTTTAGTTTATTGCGCTATCTCTAATAGCACCCGCGATATCACCAGATATATATTGGATTTTCCCCCGACCCTGACAGTCCGGCCCCATGAGTCGGTGATAATCTCGGACCCTGGTGGTCCGAGGTCGTTCCCGCTGCACAGAATCATGCATCAGGGCTTCCTGCAGACAATGCACTTTGATTTATAGCGCTATCTCAAATAGCACCCGAGATATCACCAGATATATATTGGATTTTCCCCTGACCCTGAGTGTCCGGCCCCATGAGACTGTGGTGTTCTCGGCCCCTGGTGGTCCGTGGTCGTTCCCGCTGGCCAGATTCATGCGCCAGGGCCTGCTACAGACAATGCACTTTGATTTATTGCGCTATCTGTAATAGCACCCGTGATATCACCAGATATATATTGGATTATTCCCTGACCCTGAGTGTCGGGCCCCATGAGACGGTGGTTTTCTCGGCCCGTGGTGGTCCGAGGTCGTTCCCGCTGCACAGATTCATGCGCCAGGGCCTCCTGCAGATAATTCACTTTGGTTTATTGCGCTATCTCTAATAGCACCCGAGATATCACCAGATATATAATGGATTTTTCTCCGACCCTGACAGTCCGGCCCCTTGATACGGTGGTTTTCTCGGCCCCTAGTGTTCCGAGGTCGTTCCTGCTGCACAGATTCATGCGCCAGGGCCCCCTGCAGATAATTCAGTTTGGTTTAGTGCGGTATCTGTAAGAGCACCCGAGATATCACCAGATATATATTGGATTTTTCCCCGACCCTGAGTGTCCGGCCCCATGTGTCGATGGTTTTCTAGTTCCCTCGTGGTCCGAGTACGATCCCGCTGAACAGATTCATGCGCCAGGGTTTCATGCAGACAATTCAGTTTGGTTTATTGCGCTATCTCTAAAAGCACCCGAGATATCACCAGATATATATTGGATTTTTCCCAGACCCTGACAGTCCGGCCCCATATGTCGATGGTTTTCTCGTTCCCTCGTGGTCCGAGTACGATCCCGCTGAACAGATTCATGCGCCAGGGTTTCCTGCAGACAATTCAATTTGGTTTATTGCGCTATCTCTAAAAGCACCCGAGATATCACCAGATATATATTGGATTTTTCCCTCACCCTGAGTGTCCGGCCCCATGAGACTGTGGTTTTCTCGGCCCCTGGTGGTCCGAGGTCGTTCCCGCTGTCCAGATTCATGCGCCAGGGCCTCCTACAGACAATGCACTTTGATTTATTGTGCTATCTGTAATAGTACCCGAGATATCACCAGATATATATTGGATTTTCCCCTGACCCTGAGTGTCCGGCCCCATGAGACGGTGTTTTTCTCGGCCCCTGGTGTTCCGAGGTCGTTCGAGCTGCACAGATTCATGCGCCAGGGCCTCCTACAGACAAAGCACTTTGATTTGTTGCGCTATCTCTAATAGCAGCCGAGATATCACCAGATAAATATTGGATTTTTCCCTGACCCTGAGTGTCCGGCCCCATGAGACTGTGGTTTTCTCGGCCCCTCGTGTTCCAAGGTCATTCCCGCTGGCCAGATTCATGCGCCAGGGCCTCCTACAGACAATGCACTTTGATTTATTGCGCTATCTCTAATAGCACCCGAGATATCACTAGATATATATTGGATTTTCCCCTGACCCTGAGTGTCCGGCCCCATGAGACGGTGGTTTTCTCGTTCCCTCGTGGTCCGAGTATGATCCCGCTGAACAGATTCATGCACCAGGGTTTCCTGCAGACAATTCAATTTGGTTTATTGCGCTATCTCTAAAAGCACCCGAGATATCAGCAGATATATATTGGATTTTTCACTGACCCTGAGTGACCGGCCCCATGAGACGGTAGTTTTCTCGGCCGCTGGTGGTCCGAGGTCGTTCCCGCTGCACAGATTCATGCGCCAGGGCCTCCTACAGACAATGCACTTTGATTTATTGCGCTATCTGTAATAGCACCCGAGATATCAGCAGATATATATTGGATTTTTCACTGACCCTGAGTGTCCGGCCCCATGAGACGGTCGTTTTCTCGGCCCCTGGTGGTCCGAGGTCGTTCCCGCTGCACAGATTCATGCGCCATGGCCTCCTGCAGATAATTCACTTTGGTTTATTGCGCTATCTCTAATAGCACCCGAGATATCAGCAGATGTATATTGGATTTTTCACTGACCCTGAGTGACCGGCCCCATGAGACGGTAGTTTTCTCGGCCCCTGGTGGTCCGAGGTCGTTCCCGCTGCACAGATTCATGCGCCAGGGCCTACTGCAGATAATTCACTTTGATTTATTGCGCTATCTGTAATAGCACCCGAGATATCATCACATATATATTGGATTTTTCACTGACCCTGAGTATCCGGCCCCATGAGACGGTGGTTTTCTCGGCCCCTGGTCGTCCGAGGTCGTTCCCGCTGCACAGATTCATGCGCCAGGACCACCTACAGGCAATGCACTTTGATTTATTGCGCTATCTGTAATAGCACCCGAGATATCCCCAGATATATATTGGATTTTACCCTGACCCTGATTGTCCGGCCCCATGAGACGGTCGTTGTCTCGGCCCCTGGAGGTCCGAGGACGTTTCCGCTGAAGAGATTCATGCGCCAGGGCCTCCTACAGGTAATGCACTTTGATTTATTGCGCTATCTATAATAGCACCCGAGATATCACCAGATATATATTGGATTTTTCCCTGACCCTGAGTGTCCGGCCCCTTGAAAAGGTGGTTTTCTCGGCCCCTGGTGGTCCGAGGTCGTTCCCGCTGCACAGATTCATGCGCCAGGGTCTCCTACAGGCAATGCACTTTGATTTATTGCGCTATCTGTAATAGCACCCGAGATATCACCAGATATATATTGGATTTTACCCTGACCCTGTGTGTCCGGCCCCATGAGACTGTGGTTTTCTCGGCCCCTGGAGGTCCGAGGACGTTTCCGCTGCAGAGATTCATGCGCCAGGGCCTCCTACAGGTAATGCACTTTGATTTATTGCGCTATCTGTAATAGCACCCGAGATATCACCAGATATATATTGGATTTTTCCCTGACCCTGAGTGTCCGGCCCCATGAGACGGTGGTTTCCTCGGCCCCTGGTGGTCCGAGGTCGTTCCCGCTGTCCAGATTCATGCGCCAGGGCCTCCTACAGACAATGCACTTTGATTTATTGCGCTATCTCTAATAGCACCCGAGATATCGTCGGATATATATTGGATTTTCCCCTGACCCTGAGTGTCCGGCCCCATGAGACGGTGTTTTTCTCGGCCCCTGGTGTTCCGAGGTCGTTCGAGCTGCACAGATTCATGCGCCAGGGCCTCCTACAGACAAAGCACTTTGATTTGTTGCGCTATCTCTAATAGCAGCCGAGATATCACCAGATAAATATTGGATTTTTCCCTGACCCTGAGTGTCCGGCCCCATGAGACTGTGGTTTTCTGGGCCCCTCGTGTTCCAAGGTCATTCCCGCTGGCCAGATTCATGCGCCAGGGCCTCCTACAGACAATGCACTTTGATTTATTGCGCTATCTGTAATAGCACCCGAGATATCACCAGATATATATTGGATTTTTCCCTGACCCTGAGTGTCCGGCCCCTTGAAAAGGTGGTTTTCTCGGCCCCTGGAGGTCCGAGGACGTTTCCGCTGCAGAGATTCATGCGCCAGGGCCTCCTACAGGTAATGCACTTTGATTTATTGCGCTATCTGTAATAGCACCCGAGATATCACCAGATATATATTGGATTTTTCCCTGACCCTGAGTGTCCGGCCCCATGAGAAGGTGGTTGTCTCGCCCCTGGTGGTCCGAGGTCGTTCCCGCTGCACAGATTCATGCGCCAGGGCCTCCTACAGACAATGCACTTTGATTTATTGTGCTATCTGTAATAGCAGCCGAGATATCACCAGATATATATTGGATTTTTCACTGACCCTGTGTGTCCGGCCCCATGAGGCGGTCGTTTCCTCGGCTCCTGGTGGTCCGAGGTCGTTCCCGCTGCACAGATTCATGCGCCAGGGCCTCCTACAGACAATGCACTCTGATTTATTGCGCTATCTGTCATAGCACCCGAGATATCACCAGATATATATTGGATTTTACCCTGACCCTGTGTGTCCGGCCCCATGAGACTGTGGTTTTCTCGGCCCCTGGTCGTCCGAGGTCGTTCCCGCTGCACAGATTCATGCGCCAGGACCACCTACAGGCAATGCACTTTGATTTATTGCGCTATCTGTAATAGCACCCGAGATATCCCCAGATATATATTGGATTTTACCCTGACCCTGATTGTCCGGCCCCATGAGACGGTCGTTGTCTCGGCCCCTGGAGGTCCGAGGACGTTTCCGCTGCAGAGATTCATGCGCCAGGGCCTCCTACAGGTAATGCACTTTGATTTATTGCGCTATCTGTAATACCACCCGAGATATCACCAGATATATATTGGATTTTCCCCTGACCCTGAGTGTCCGGCCCCATGAGACTGTGGTTTTCTCGGCCCCTGGTCATCCGAGGTCGTTCCCGCTGCACAGATTCATGCGCTAGGGCCACCTACAGGCAATGCACTTTGATTTATTGCGCTATCTGTAATAGCACCCGAGATATCACCAGATATATATTGGATTTTTCCCTGACCCTGAGTGTCCGGCCCCTTGAAAAGGTGGTTTTCTCGGACCCTGGTGGTCCGAGGTCGTTCCCGCTGCACAGATTCATGCGCCAGGGTCTCCTACAGACAATGCACTTTGATTTATTGCGCTATCTGTAATAGCACCCGAGATATCACCAGATATATATTGGATTTTACCCTGAACCTGTGTGCCGGCCCCATGAGACTGTGGTTTTCTCGGCCCCTGGTGGTCCGAGGTCGTTCCCGTTGCACAGATTCATGCACCAGGGCCTCCAGCAGATAATTCACTTTGGTTTATTGCGCTATCTCTAATCGCACCCGAGATATCACCAGATATATATTGGATTTTCCCCTGACCCTGAGTGTCCGGCCCCATGAGACTGTGGTTTTCTCGGCCCCTGGTCGTCCGAGGTCGTTCCCGCTGCACAGATTCATGCGCTAGGGCCACCTACAGGCAATGCACTTTGATTTATTGCGCTATCTGTAATAGCACCCGAGATATCACCAGATATATATTGGATTTTACCCTGACCCTGAGTGTCCGGCCCCATGAGACGGTGGTTTTCTCGTTCCCTCGTGGTCCGAGTATGATCCCGCTGAACAGATTCATGCGCCAGGGTTTCCTGCAGACAATTCAATTTGGTTTATTGCGCTATCTCTAAAAGCACCCGAGATATCACCAGATATATATTGGATTTTTCCCTCACCCTGAGTGTCCGGCCCCGTGAGACTGTGGTTTTCTCGGCCCCTGGTTGTCCGAGGTCGTTCACGCTGGCCACATTCATGCGCCAGGGCCTCCTACAGACAATGCACTCTGATTTATTGCGCTATCTGTAATAGCACCCGAGATATCACCAGATATATATTGGATTTTCCCCTGACCCTGAGTGTCCGGCCCCATGTGACTGTGGTTTTCTCGGCCCATGGTGTTCCGAGGTCGTCCGAGCTGCACAGATTCATGCGCCAGGGCCTCCTACAGACAATGCACTTTGATTTATTGTGCTATCTGTAATAGTACCTGAGATATCACCAGATATATATTGGATTTTTCCCTGACCCTGAGTGTCCGGCCCCATGAGACGGTGGTTTCCTCGGCCCCTGGTGGTCCGAGGTCGTTCCCGCTGTCCAGATTCATGCGCCAGGGCCTCCTACAGACAATGCACTTTGATTTATTGCGCTATCTGTAATAGCACCCGAGATATCAGCAGATATATATTGGATGTTTCACTGACCCTGAGTGTCCGGCCCCATGAGACGGTCGTTTTCTCGGCCCCTGGTGGTCCGAGGTCGTTCCCGCTGCACAGATTCATGCGCCAGGGACTCCTGCAGATAATTCACTTTGGTTTATTGCGCTATCTCTAATAGCACCCGAGATATCAGCAGATATATATTGGATTTTTCACTGACCCTGAGTGACCGGCCCCATGAGACGGTAGTTTTCTCGGCCCCTGGTGGTCCGAGGTCGTTCCCGCTGCACAGATTCATGCGCCAGGGCCTCCTACAGACAATGCACTTTGATTTATTGCGCTATCTGTAATAGCACCCGAGATATCACCGGATATATATTGGATTTTCCCCTGACCCTGAGTGTCCGGCCCCATGAGACGGTGGTTTTCTCGGCCCCTGGTGGTCCGATGTCGTTCTCGCTGCACAGGTTCATGCGCCAGGGTCTCCCTACAGACAATGCACTTTGATTTATTGCGCTATCTGTAATAGCACCCGAGATATCACCACATATATATTGGATTTTTCACTGACCCTGAGTGTCCAGCCCCATGAGACGGTGGTTTTCTCGGTCCCTGGTGTTCCGAGGTCGTTCCCGCTGCACAGATTCATGCGCCAGGGCCTCCTACAGGCAATGCACTTTGATTTATTGCGCTATCTGTAATAGCACCCGAGATATCACCGGATATATATTGGATTTTTCACTGACCCTGAGTGTCCGGCCCCATGAGGCGGTCGTTTCCTCGGCTCCTGGTGGTCCGAGGTCGTTCCCGCTGCACAGATTCATGCGCCAGGGCCTCCTACAGACAATGCACTTTGATTTATTGCGCTATCTGTAATCGCACCCGAGATATCACCAGATATATATTGGATTTTTCCCTGACCCTGAGTGTCCGGCCCCATGAGACGGTGGTTTTCTCGGCCCCTGGTGGTCCGAGGTCGTTCGAGCTGCACAGATTCATGCGCCAGGGCCTCCTACAGACAAAGCACTTTGATTTGTTGCGCTATCTCTAATAGCACCCGAGATATCACCAGATATATATTGGATTTTCCCCTGACCCTGAGTGTCCGGCCCCATGAGACTGTGGTTTTCTCGGCCCCTGGTCGTCCGAGGTCGTTCCCGCTGCACAGATTCATGCGCCAGGGCCACCTACAGGCAATGCACTTTGATTTATTGCGCTATCTGTAATAGCACCCGAGATATCACCAGATATATATTGCGATTTTACCCTGACCCTGAGTGTCCGGCCCCATGAGACGGTCGTTGTCTCGGCCCCTGGAGGTCCGAGGACGTTCCCGCTGCACAGATTCATGCGCCAGGGCCTCCTACAGGTAATGCACTTTGATTTATTGCGCTATCTGTAATAGCACCCGAGATATCACCAGATATATATTGGATTTTTCCCTGACCCTGAGTGTCCGGCCCCATGAGAAGGTGGTTGTCTCGCCCCTGGTGGTCCGAGGTCGTTCCCGCTGCACAGATTCATGCGCCAGGGCCTCCTACAGACAATGCACTTTGATTTATTGCGCTATCTGTAATAGCAGCCGAGATATCACCAGATATATATTGGATTTTTCACTGACCCTGAGTGTCCGGCCCCATGAGGCGGTAGTTTTCTCGGCCCCTGGTGGTCCCAGGTCGTTCCCGCTGCACAGATTCATGCGCCAGGGCCTCCTACAGACAATGCACTTTGATTTATTGCGCTATCTGTAATAGCACCCGAGATATCACCAGATATATATTGGATTTTACCCTGACCCTGGGTGTCCGGCCCCATGTGTCGGTGGTTTTCTCGGCCCCTGGTGGTCCGTGGTCGATCCCGCGGCACAGATTTATGCGCCAGGGCCTCCTGCAGACAATGCACTTTGATTTATTTCGCTATCTCTAATAGCACCCGAAATATCACCAGATATATATTGGATTTTTCCCTGACCCTGACAGTCCGGCCGCATGAGACGGTGGTTTTCTCGGCCCCTGGTGGTCCGAGGTCGTTCCCGCTGCACAGATTCATGCGCCAGGGCCTCCTATAGATAATTCACTTTGGTTTATTGCGCTATCTCTAATAGCACCCGAGATGTCACCGGATATATATTGGATTTTTCCCTGACCCTGACAATCCGGCCCCATGAGACGGTGATTTTCTCGGCCCCTAGTGGTCCGAGGTCGATCCCGCTGCACAGATTCGCGCGCTAGGGCCTCCTACAGACAATGCACTATGATTTATTGCGCTATCTTTAATAGCACCCGAGATACCACCAGATATATATTGGATTTTTCCTTGACCCTGACAGTCCGGCCCCATGTGTCGATGTTTTTCTCGGTCCCTCGTGGTCCGAGGTCGATCCCGCTGCACAGATTTATGCGCCAGGGCATCCTACAGACAAAGCACTTTGATTTGTTGCGCTATCTCTAATAGCACCCGAGATATCACCAGATATATATTGGATTTTACCCTGACCCTGTGTGTCCGGCCCCATGAGACTGTGGTTTTCTCGGCCCCTGGTGGTCCGAGGTCGTTCCCGTTGCACAGATTCATGCGCCAGGGCCTCCAGCAGATAATTCACTTTGGTTTATTGCGCTATCTCTAATAGCACCCGAGATATCACCAGATATATATTGGATTTTCCCCTGACCCTGAGTGTCCGGCCCCATGAGACTGTGGTTTTCTCGGCCCCTGGTCGTCCGAGGTCGTTCCCGCTGCACAGATTCATGCGCCAGGGCCACCTACAGGCAATGCACTTTGATTTATTGCGCTATCTGTAGTAGCACCCGAGATATCACCAGATATATATTGGATTTTACCCTGACCCTGAGTGTCCGGCCCCATGAGACGGTCGTTGTCTCGGCCCCTGGAGGTCCGAGGACGTTCCCGCTGCACAGATTCATGCGCCAGGGCCTCCTACAGGTAATGCACTTTGATTTATTGCGCTATCTGTAATAGCACCCGAGATATCACCAGATATATATTGGATTTTTCCCTGACCCTGAGTGTCCGGCCCCATGAGAAGGTGGTTGTCTCGCCCCTGGTGGTCCGAGGTCGTTCCCGCTGCACAGATTCATGCGCCAGGGCCTCCTACAGACAATGCACTTTGATTTATTGCGCTATCTGTAATAGCAGCCGAGATATCACCAGATATATATTGGATTTTTCACTGACCCTGAGTGTCCGGCCCCATGAGGCGGTAGTTTTTTCGGCCCCTGGTGGTCCCAGGTCGTTCCCGCTGCACAGATTCATGCGCCAGGGCCTCCTACAGACAATGCACTTTGATTTATTGCGCTATCTGTAATAGCACCCGAGATATCACCAGATATATATTGGATTTTACCCTGACCCTGGGTGTCCGGCCCCATGTGTCGGTGGTTTTCTCGGCCCCTGGTGGTCCGTGGTCGATCCCGCGGCACAGATTTATGCGCCAGGGCCTCCTGCAGACAATGCACTTTGATTTATTTCGCTATCTCTAATAGCACCCGAAATATCACCAGATATATATTGGATTTTTCCCTGACCCTGACAGTCCGGCCGCATGTGACGGTGGTTTTCTCGGCCCCTGGTGGTCCGAGGTCGTTCCCGCTGCACAGATTCATGCGCCAGGGCCTCCTATAGATAATTCACTTTGGTTTATTGCGCTATCTCTAATAGCACCCGAGATGTCACCGGATATATATTGGATTTTTCCCTGACCCTGAGTGTCCGGCCCCATGAGACGGTGGTTTCCTCGGTCCCTCGTGGTCCGAGGTCGATCCCGCTGCACAGATTTATGCGCCAGGGCATCCTATAGATAATGCACTTTGATTTATTGCGCTATCTCTAATAGCACCCGAGATATCACCAGATATATATTGCATTTTTCCCTGACCCTGACAGTCCGGCCTCATGAGAAAGTGATTTTCTCGGCCCTTGGTGGTCCGAATTCGATCCCGCTGCACAGATTCATGCGCCAGGGCCTCCTACGGACGATGCACTTTGATTTATTGCGCTCTCTGTAATAGCACCCGAGATATCACCATATACATATTGGATTCTCCCCTGACCCTGAGTGTCCGGCCCCATGAGACGGTGGTTTTCTCCGCCCCTGGTGGTCCGAGGTGGTTCTCGCGGCACAGATTTATGCGCCAGGGCCTCCTGCAGACAATGGACTTTGATTTATTTCGCTATCTCTAATAGCACACGAGATATCACCAGATATATATTGGATTTTTCCCTGACCCTGACAGTCCGGCCCAATGAGACGGTGATTTTCTCGGCCCCCGGTGGTTCGAGGTCGATCCCGCTGCACAGATTCATGCGCCAGGGCATCCTATAGATAATTCACTTTGGTTTATTGCGCTATCTCTAATAGCACCCGAGACATCACCAGATATATATTGGATTTTTCCCTGACCCTGACAATCCGGCCCGATGAGACGGTGATTTTCTCGGCCCCTGGTGGTCCGAGGCCGATTCCGCTGCAAAGATTCATGCGCCAGGGCCTCCTGCAGACAATGCACTTTGATTTATTTCGCTATCTCTAATAGCACCCGAGATATCACCAGATATATATTGGATTTTTCCCTGACCCTGACAATCCGGCCCGATGAGACGGTGGTTTTCTCGGCCCTTGGTGGTCCGAGGTCGTTCCCTCTGCGCAAATTCATGCGCCAGGGCCCCCTGCAGCTAATTCACTTTGGTTTAGTGCGCTATCTGTAAGAGCACCCTAGATGTCACCAGATATATGCTGGATTTTTACATGACATTAGGTGACGGATTCCGAATATCTGTAATTTTCTCGGCGCCTGGTGGTCCGAGGTCGTTCCTGCTGCTCAGATTAATACGCTAGGCCCTCCTGCAGATAATTCACTTTGGTTTATTGCGCTATCTCTAATAGCACTCGAGATATCACCAGATATATATTGGATTTTTCCCAGACCCTGACAGTCCGGCCCCATGTGTCGGTGGTTTTCTCGGCCCCTGGTGGTCCGAGGTCGTTCCCGCTGCACAGATTCATGCGCCAGGGCCTCCTACAGACAATGCACTTTGATTTATTGCGCTATCTGTAATAGCACCCGAGATATCAGCAGATATATATTGAATTATTCACTGACCCTGAGTGTCCGGCCCCATGTGTCGATGGTTTTCTCGGTCCCTCGTGGTCCGAGGTCGATCCCGCTGCACATATTCATGCGCTAGGGCCTCCTGCAGACAATGCACTTTGATTAATTGCGCAATCTCTAAGAGCACCCGAGATATCACCAGATATATATTGGATTTTTCCCTGACCCTGACAGTCCGACCCCATGAGACGATGGTTTTCTCGGCCCCTGGTGGTCCGAGGTCGTTCCCGCTGGCCGGATTCATGCGCCAGGGCCTCCTACAGACAATGCACTCTGATTTATTGCGCTATCTGTAATAGCACCCGAGATATCACCAGATATATATTGGATTTTTCCCTGACCCTGAGTGTCCGGCCCCATGAGACGGTGGTTTCCTCGGCCCCTGGTGGTCCGAGGTCGTTCCCGCTGTCCAGATTCATGCGCCAGGGCCTCCTACAGACAATGCACTTTGATTTATTGTGCTATCTGTAATAGTACCCGAGATATCACCAGATATATATTGGATTTTTCCCTGACCCTGAGTGTCCGGCCCCATGAGACGGTGGTTTCCTCGGCCCCTGGTGGTCCGAGGTCGTTCCCGCTGTCCAGATTCATGCGCCAGGGCCTCCTACAGACAATGCACTTTGATTTATTGCGCTATCTCTAATAGCACCCGAGATATCGTCGGATACATATTGGATTTTCCCCTGACCCTGAGTGTCCGGCCCCATGAGACGGTGTTTTTCTCGGCCCCTGGTGTTCCGAGGTCGTTCGAGCTGCACAGATTCATGCGCCAGGGCCTCCTACAGACAAAGCACTTTGATTTGTTGCGCTATCTCTAATAGCAGCCGAGATATCACCAGATATATATTGGATTTTTCCCTGACCCTGAGTGTCCGGCCCCATGAGACTGTGGTTTTCTCGGCCCCTCGTGTTCCAAGGTCATTCCCGCTGGCCAGATTCATGCGCCAGGGCTTCCTACAGACAATGCACTTTGATTTATTGCGCTATCTCTAATAGCACCCGAGATATCACTAGATATATATTGGATTTTCCCCTGACCCTGAGTGTCCGGCCCCATGAGACGGTGGTTTTCTCGTTCCCTCGTGTTCCGAGTATGATCCCGCTGAACAGATTCATGCGCCAGGGTTTCCTGCAGACAATTCAATTTGGTTTATTGCGCTATCTCTAAAAGCACCCGAGATATCACCAGATATATATTGGATTTTTCCCTGACCCTGAGTGTCCGGCCCCATGAGACGGTGGTTTCCTCGGCCCCTGGTGGTCCGAGGTCGTTCCCGCTGTCCAGATTCATGCGCCAGGGCCTCCTACAGACAATGCACTTTGATTTATTGCGCTATCTGTAATAGCACCCGAGATATCAGCAGATATATATTGGATGTTTCACTGACCCTGAGTGTCCGGCCCCATGAGACGGTAGTTTTCTCGGCCCCTGGTGGTCCGAGGTCGTTCCCGCTGCACAGATTCATGCGCCAGGGCCTACTGCAGATAATTCACTTTGATTTATTGCGCTATCTGTAATAGCACCCGAGATATCACCAGATATATATTGGATTTTACCCTGACCCTGAGTGTCCGGCCCCATGAGACGGTCGTTGTCTCGGCCCCTGGAGGTCCGAGGACGTTTCCGCTGCAGAGATTCATGCGCCAGGGCCTCCTACAGGTAATGCACTTTGATTTATTGCGCTATCTGTAATAGCACCCGAGATATCACCAGATATATATTGGATTTTTCCCTGACCCTGAGTGTCCGGCCCCATGAGAAGGTGGTTGTCTCGCCCCTGGTGGTCCGAGGTCGTTCCCGCTGCACAGATTCATGCGCCAGGGCCTCCTACAGACAATGCACTTTGATTTATTGCGCTATCTGTAATAGCAGCCGAGATATCACCAGATATATATTGGATTTTTCACTGACCCTGTGTGTCCGGCCCCATGAGGCGGTCGTTTCCTCGGCTCCTGGTGGTCCGAGGTCGTTCCCGCTGCACAGATTCATGCGCCAGGGCCTCCTACAGACAATGCACTTTGATTTATTGCGCTATCTGTCATAGCACCCGAGATATCACCAGATATATATTGGATTTTACCCTGACCCTGAGTGTCCGGCCCCATGAGACGGTCGTTGTCTCGGCCCCTGGAGGTCCGAGGACGTTCCCGCTGCACAGATTCATGCGCCGGGGCCTCCTACAGGTAATGCACTTTGATTTATTTCGCTATCTGTAATAGCACCCGAGATATCACCAGATATATATTGGATTTTTCCCTGACCCTGAGTGTCCGGCCCCATGAGAAGGTGGTTGTCTCGCCCCTGGTGGTCCGAGGTCGTTCCCGCTGCACAGATTCATGCGCCAGGGCCTCCTACAGACAATGCACTTTGATTTATTGCGCTATCTGTAATAGCAGCCGAGATATCACCAGATATATATTGGATTTTTCACTGACCCTGAGTGTCCGGCCCCATGAGGCGGTAGTTTTCTCGGCCCCTGGTGGTCCGAGGTCGTTCCCGCTGCACAGATTCATGCGCCAGGGCCTCCTACAGACAATGCACTTTGATTTATTGCGCTATCTGTAATAGCACCCGAGATATCACCAGATATATATTGGATTTTACCCTGACCCTGGGTGTCCGGCCCCATGAGACTGTGGTTTTTTCGGCCCCTGATGGTCCGAGGTCGTTCCCGCTGCACAGATTCATGCGCCAGGGCCTCCTACAGACAATGCACTTTGATTTATTGCGCTATCTGTAATAGCACCCGAGATATCAGCAGATATATATTGGATTTTTCACTGACCCTGAGTGTCCGGCCCCATGAGACGGTCGTTTTCTCGGCCCCTGGTGGTCCGAGGTCGTTCCCGCTGCACAGATTCATGCGCCAGGGCCTCCTGCAGATAATTCACTTTGGTTTATTGCGCTATCTCTAATAGCACCCGAGATATCACCAGATATATATTGGATTTTCCCCTGACCCTGAGTGTCCGGCCCCATGAGACTGTGGTTTTCTCGGCCCCTGGTCGTCCGAGGTCGTTCCCGCTGCACAGATTCATGCGCCAGGGCCACCTACAGGCAATGCACTTTGATTTATTGCGCCATCTGTAATAGCACCCGAGATATCACCAGATATATATTGGATTTTACCCTGACCCTGGGTGTCCGGCCCCATGAGACTGTGGTTTTTTCGGCCCCTGATGGTCCGAGGTCGTTCCCGCTGCACAGATTCATGCGCCAGGGCCTCCTACAGACAATGCACTATGATTTATTGCGCTATCTTTAATAGCACCCGAGATACCACCAGATATATATTGGATTTTTCCTTGACCCTGACAGTCCGGCCCCATGTGTCGATGTTTTTCTCGGTCCCTGGTGGTCCGAGGTCGATCCCGCTGCACAGATCCATGCGCCAGGGCATCCTATAGATAATTCACTTTGGTTTATTGCGCTATCTCTAATAGCACTCGAGATATCACCAGATATATATTGGATTTTCTCCAGACCCTGAGTGTCCGGCCCCATGTGTCGGTGGTTTTCTCGGCCCCTGGTGGTCCGTGGTCGATCCCGCGGCACAGATTTATGCGCCAGGGCCTCCTGCAGACAATGCACTTTGATTTATTTCGCTATCTCTAATAGCACCCGAAATATCACCAGATATATATTGGATTTTTCCCTGACCCTGACAGTCCGGCCGCATGAGACGGTGGTTTTCTCGGCCCCTGGTGGTCCGAGGTCGTTCCCACTGCACAGATTCATGCGCCAGGGCCTCCTATAGATAATTCACTTTGGTTTATTGCGCTATCTCTAATAGCACCCGAGATGTCACCGGATATATATTGGATTTTTCCCTGACCCTGACAATCCGGCCCCATGAGACGGTGATTTTCTCAGCCCCTAGTGGTCCGAGGTCGATCCCGCTGCACAGATTCGTGCGCTAGGGCCTCCTACAGACAATGCACTATGATTTATTGCGCTATCTTTAATAGCACCCGAGATACCACCAGATATATATTGGATTTTTCCTTGACCCTGACAGTCCGGCCCCATGTGTCGATGTTTTTCTCGGTCCCTCGTGGTCCGAGGTCGGTCCCGCTGCACAGATTTATGCGCCAGGGCATCCTATAGATAATGCACTTTGATTTATTGCGCTATCTCTAATAGCACCCGAGATATCACCAGATATATATTGCATTTTTCCCTGACCCTGACAGTCCGGCCTCATGAGAAAGTGATTTTCTCGGCCCTTGGTGGTCCGAATTCGATCCCGCTGCACAGATTCATGCGCCAGGGCCTCCTACGGACGATGCACTTTGATTTATTGCGCTCTCTGTAATAGCACCCGAGATATCACCATATACATATTGGATTTTCCCCTGACCCTGAGTGTCCGGCCCCATGAGACGGTGGTTTTCTCGGCCCGTGGTGGTCCGATGTCGTTCTCGCTGCACAGGTTCATGCGCCAGGGTCTCCTACAGACAATGCACTTTGATTTATTGCGCTATCTGTAATAGCACCCGAGATATCACCACATATATATTGGATTTTTCACTGACCCTGAGTGTCCAGCCCCATGTGTCGATGTTTTTCTCGGTCCCTGGTGGTCCGAGGTCGATCCCGCTGCACAGATTCATGCACCAGGGCATCCTATAGATAATTCACTTTGGTTTTTTGCGCTATCTCTAATAGCACCCGAGATATCACCAGATATATATTGGATTTTCCCCTGACCCTGAGTGTCCGGCCCCATGAGACGGTGGTTTTCTCGGCACCTGGTGGTCCGAGGTCGATTCCGCTGCACAGATTAATGCGCCAAGGCTTCCTGCAGACAATTCACTTTGGTTTATTGCGCTATCTGTAATAGCACCCGAGATATCACCAGATATATATTGGATTTTTCCCTGACCCTGAGTGTCCGGCCCCATGAGAAGGTGGTTGTCTCGCCCCTGGTGGTCCGAGGTCGTTCCCGCTGCACAGATTCATACGCGAGGGCCTCCTACAGACAATGCACTTTGATTTATTACGCTATCTGTAATAGCAGCCGAGATATCACCAGATATATATTGGATTTTTCACTGACCCTGAGTGTCCGGCCCCATGAGGCGGTCGTTTCCTCGGCTCCTGGTGGTCCGAGGTCGTTCCCGCTGCACAGATTAATACGCTAGGCCCTCCTGCAGATAATTCACTTTGGTTTATTGCGCTATCTCTAATAGCACTCGAGATATCACCAGATATATATTGGATTTTCCCCTGACCCTGACAGTCCGGCCCCATGAGACTGTGGTTTTCTCGGCCCCTTGTGGTCCGAGGTCGTCCCCGCTGCACAGATTCATGCGCCAGGGCCTCCTGCAGATAATTCTCTTTGGTTTATTGCGCTATCTCTAATAGCACCCGAGATATCAGCAGATATATATTGGATTTTTCACTGACCCTGAGTGACCGGCCCCATGAGACGGTAGTTTTCTCGGCCCCTGGTGGTCCGAGGTCGTTCCCGCTGCACAGATTCATACGCCAGGGCCTACTGCAGATAATTCACTTTGATTTATTGCGCTATCTGAAATAGCACCCCAGATATCACCACATATATATTGGTTTTTTCACTGACCCTGAGTGTCCGGCCCCATGAGACTGTGGTTTTCTCGGCCCCTGGTGGTCCGAGGTCGTTCCCGCTGCACAGATTCATGCGCCAGGGTCTCCTACAGACAATGCACTTTGATTTATTGCGCTATCTGTAATAGCACCCGAGATATCAGCAGATATATATTGGATTTTTCACTGACCCTGAGTGTCCGGCCCCATGAGACGGTCGTTTTCTCGGCCCCTGGTGGTCCGAGGTCGTTCCCGCTGCACAGATTCATGCGCCAGGGCCTCCTGCAGATAATTCTCTTTGGTTTATTGCGCTATCTCTAATAGCACCCGAGATATCAGCAGATATATATTGGATTTTTCACTGACCCTGAGTGACCGGCCCCATGAGACGGTAGTTTTCTCGGCCCCTGGTGGTCCGAGGTCGTTCCCGCTGCACAGATTCATGCGCCAGGGCCTACTGCAGACAATGCACTTTGATTTATTGCGCTATCTCTAATAGCACCCGAGATATCACCAGATATATATTGGAATTTTCCCTGACCCTGAGTGTCCGGCCCCATGAGACTGTGGTTTTTTCGGCCCCTGGTGGTCCGAGGTCGTTCCCGCTGCACAGATTCATGCGCCAGGGCCTCCTACAGACAATGCACTTTGATTTATTGCACTATCTGTAATAGCACCCGAGATATCACCGGATATATATTGGATTTTACCCTGACCCTGAGTGTCCGGCCCCATGAGACTGTGGTTTTTTCGGCCCCTGGTGGTCCGAGGTCGTTCCCGCTGCACAGATTCATGCGCCAGGGCCTCCTACAGACAATGCACTTTGATGTATTGCGCTATCTGTAATAGCACCCGAGATATCAGCAGATATATATTGGATTTTTCACTGACCCTGAGTGTCCGGCCCCATGAGACGGTCGTTTTCTCGGACCCTGGTGGTCCGAGGTCGTTACCGCTGCACAGATTCATGCGCCAGGGCCTCCTGCAGATAATTCACTTTGGTTTATTGCGCTATCTGTAATAGCACCCGAGATATCAGCAGATATATATTGGATTTTTCACTGACCCTGAGTGTCCGGCCCCATGAGACGGTCGTTTTCTCGGACCCTGGTGGTCCGAGGTCGTTACCGCTGCACAGATTCATGCGCCAGGGCCTCCTGCAGATAATTCACTTTGGTTTATTGCGCTATCTGTAATAGCACCCGAGATATCACCAGATATATATTGGATTTTTCCCTGACCCTGAGTGTCCGGCCCCATGAGAAGGTGGTTGTCTCGCCCCTGGTGGTCCGAGGTCGTTCCCGCTGCACAGATTCATACGCGAGGGCCTCCTACAGACAATGCACTTTGATTTATTACGCTATCTGTAATAGCAGCCGAGATATCACCAGATATATATTGGATTTTTCACTGACCCTGAGTGTCCGGCCCCATGAGGCGGTCGTTTCCTCGGCTCCTGGTGGTCCGAGGTCGTTCCCGCTGCACAGATTAATACGCTAGGCCCTCCTGCAGATAATTCACTTTGGTTTATTGCGCTATCTCTAATAGCACTCGAGATATCACCAGATATATATTGGATTTTCTCCTGACCCTGAGTGTCCGGCCCCATGTGTCGGTGGTTTTCTCGGCCCCTGGTGGTCCGTGGTCGATCCCGCGGCACAGATTTATGCGCCAGGGCCTCATGCAGACAGTGCACTTTGGTTTATTGCGCTATCTCTAATAGCACCCGAGATGTCACCAGATATATATTGGATTTTTCCCTGACCCTGACAATCCGGCCGCATGGGACGGAGATTTTCTCGGCCCCTGGTGGTCCGAGGTCGATCCCGCTGCACAGATTCATGCGCCAGGGCCTCCAAAAGACAATGCACTTTGATTCATTGCGCTATCTCTAATAGCACCCGAGATATCACCAGATAAATATTGTATTTTTCCTTGACCCTGACATTCCGGCCCCATGTGTCGATGTTTTCTCGGTCCCTCGTGGTCCGAGGTCGATCCCGCGGCACGGATTCAGGCGCCAGGGCCCCCTGCAGATAATTCACTTTGGTTTGTTGCGCTACCTCTAATAGCACCCGTGATATCAAAAGATATATATTGGATTTTTCCTTGACCCTGACAGTCCTGCCCCATGTGTCGATGTTTTTCTCGGTCCCTGGTGGCCGAGGTCGATCCCGCTGCACAGATTCATGCACCAGGGCATCCTATAGATAATTCACTTTGGTTTATTGCGCTATCTCTAATAGCACCCGAGATATCACCAGATATATATTGGATTTTCCCCTGACCCTGAGTGCCCGGCCCCATGAAACGGTGATTTTCTCGGCCCCTGGTGGTCCGAGGTCGTTCTCGCTGCACAGATTCATGCGCCAGGGCCTCCTATAGATAATTCACTTTGGTTTATTGCGCTATCTCTAATAGCACCCAAGATGTCACCAGATATATATTGGATTTTTCCCTGACCCTGACAATCCAGCCCCATGAGACGGTGATATTCTCGGCTCCTGGTGGTCCGAGGTCGATCCCGCTGCACAGATTCAGGCGCCAGGGCCCCCTGCAGATAATTCACTTTGGTTTATTGCGCTATCTCTAATAGCACCCGAGATATCACCATATACATATTGGATTTTCCCCTGACCCTGAGTGTCCGGCCCCATGAGACGGTGGTTTTCTCGGCCCCTGGTGGTCCGAGGTCGTTCCAGCTCCACAGAGTCATGCGCTAGGGCCTCCTACAGACAATGCACTATGATTTATTGCGCTATCTTTAATAGCACCCGAGATATCACCAGATATATATGGGATTTTCCCCTGACCCTGAGTTTCCGGCCCCATGAGACGGTGGTTTTCTCGGCCCCTGGTGCTCCGAGGTCGTTCCCGCTGCACATATTCATGCGCCAGGGCCCCCTGCAGATAATTCACTTTGGTTTAGTGCGCTATCTGTAAGAGCACCCGAGATGTCACCAGATATATGCTGGATTTTTACATGACATTAGGTGACGGATTCCGAATATCTGTAATTTTCTCGGCGCCTGGTGGTCCGCGGTCGTTCCCGCTGCACAGATTCATGCGCCAGGACCACCTACAGGCAATGCACTTTGATTTATTGCGCTATCTGTAATAGCACCCGAGATATCCCCAGATATATATTGGATTTTACCCTGACCCTGATTGTCCGGCCCCATGAGACGGTCGTTGTCTCGGCCCCTGGTGGTCCGAGGTCGTTCTCGCTGCACAGATTCATGCGCCAGGGCCTCCTATAGATAATTCACTTTGGTTCATTGCGCTAGCTCTAATAGCACCCGAGATGTCACCAGATATATATTGGATTTTTCCCTGACCCTGACAATCCGGCCCCATGAGACGGTGATTTCCTCGGCCCCTGGTGGTCCGAGGTCGATCCCGCTGCACAGATTCATGCGCCAGGGCCCCTGCAGATAATTCACTTTGGTTTAGTGCGCTATCTGTAAGAGCACCCGAGATATCACCAGATATATATTGAATTTTTCCTCGACCCTGAGTGTCCGGCCCCATGTGTCGGTGATTTTCTCGGCCCCTGGTGGTCCGAGGTCGATCCCGCGGCACGGATTTATGCGCCAGGGCCTCCTACAGACAATGCACTTTGATTTATTGCGCTATCTCTAATAGCACCCGAGATATAACCAGATATATATTGGATTTTTCCCTGACCCTGACAGTCCGACCCCATGAGACGGTGGTTTTCTCGGCACCTGGTGGTCCGAGGTCGATTCCGCTGCACAGATTAAAGCGCCAAGGCTTCCTGCAGACAATTCACTTTGGTTTATTGCGCTATCTGTAATAGCACCCGAGATATCACCATATATATGCTGGATTTTTACATGACATTGGGTGACGGATTCCGAATATCCGTAATTTTCTCGGCCCCTGGTTGGTCCGAGGTCGTTCCCGCTGCACAGATTCATGCGCCAGGGCCTCCTACAGACAATGCACTTTGATTTATTGCGCTATCTGTAATAGCACCCGAGATATCACCAGATATATATTGGATTTTCCCCTGACCCTGACAGTCCGGCCCCATGAGACGGTGGTTTTCTCGGCCCCTTGTGGTCCGAGGTCGTCCCCGCTGCACAGATTCATGCGCCAGGACCTCCTGCAGATAACTCACTTTGGTTTGTTGCGCCATCTCTAATAGCACCCGAGATATCACCATATACATATTGGATTTTCCCCTGAACCTGAGTGTCCGGCCCCATGAGACGGTGGTTTTCTCGGCCCCTGGTGGTCCGAGGTCGTTCCCGCTGCACAGATTCATGCACCAGGGCCCCCTGCAGATAATTCACTTTGGTTTAGTGCGCTATCTGTAAGAGCACCCGAGATGTCACCAGATATATGCTGGATTTTTACATGAAATTAGGTGACGCATTCCGAATATCTGTAATTTTCTCGGCGCCTGGTGGTCCGAGGTCGTTCCTGCTGCTCAGACTAATACGCCAGGCCCTCCTGCAGATAATTCAATTTGGTTTATTGTGCTATCTCTAATAGCACTCGAGATATCACCAGATATATATTGGATTTTTCCCAGACCCTGACAGTCCGGCCCCATGTGTCGGTGGTTTTCTCGGCCCCTGGTGGTCCGAGGTCGTTCCCGCTGCACAGATTCATGCGCCAGGGCCTTCTACAGACAATGAACTTTGATTTATTGCGCTATCTGTAATAGCACCCGAGATGTCACCAGATATATATTGGATTTTTCCCTGACCCTGACAATCCGGCCCCATGAGACGGTGATTTCCTCGGCCCCTGGTGGTCCGAGGTCGATCCCGCTGCGCAGATTCATGCGCCAGGGCCCCTGCAGATAATTCACTTTGGTTTAGTGCGCTATCTGTAAGAGCACCCGAGATATCACCAGATATATATTGAATTTTTCCTCGACCCTGAGTGTCCGGCCCCATGTGTCGGTGATTTTCTCGGCCCCTGGTGGTCCGAGGTCGATCCCGCGGCACGGATTTATGCGCCAGGGCCTCCTACAGACAATGCACTTTGATTTATTGCGCTATCTCTAATAGCACCCGAGATATAACCAGATATATATTGGATTTTTCCCTGACCCTGACAGTCCGACCCCATGAGACGGTGGTTTTCTCGGCACCTGGTGGTCCGAGGTCGATTCCGCTGCACAGATTAAAGCGCCAAGGCTTCCTGCAGACAATTCACTTTGGTTTATTGCGCTATCTGTAATAGCACCCGAGATATCACCATATATATGCTGGATTTTTACATGACCTTGGGTGACGGATTCCGAATATCCGTAATTTTCTCGGCCCCTGGTTGGTCCGAGGTCGATCCCGCTGCACAGATTCATGCGCCAGGGCCTCCTACAGACAATGCACTTTGATTTATTGCGCTATCTGTAATAGCACCCGAGATATCACCAGATATATATTGGATTTTCCCCTGACCCTGACAGTCCGGCCCCATGAGACGGTGGTTTTCTCGGCCCCTTGTGGTCCGAGGTCGTCCCCGCTGCACAGATTCATGCGCCAGGACCTCCTGCAGATAACTCACTTTGGTTTGTTGCGCCATCTCTAATAGCACCCGAGATATCACCATATACATATTGGATTTTCCCCTGAACCTGAGTGTCCGGCCCCATGAGACGGTGGTTTTCTCGGCCCCTGATGGTCCGAGGTCGTTCCCGCTGCACAGATTCATGCACCAGGGCCCCCTGCAGATAATTCACTTTGGTTTAGTGCGCTATCTGTAAGAGCACCCGAGATGTCACCAGATATATGCTGGATTTTTACATGAAATTAGGTGACGCATTCCGAATATCTGTAATTTTCTCGGCGCCTGGTGGTCCGAGGTCGTTCCTGCTGCTCAGACTAATACGCCAGGCCCTCCTGCAGATAATTCAATTTGGTTTATTGTGCTATCTCTAATAGCACTCGAGATATCACCAGATATATATTGGATTTTTCCCAGACCCTGACAGTCCGGCCCCATGTGTCGGTGGTTTTCTCGGCCCCTGGTGGTCCGAGGTCGTTCCCGCTGCACAGATTCATGCGCCAGGGCCTTCTACAGACAATGAACTTTGATTTATTGCGCTATCTGTAATAGCACCCGAGATATCACCAGATATATATTGGATTTTCCCCTGACCCTGACTGTCCGGCCCCATGAGGCGGTCGTTTTCTCGGCCCCTGGTGGTCCGAGGTCGTTCCCGTTGCACAGATTCATGCGCCAGGGCCTCCTGCAGATAATTCACTTTCGTTTATTGCGATATCTCTAATAGCACCCGAGATATCACCAGATATATATTGGATTTTTCCCTGACCCTGACAGTCCGGCCCCATGAGATGGAGATTTTCTCGGCCCCTGGTGGTCCGACGTCGATCCCGCTGCACAGATTCATGCGCCAGGGCCTCCTATAGATAATTCACTTTGGTTTAGTGCGCTATCTGTAAGAGCACCCGAGATGTCACCAGATATATGCTGGATTTTTACATGACCTTGGGTAACGGATTCCGAATATATGTAATTTTCTCGGCGCCTGGTGGTCCGAGGTCGTTCCTGCTGCTCAGATTAATACACCAGGCCCTCCTGCAGATAATTCACTTTGGTTTATTGCGCTATCTCTAATAGCACTCTAGATATCACCAGATATATATTGGATTTCTCCCAGACCCTGACAGTCCGGCCCCATGTGTCGGTGGTTTTCTCGGCCCCTGGTGGTCCGAGGTCGTTCCCGCTGCACAGATTCATGCTCCAGGGCCTCCTACAGACAATTCACTTTGGTTTAGTGCGCTATCTGTAAGAGCACCCGAGATATCACCAGATATATATTGAATTTTTCCTCGACCCTGAGTGTCCGGCCCCATGTGTCGGTGGTTTTCTCGGTCCCTGGTGGTCCAAGGTCGATCCCGCGGCACAGATTTGTGCGCCACGGCCTTCAGCAGACAATGCACTTTCATTTATTTCGCTATCTCTAATAGCACCCGAGATATCACCAGATATATATTGGATTTTTCCCTGACCCTGGCAATCCGGCCCCATGAGGCGGTGATTTTCTCGGCCTCTGGTGGTCCGAGGTCGATCCCGCTGCACAGATTCATGCGCCAGGGCCCCCTGCAGATAATTCACTTTGGTTTAGTGCGCTATCTGTAAGAGCACCCGAGATATCACCAGATATATATTGAATTTTTCCTCGACCCTGAGTGTCCGGCCTCATGTGTCGGTGGTTTTCTCGGCCCCTGGTGGTCCGAGGTCGATCCCGCGGCACAGATTTATGCGCCAGGGCCTCCTGCAGACAATGCAGTTTGATTTATTTCGCTACCTCTAATAGCACCCGAGATATCACCAGATATACACTCTGTTTGACAAGAGCGTGTCCGGCAAAACTCGAAAACTATTTCGGATATCGGGTTCGAAAAAAATACACAAATTCTTTATGGTGTATACTAAGATGCGTTATTATTAATATGGTGCCCAGTCACCGCCATTATCAATAATTAATTTACATCTTCGAGGCATACTTTCTACTAATGTAATCGCATAATCACGAGATAAGGACCTCCATATCAATCGAATTTGACGAATCAGCTTCTTGATCGTGTTGTGCTTCTTTCCTCTGAGCTTGATCTTCATGATTGCCCAAACATTTTCTATTGGATTTGCATCCGTCGACTGTGAAGGCTAATCTAGTACATCGATGTGATTTTCCTCTTTCCAGGCTGTACAGTGTCGACTTCGATGTTTTGGGTCATTATCCTCTTCCAGTAGCCAATGTTTATTATTTCTTATAAACCACCTCTGGGCAGATGGTAATAAGGCTCTCTGATAGATTTTGACCATTTTGGCAGCGTTTAAATTGTCAGTGAATACGTGCAAAGTACCGAATCTCTGCTTCGAGAAGCAACCCCAAACATGCACCCTTACCGGGTGTTCAACGGTTCGCTGAAGGAGTTTATTGGCGTGGTTACACAAGGTATGGGTTATAAAAGTATGTGCCCAAAAAGAAGTTTCGTCCGAAAAAATTACATTGTCCCAATCACGGTTCAAATTTTCATTCGCCCAAGCGAGTCTTTTTGTGACATGTTTCTCAGATAGTAGCACTTTCTTTATTGTGCTTCTCAATTTCACATTATTTGCCAATAATCGTCTTCATATCGTATCACATAACAATTTCAAACCCTTTCTACATAAAACTGCCTGTCCACTACGTAACAATAGACGGGGATTCTTCTCCAATTCGCGTAAAATCAATTTATCCTCTTTCTTCGTCGTCTTTGACTTAGTGCCACGATTTGGTAGGTCATCGACATTTTTGACCTCCAAATATGTTTTCACCCACTTTCTAACAAATGTCTTCGATTTCTTCATGTATTTAGCAGCCGCTGTGTATGACATTTTTGGTCCTTTAGGATGGGAACACAGAAACACTGCTTCGTAACGTGATGCGTACGCGGCACTCATAATGAAATGCGTCGTTTTACGAATAAGCTCGATCAACAACTGAAGGTTTTTTGTACAAAGCATCTTAGGGAAACATTCAAGTTACCTGCTTGAAGTGGAATTTCTTACCTAAGACATCGCACGTAAGAGTTTTGCCGTACACGCTCTTGTCAAACAGACTGTATATTGGATTTTTCCCTGACCCTGACAGTCCGGCCGCATGAGACGGAGATTTTCTCGGCCCCTGCTGGTCCGAGGTCGATCCCGCTGCACAGATTCATGCGCCAGGGCCTCCTACAGACAATGTACTTTGATTTATTGCGCTATCTCTAATAGCACCCGAGATATCACCAGATATATATTGGATTTTCCTCTGACCCCGAGTTTCCGGCCCCATGAGACGGTGGTTGTCTCGGCCCCTGGAGGTCCGAGGTCGTTCCCGCTGCACAGATACATGCGCTAGGGCCTCCTGCAGACAATGCACTTTGATTTATTGCGCTAGCTCTAATAGCACCCGAGATATCACCAGATATATATTGCACCTTTCCCTGACCCTGACAGTCCGGCCTCATGAGAAAGTGATTTTCTCGGCCCCTGGTGGTCCGAATTCGATCCCGCTGCACAGATTCATGCGCCAGGGCCTCCTACAGACAATGCACTTTGCTTTATTGCGCTATCAGTAATAGCACCCGAGATATCACCAGATATATATTGGATTTTCCCCTGACACTGAGTGTCCGGCCCCATGAGACGGTGGTTTTCTCAGCCCCTGGTGGTCCGAGGTCGTTCCCGCGGCACAGATTCATGCGCCAGGGCCTCCTGCAGACAATGCACTTTGATTTATTTCGCTATCTCTAATAGCACCCGAGATATCACCAGATATATATTGGATTTATCCCTGACCCTGACAGTCCGGCCCCATGAGACGGAGCTTTTCTCGGCCCCTGGTGGTCCGAGGTCGATTCCGCTGCACAGATTCATGCGCCAAGGCTTCCTGCAGACAATTCACTTTGGTTTATTGCGCTATCTGTAACAGCACCCGAGATATCATCAGATAGATGCTGGATTTTTACATGACCTTGTGTGACGGATTCCGAATATCTGTAATTTTCTCGGCCCCTGGTGGTCCGAGGTAGTTCCTGCTGCACAGATTCATAGGCCAGTGCCTCGTACAGACAATGGACTTTCATTTATTGCGCTACCTCTAATAGCACCCGAGATATCACCATATATATATTGGATTTTTCCCTGACCCTGACAGTCCGGCCCCATGTGTCGGTGGTTTTCTCGGCCACTGGTGGTCCTAGGTCGTTCCCGCTGCACAGATTCATGCGCCTGGGCCCCCTGCAGATAGCTCACTTTGGTTTATTGCGCTATCTCTAATAGCACACGAGATATCACAAGATATATATTGGATTTTTCCCTGACCCTGACAGTCCGACCCCATGAGACGGTGGTTTTCTTGGCCCCTGGTGGTCCGAGGTCGATCCCGCTGCACAGTTTCATGCGCCAGGGCCTCCTACAGACAATGCACTTTGGTTTATTGCGCTATCTGTAATAGCACCCGAGATATCACCAGATATATGCTGGATTCTTACATGACTTTCGGTGACGGATCCCGAATATCTGTAATTTTCCTCGGCGCCTGGTGGTCCGAGGTCGTTCCTGCTGCACAGTTTCATTCGCCAGTGCCTCCTACAGACAATGCACTTTGATTTATTCCGCTATCCCTAATAGCACCCGAGATATCACCAGATATATATTGGATTTTTCCCTGACCCTTGACAGTCCGGCCCCATGAGACTGCGATGTTCTCGGCCCCTGGTGGTCCGCGGTCGATCCCGCTGCACAGATTCATGCGCCAGGGCCTCCTACAGACAATGCACTTTGATTTATTGCGCTATCTGTAATAGCTCCCGAGATATCACCAGATATATATTGGATTTTTCCCTGACCCTGACAGTCCGGCACCATGAGACGGTAGTTTTCTCGGCCCCTGGTGGTCCGAGGTCGTTCCCGCTGCACAGGCTCATGCGCCAGGACCTCCTGCAGACAATGCACTTTGGTTTATTGCGCTATCTTTAATAGCACCCGAGATATCAGCAGATATATATTGGATTTTTCCATGACCCTGAGTGTCCGGCCACATGAGACGGTAATTTTCTCGGCGCCTGGTGGTCCGAGGTCGTTCCTGCTGCACAGATTCATTCGCCAGTGCCTCCTACAGACAATGCACTTTGATTTATTCCGCTATCTCTAATTGCACCCGAGATATCACCAGATATATGCTGGATTTTTACATGACCTTCGGTGACGGATTCCGAATATCTCTAATTTTCCTCGGCGCCTGGTGGTCCGAGGTCGTTCCTGCTGCACAGATTCATTCGCCAGTGCCTCCTACAGACAATGCACTTTGATTTATTCCGCTATCCCTAATAGCACCCGAGATATCACCAGATATATATTGGATTTTTCCCTGACCCTGACAGTCCGGCCCCATGAGACTGTGATGTTCTCGGCCCCTGGTGGTCCGAGGTCGATCCCGCTGCACAGATTCATGCGCCAGGGCCTCCTACAGACAATGCACTTTGATTTATTGCGCTATCTGTAATAGCTCCCGAGATATCACCAGATATATATTGGATTTTTCCCTGACCCTGACAGTCCAGCCCCATGGGACGGTAGTTTTCTCGGCCCCTGGTGGTCCGAGGTCGTTCCCGCTGCACAGACTCATGCGCCAGGACCTCCTGCAGACAATGCACTTTGGTTTATTGCGCTATTTTTAATACCACCCGAGATATCACCAGATATATATTGGATTTTTCCATGACCCTGAGTGTCCGGCCCCATGAGACGGTAATTTTCACGGCGCCTGGTAGTCCGAGGTCGTTCCTGCTGCACAGATTCATTCGCCAGTGCCTCCTACAGACAATGCACTTTGATTTATTCCGCTATCTCTAATAGCACCCGAGATATCACCAGATATATATTGGATTTTTCCCAGACCCTGACAGTCCGGCCCCATGAGACGGTGATGTTCTCGGCCCCTGGTGGTCCGAGGTCGATCCCGCTGCACAGATTCATGCGCCAGGACCTTCTGCAGACAATGCACTTTGATTTATTGCGCTATCTGTAATAGCTCCCGAGATATCACCAGATATATATTGGATTTTTCCCTGACCCTGACAGTCCGGCCCCATGAGACGGTGGTTTTCTTGGCCCCTGGTGGTCCGAGGTCGATCCCGCTGCACAGTTTCATGCGCCAGGGCCTCCTACAGACAATGCACTTTGGTTTATTGCGCTATCTGTAATAGCACCCGAGATATCACCAGATATATGCTGGATTTTTACATGACTTTCGGTGACGGATTCCGAATATCTGTAATTTTCCTCGGCGCCTGGTGGTCCGAGGTCGTTCCTGCTGCACAGTTTCATTCGCCAGTGCCTCCTACAGACAATGCACTTTGATTTATTCCGCTATCCCTAATAGCACCCGAGATATCACCAGATATATATTGGATTTTTCCCTGACCCTGACAGTCCGGCCCCATGAGACTGTGATGTTCTCGGCCCCTGGTGGTCCGCGGTCGATTCCGCTGCACAGATTCATGCGCCAAGGCTTCCTGCAGACAATTCACTTTGGTTTATTGCGCTATCTGTAACAGCACCCGAGATATCATCAGATAGATGCTGGATTTTTACATGACCTTGTGTGACGGATTCCGAATATCTGTAATTTTCTCGGCCCCTGGTGGTCCGAGGTAGTTCCTGCTGCACAGATTCATACGCCAGTGCCTCGTACAGACAATGGACTTTGATTTATTGCGCTACCTCTAATAGCACCCGAGATATCACCATATATATATTGGATTTTTCCCTGACCCTGACAGTCCGGCCCCATGTGTCGGTGGTTTTCTCGGCCACTGGTGGTCCTAGGTCGTTCCCGCTGCACAGATTCATGCGCCTGGGCCCCCTGCAGATAGCTCACTTTGGTTTATTGCGCTATCTCTAATAGCACACGAGATATCACCAGATATATATTGGATTTTTCCCTGACCCTGACAGTCCGACCCCATGAGACGGTGGTCTTCTCGGCCCGTGGTGGTCCGAGGTCGATCCCGCTGCACAGTTTCATGCGCCAGGGCCTCCTACAGACAATGCACTTTGGTTTATTGCGCTATCTGTAATAGCACCCGAGATATCACCAGATATATGCTGGATTCTTACATGACTTTCGGTGACGGATCCCGAATATCTGTAATTTTCCTCGGCGCCTGGTGGTCCGAGGTCGTTCCTGCTGCACAGTTTCATTCGCCAGTGCCTCCTACAGACAATGCACTTTGATTTATTCCGCTATCCCTAATAGCACCCGAGATATCACCAGATATATATCGGATTTTTCCCTGACCCTGACAGTCCGGCCCCATGAGACTGTGATGTTCTCGGCCCCTGGTGGTCCGCGGTCGATCCCGCTGCACAGATTCATGCGCCAGGGCCCCCTACAGACAATGCACTTTGATTTATTGCGCTATCTGTAATAGCTCCCGAGATATCACCAGATATATATTGGATTTTTCCCTGACCCTGAAAGTCCGGCACCATGAGACGGTAGTTTTCACGGCCCCTGGTGGTCCGAGGTCGTTCCCGCTGCACAGACTCATGCGCCAGGACCTCCTGCAGACAATGCACTTTGGTTTATTGCGCTATCTTTAATAGCACCCGAGATATCACCAGATATATATTGGATTTTTCCATGACCCTGAGTGTCCGGCCACATGAGACGGTAATTTTCTCGGCGCCTGGTGGTCCGAGGTCGTTCCTGCTGCACAGATTCATTCGCCAGTGCCTCCTACAGACAATGCACTTTGATTTATTCCGCTATCTCTAATAGCACCCGAGATATCACCAGATATATATTGGATTTTTCCCAGACCCTGACAGTCCGGCCCCATTAGACGGTGATGTTCTCGGCCCCTGGTGGTCCGAGGTCGATCCCGCTGCACAGATTCATGCGCCAGGGCCTCCTACAGACAATGCACTTTGATTTATTGCGCTATCTGTGATAGCTCCCGAGATATCACCAGATATATATTGGATTTTTCCCTGACCCTGACAGTCCGGCCCCATGAGACGGTAGTTTTCTCGGCCCCTGGTGGTCCGAGGTCGTTCCCGCTGCACAGATTCATGCGCCAGGACCTTCTGCAGACAATGCACTTCGGTTTATTGCGCTATCTGTAATAGCACCCGAGATATCACCAGATATATATTGGATTTTCCCCTGACCCCGAGTTTCCGGCCCCATGAGACGGTGGTTTTCTAGGCCCCTGGTGGTCCGAGGTCGTTCCCGCTGCACAGATTCATGCGCCAGGGCCGCCTGCGGATAATTCAGTTTGATTTTTTGCGCTATCTCTAATAGCACCCGAGATATCACCAGATATATATAGGATTTTTCCCTGACCCTGACAGTCCGGCCCCATGAGACGGTGACTTTCTCGGCCCATGGTGGTCCGAGGTCGATCCCGCTGCACAGATTCATGCGCCAGGGCCTCCTGCAGACAATGCACATTGGTTTATTTCGCTATCCCTAATAGCACCCGAGATATCACCAGATATAAATTGGATTTTTCCCTGACCCTGAGTGTCCGACCCCATGAGACGGTGGTTTTCTCGGCCCCTGATGGTGCGAGGTCGATCCCGCTGCACAGATTCATGCGCCAGGGCCTCCTACAGACAATGCACTTTGATTTATTGTGGTATCTGTAATAGCACCCGAGATATCACCATATATATATTGGATTTTTCCCTGACCCAGAGTGCCCGGCCCCATGAGACGGTAGTTTTCTCGGCCCCTGCAGGTCCGAGGTCGTTCCCGCAGCACAGATTCATGCGCCAGGGCCTCCTGCAGACAATGCAATTTGATTTATTTTGCTATCTCTAATAGCACCCGAGATATCACCAGATATATATTGGATTTTTCCTTGACCCTGACAGTCCGGCTCCATGTGTCGATGGTTTTCTCGGTCCCTCGTGGTCCCAGGTAGATCCCGCTGCACAGATTCATGCGCCAGGGCCCCATGCAGATAATTCACTTTGATTTATTGCGCTATCTCTAATAGAACCCGAGATATCACCAGATATATATCGGATTTTTCCCTGACCCTGACATTCCGGCCCCATGAGACGGTGATTTTCTCGGCCCCTGGTGGTCCGAGGTCGTTCCCGCTGCACAGATTCATGCGCCAGGGCCCCCTGCAGATAATTCACTTTGATTTTTTGCGCTATCTCTAATAGCACCCGAGATATCACCAGATATATATTGGATTTTTCCTTGACCCTGAGAGTCCGGCCCCATGTGTCGATGGTTTTCTCGGTCCCTCGTGGTCCCAGGTAGATCCCGCTGCACAGATTCTTGCGCCAGCGCCCCCTGCAGATAATTCACTTTGATTTATTGCGCTATCTGTAATAGCACCCGAGATATCACCAGATGTATATGGGATTTTTCCCCGACCCTGAGTGTCCGACCCCATGACACGGTGGTTTTCTCGGCCCCTGGTGGTCCTAGGTCGATCCCGCTGCACAGATTCACGCTCCAGGGCCTCCTACAGACAATGCACTTTGATTTATTGCGCTATCTGTAATAGCACACGAGATATCACCAGATATATATTGGATTTTTCCCTGACCCTGTCTGTCCGGCCCCATGAGACGGTGATTTCCTCGGCCCCTGGTGGTCCGAGGTCGATCCCGTTGCACAGATTCATGCGCCAGGGCCTCCTACAGACAATGCACTTTGATTTATTGCGCTATCTTTAATAGCACCCGAGATATCACCAGATATATATTGGATTTTTCCTTGACCCTGACAATCCGGCCCCATGTGTCGATGGTTTACTCGGTCCCTCGTAGTCCGAGGTCGATCCGGCTGAACAGATTCATGCGCCAAGGCTTCCTGCAGGCAATTCACTTTGGTTTATTGCGCGATCTGTAATAGCACCCGAGATATCAAAAGATATATGCTGGATTTTTACATGACCTTGGGTGACGGATTCCGAATATCTGTAATTTTCTCGGCCCCTGGTGGTTCGAGGTCGTTCCCGCTGCACTGATTCATGCGCCAGGGCCAGCTACAGACAATGCACGTTGATTTATTGTGCTATCTGTAATAGCACCCGAGATATCACCATATATATATTGGATTTTCCCCTGACAATGAGTGTCCGGCCCCATGAGACGGTAGTTTTCTCGGCCCCTGGTGGTCCCAGGTCGTTCCCACTGCACAGATTCATGCGCTAGGGCCTCCTGCAGACAATGCACTTTGATTTATTGCGCTATCTCTAATAGCACCCGAGATATAACCAGATATATATTGGATTTTTCCCTGACCCTAACAGTCCGGCCCCATGAGACGGTGATATTCTCGGCCCCTGGTGGTCCTAGGTCGATCCCGCTGCACAGATTCAGGCTCCAGGGCCTCCTACAGACAATGCACTTTGATTTATTGCGCTATCTCTAATAGCACACGAGATATCACCAGATATATATTGGATTTTTCCCTGACCCTGTCTGTCCGGCCCCATGAGACGGTGATTTCCTCGGCCCCTGGTGGTCCGAGGTCGATCCCGCTGCACAGATTCATGCGCCAGGGCCTCCTACAGACAATGCACTTTGAATTATTGCGCTATCTTTAATAGCACCCGAGATATCACCAGATATATATTGGATTTTTCCTTGACCCTGACTGTCCGGCCCCATGTGTCGATGGTTTACTCGGTCCCTCGTAGTCCGAGGTCGATCCGGCTGAACAGATTCATGCGCCAAGGCTTCCTGCAGGCAATTCACTTTGGTTTATTGCGCGATCTGTAATAGCACCCGAGATATCAAAAGATATATGCTGGATTTTAACATGACCTTGGGTGACGGATTCCGAATATCTGTAATTTTCTCGGCCCCTGGTGCTCCGAGGTAGTTCCTGCTGCACAGATTCATTCGCCAGTGCCTCCTACAGACAATGCGCTTTGATTTATTGCGCTATCTCTAATAGCACCCGAGATATCACCAGATATATATTGGATTTTTCCCTGACCCTGACAGTCCGGCCCCATGTGTCGATGTTTTACTCGGTCCCTCGTAGTCCGAGGTCGATCCGGCTGAACAGATTCATGCGCCAAGGCTTCCTGCAGGCAATTCACTTTGGTTTATTGCGCGATCTGTAATAGCACCCGAGATATCAAAAGATATATGCTGGATTTTTACATGACCTTGGGTGACGGATACCGAATATCTGTAATTTTCTCGGCCCCTGGTGGTCCGAGGTAGTGCCTGTTGCACAGATTCATTCGCCAGGGCCTGCTACAGACAATGCACTTTGATTTATTTTGCTATCTGTAATAGCACCCGAGATATCACCATATATATATTGGATTTTCCCCTGACAATGAGTGTCCGGCCCCATGAGACGGTAGTTTTCTCGGCCCCTGGTGGTCCCAGGTCGTTCCCACTGCACAGATTCATGCGCTAGGGCCTCCTGCAGACAATGCACTCTGATTTATTGCGCTATCTCTAATAGCACCCGAGATATCACCAGATATATATTGGATTTTTCCCTGACCCTAACAGTCCGGCCCCATGAGACGGTGATATTCTCGGCCCCTGGTGGTCCGAGGTCGATCCCGCTGCACAGATTCATGCGCCAGGGCCTCCTACAGACAATGCACTTTGATTTATTGCGCTATCTCTAATAGCACACGAGATATCACCAGATATATATTGGATTTTTCCCTGACCCTGTCTGTCCGGCCCCATGAGACGGTGATTTCCTCGGCCCCTGGTGGTCCGAGGTCGATCCCGCTGCTCAGATTCATGCGCCAGGGCCCCCTGCAGATAGTTCACTTTGATTTTTTGCGCTATCTCTAATAGCACCCGAGATATCACCAGATATATATAGGATTTTTCCCTGACCCTGACAGTCCGGCCCGATGAGACGGTGACTTTCTCGGCCCATGGTGGTCCGAGGTCGATCCCGCTGCTCAGATTCATGCGCCAGGGCCTCCTGCAGACAATGCACATTGGTTTATTTCGCTATCCCTAATAGCACCCGAGATATCACCAGATATAAATTGGATTTTTCCCTGACCCTGAGTGTCCGACCCCATGAGACGGTGGTTTTCTCGGCCCCTGGTGGTCCGAGGTCGATCCCGCTGCACAGATTCATGCGCCAGGGCCTCCTACAGACAATGGACTTTGATTTATTGTGGTATCTGTAATAGCACCCGAGATATCACCATATATATATTGGATTTTCCCCTGACAATGAGTGTCCGGCCCCATGAGACGGTGGTTTTCTCGGCCCCTGGTGGGTCGAGGTCGATCCCGGTGCACAGATTCATGCGCCAGCGCCCCCTGCAGATAATTCACTTTGATTTATTGCGCTATCTGTAATAGCACCCGAGATATCACCAGATGTATATGGGATTTTTCCCCGACCCTGAGTGTCCGACCCCATGACACGGTGGTTTTCTCGGCCCCTGGTGGTCCTAGGTCGATCCCGCTGCATAGATTCACGCTCCAGGGCCTCCTACAGACAATGCACTTTGATTTATTGCGCTATCTGTAATAGCACACGAGATATCACCAGATATATATTGGATTTTTCCCTGACCCTGTCTGTCCGGCCCCATGAGACGGTGATTTCCTCGGCCCCTGGTGGTCCGAGGTCGATCCCGTTGCACAGATTCATGCGCCAGGGCCTCCTACAGACAATGCACTTTGATTTATTGCGCTATCTCTAATAGCACCCGAGATATCACCAGATATATATTGGATTTTTCCCTGACCCTAACAGTCCGGCCCCATGAGACGGTGATATTCTCGGCCCCTGGTGGTCCGAGGTCGATCCCGCTGCACAGATCCCTGCGCCAGGGCCTCCTGCAGACAATGCACTTTGATTTATTGCGCTATCTTTAATAGCATCCGAGATATCACCAGATATATATTGGATTGTTCCTTGACCCTGACAGTCCGGCCCCATGTGTCGATGGTCTTCTCGGTCCCTCGTGGTCCGAGGTCGACCCCGCTGCAGAGATTCATGCGTCAGGGCCCCATGCAGATAATTCACTTTGATTTGATCCGCTATCTCTAATAGCACCCGAGATATCACCAGATATATATTGGATTTTTCCCTGACCCTGAGTCTCCGACCCCATGAGACGGTGGTTTTCTCGGCCCCTGGTGGTCCGTGGTCGTTCCCGCTGCACAGATTCATGCGCCAGGGCCTCCTGCAGACAATGCACGTTGATTTATTTCGCTATCCCTAATAGCACCCGAGATATCACCAGATATATATTGGATTTTTCCCTGACCCTGAGTGTCCGACCCCATGAGACTGTGATGTTCTCGGCCCCTGGTGGTCCGCGGTCGATCCCGCTGCACAGATTCATGCGCCAGGGCCCCCTACAGACAATGCACTTTGATTTATTGCGCTATCTGTAATAGCTCCCGAGATATCACCAGATATATATTGGATTTTTCCCTGACCCTGAAAGTCCGGCACCATGAGACGGTAGTTTTCACGGCCCCTGGTGGTCCGAGGTCGTTCCCGCTGCACAGACTCATGCGCCAGGACCTCCTGCAGACAATGCACTTTGGTTTATTGCGCTATCTTTAATAGCACCCGAGATATCACCAGATATATATTGGATTTTTCCATGACCCTGAGTGTCCGGCCACATGAGACGGTAATTTTCTCGGCGCCTGGTGGTCCGAGGTCGTTCCTGCTGCACAGATTCATTCGCCAGTGCCTCCTACAGACAATGCACTTTGATTTATTCCGCTATCTCTAATAGCACCCGAGATATCACCAGATATATATTGGATTTTTCCCAGACCCTGACAGTCCGGCCCCATTAGACGGTGATGTTCTCGGCCCCTGGTGGTCCGAGGTCGATCCCGCTGCACAGATTCATGCGCCAGGGCCTCCTACAGACAATGCACTTTGATTTATTGCGCTATCTGTGATAGCTCCCGAGATATCACCAGATATATATTGGATTTTTCCCTGACCCTGACAGTCCGGCCCCATGAGACGGTAGTTTTCTCGGCCCCTGGTGGTCCGAGGTCGTTCCCGCTGCACAGATTCATGCGCCAGGACCTTCTGCAGATAATGCACTTCGGTTTATTGCGCTATCTGTAATAGCACCCGAGATATCACCAGATATATATTGGATTTTCCCCTGACCCCGAGTTTCCGGCCCCATGAGACGGTGGTTTTCTAGGCCCCTGGTGGTCCGAGGTCGTTCCCGCTGCACAGATTCATGCGCCAGGGCCGCCTGCGGATAATTCAGTTTGATTTTTTGCGCTATCTCTAATAGCACCCGAGATATCACCAGATATATATAGGATTTTTCCCTGACCCTGACAGTCCGGCCCCATGAGACGGTGACTTTCTCGGCCCATGGTGGTCCGAGGTCGATCCCGCTGCACAGATTCATGCGCCAGGGCCTCCTGCAGACAATGCACATTGGTTTATTTCGCTATCCCTAATAGCACCCGAGATATCACCAGATATAAATTGGATTTTTCCCTGACCCTGAGTGTCCGACCCCATGAGACGGTGGTTTTCTCGGCCCCTGATGGTGCGAGGTCGATCCCGCTGCACAGATTCATGCGCCAGGGCCTCCTACAGACAATGCACTTTGATTTATTGTGGTATCTGTAATAGCACCCGAGATATCACCATATATATATTGGATTTTTCCCTGACCCAGAGTGCCCGGCCCCATGAGACGGTAGTTTTCTCGGCCCCTGCAGGTCCGAGGTCGTTCCCGCAGCACAGATTCATGCGCCAGGGCCTCCTGCAGACAATGCAATTTGATTTATTTTGCTATCTCTAATAGCACCCGAGATATCACCAGATATATATTGGATTTTTCCTTGACCCTGACAGTCCGGCTCCATGTGTCGATGGTTTTCTCGGTCCCTCGTGGTCCCAGGTAGATCCCGCTGCACAGATTCATGCGCCAGGGCCCCATGCAGATAATTCACTTTGATTTATTGCGCTATCTCTAATAGAACCCGAGATATCACCAGATATATATCGGATTTTTCCCTGACCCTGACATTCCGGCCCCATGAGACGGTGATTTTCTCGGCCCCTGGTGGTCCGAGGTCGTTCCCGCTGCACAGATTCATGCGCCAGGGCCCCCTGCAGATAATTCACTTTGATTTTTTGCGCTATCTCTAATAGCACCCGAGATATCACCAGATATATATTGGATTTTTCCTTGACCCTGAGAGTCCGGCCCCATGTGTCGATGGTTTTCTCGGTCCCTCGTGGTCCCAGGTAGATCCCGCTGCACAGATTCTTGCGCCAGCGCCCCCTGCAGATAATTCACTTTGATTTATTGCGCTATCTGTAATAGCACCCGAGATATCACCAGATGTATATGGGATTTTTCCCCGACCCTGAGTGTCCGACCCCATGACACGGTGGTTTTCTCGGCCCCTGGTGGTCCTAGGTCGATCCCGCTGCACAGATTCACGCTCCAGGGCCTCCTACAGACAATGCACTTTGATTTATTGCGCTATCTGTAATAGCACACGAGATATCACCAGATATATATTGGATTTTTCCCTGACCCTGTCTGTCCGGCCCCATGAGACGGTGATTTCCTCGGCCCCTGGTGGTCCGAGGTCGATCCCGTTGCACAGATTCATGCGCCAGGGCCTCCTACAGACAATGCACTTTGATTTATTGCGCTATCTTTAATAGCACCCGAGATATCACCAGATATATATTGGATTTTTCCTTGACCCTGACAATCCGGCCCCATGTGTCGATGGTTTACTCGGTCCCTCGTAGTCCGAGGTCGATCCGGCTGAACAGATTCATGCGCCAAGGCTTCCTGCAGGCAATTCACTTTGGTTTATTGCGCGATCTGTAATAGCACCCGAGATATCAAAAGATATATGCTGGATTTTTACATGACCTTGGGTGACGGATTCCGAATATCTGTAATTTTCTCGGCCCCTGGTGGTTCGAGGTCGTTCCCGCTGCACTGATTCATGCGCCAGGGCCTGCTACAGACAATGCACGTTGATTTATTGTGCTATCTGTAATAGCACCCGAGATATCACCATATATATATTGGATTTTCCCCTGACAATGAGTGTCCGGCCCCATGAGACGGTAGTTTTCTCGGCCCCTGGTGGTCCCAGGTCGTTCCCACTGCACAGATTCATGCGCTAGGGCCTCCTGCAGACAATGCACTTTGATTTATTGCGCTATCTCTAATAGCACCCGAGATATCACCAGATATATATTGGATTTTTCCCTGACCCTAACAGTCCGGCCCCATGAGACGGTGATATTCTCGGCCCCTGGTGGTCCTAGGTCGATCCCGCTGCACAGATTCAGGCTCCAGGGCCTCCTACAGACAATGCACTTTGATTTATTGCGCTATCTCTAATAGCACACGAGATATCACCAGATATATATTGGATTTTTCCCTGACCCTGTCTGTCCGGCCCCATGAGACGGTGATTTCCTCGGCCCCTGGTGGTCCGAGGTCGATCCCGCTGCACAGATTCATGCGCCAGGGCCTCCTACAGACAATGCACTTTGAATTATTGCGCTATCTTTAATAGCACCCGAGATATCACCAGATATATATTGGATTTTTCCTTGACCCTGACTGTCCGGCCCCATGTGTCGATGGTTTACTCGGTCCCTCGTAGTCCGAGGTCGATCCGGCTGAACAGATTCATGCGCCAAGGCTTCCTGCAGGCAATTCACTTTGGTTTATTGCGCGATCTGTAATAGCACCCGAGATATCAAAAGATATATGCTGGATTTTAACATGACCTTGGGTGACGGATTCCGAATATCTGTAATTTTCTCGGCCCCTGGTGGTCCGAGGTAGTTCCTGCTGCACAGATTCATTCGCCAGTGCCTCCTACAGACAATGCGCTTTGATTTATTGCGCTATCTCTAATAGCACCCGAGATATCACCAGATATATATTGGATTTTTCCCTGACCCTGACAGTCCGGCCCCATGTGTCGATGTTTTACTCGGTCCCTCGTAGTCCGAGGTCGATCCGGCTGAACAGATTCATGCGCCAAGGCTTCCTGCAGGCAATTCACTTTGGTTTATTGCGCGATCTGTAATAGCACCCGAGATATCAAAAGATATATGCTGGATTTTTACATGACCTTGGGTGACGGATACCGAATATCTGTAATTTTCTCGGCCCCTGGTGGTCCGAGGTAGTGCCTGTTGCACAGATTCATTCGCCAGGGCCTGCTACAGACAATGCACTTTGATTTATTGTGCTATCTGTAATAGCACCCGAGATATCACCATATATATATTGGATTTTCCCCTGACAATGAGTGTCCGGCCCCATGAGACGGTAGTTTTCTCGGCCCCTGGTGGTCCCAGGTCGTTCCCACTGCACAGATTCATGCGCTAGGGCCCCCTGCAGACAATGCACTTTGATTTATTGCGCTATCTCTAATAGCACCCGAGATATCACCAGATATATATTGGATTTTTCCCTGACCCTAACAGTCCGGCCCCATGAGACGGTGATATTCTCGGCCCCTGGTGGTCCGAGGTCGATCCCGCTGCACAGATTCATGCGCCAGGGCCTCCTACAGACAATGCACTTTGATTTATTGCGCTATCTCTAATAGCACACGAGATATCACCAGATATATATTGGATTTTTCCCTGACCCTGTCTGTCCGGCCCCATGAGACGGTGATTTCCTCGGCCCCTGGTGGTCCGAGGTCGATCCCGCTGCTCAGATTCATGCGCCAGGGCCCCCTGCAGATAGTTCACTTTGATTTTTTGCGCTATCTCTAATAGCACCCGAGATATCACCAGATATATATAGGATTTTTCCCTGACCCTGACAGTCCGGCCCGATGAGACGGTGACTTTCTCGGCCCATGGTGGTCCGAGGTCGATCCCGCTGCTCAGATTCATGCGCCAGGGCCTCCTGCAGACAATGCACATTGGTTTATTTCGCTATCCCTAATAGCACCCGAGATATCACCAGATATAAATTGGATTTTTCCCTGACCCTGAGTGTCCGACCCCATGAGACGGTGGTTTTCTCGGCCCCTGGTGGTCCGAGGTCGATCCCGCTGCACAGATTCATGCGCCAGGGCCTCCTACAGACAATGGACTTTGATTTATTGTGGTATCTGTAATAGCACCCGAGATATCACCATATATATATTGGATTTTCCCCTGATAATGAGTGTCCGGCCCCATGAGACGGTGGTTTTCTCGGCCCCTGGTGGGTCGAGGTCGATCCCGGTGCACAGATTCATGCGCCAGCGCCCCCTGCAGATAATTCACTTTGATTTATTGCGCTATCTGTAATAGCACCCGAGATATCACCAGATGTATATGGGATTTTTCCCCGACCCTGAGTGTCCGACCCCATGACACGGTGGTTTTCTCGGCCCCTGGTGGTCCTAGGTCGATCCCGCTGCATAGATTCACGCTCCAGGGCCTCCTACAGACAATGCACTTTGATTTATTGCGCTATCTGTAATAGCACACGAGATATCACCAGATATATATTGGATTTTTCCCTGACCCTGTCTGTCCGGCCCCATGAGACGGTGATTTCCTCGGCCCCTGGTGGTCCGAGGTCGATCCCGTTGCACAGATTCATGCGCCAGGGCCTCCTACAGACAATGCACTTTGATTTATTGCGCTATCTCTAATAGCACCCGAGATATCACCAGATATATATTGGATTTTTCCCTGACCCTAACAGTCCGGCCCCATGAGACGGTGATATTCTCGGCCCCTGGTGGTCCGAGGTCGATCCCGCTGCACAGATCCCTGCGCCAGGGCCTCCTGCAGACAATGCACTTTGATTTATTGCGCTATCTTTAATAGCATCCGAGATAACACCAGATATATATTGGATTGTTCCTTGACCCTGACAGTCCGGCCCCATGTGTCGATGGTCTTCTCGGTCCCTCGTGGTCCGAGGTCGACCCCGCTGCAGAGATTCATGCGTCAGGGCCCCATGCAGATAATTCACTTTGATTTGATCCGCTATCTCTAATAGCACCCGAGATATCACCAGATATATATTGGATTTTTCCCTGACCCTGAGTCTCCGACCCCATGAGACGGTGGTTTTCTCGGCCCCTGGTGGTCCGTGGTCGTTCCCGCTGCACAGATTCATGCGCCAGGGCCTCCTGCAGACAATGCACGTTGATTTATTGCGCTATCTGTAATAGCACCCGAGATATCACCAGATGTATATGGGATTTTTCCCCGACCCTGAGTGTCCGACCCCATGACACGGTGGTTTTCTCGGCCCCTGGTGGTCCTAGGTCGATCCCGCTGCATAGATTCACGCTCCAGGGCCTCCTACAGACAATGCACTTTGATTTATTGCGCTATCTGTAATAGCACACGAGATATCACCAGATATATATTGGATTTTTCCCTGACCATGTCTGTCCGGCTCCATGAGACGGTGATTTCCTCGGCCCCTGGTGGTCCGAGGTCGATCCCGCTGCACAGGTTCATGCGCCAGGGCCTCCTACAGACAATGCACTTTGATTTATTGCGCTATCTTTAATAGCACCCGAGATATCACCAGATATATATTGGATTTTTCCTTGACCCTGACAGTCCGGCCCCATGTGTCGATGGTTTACTCGGTCCCTCGTAGTGCGAGGTCGATCCGGCTGTACAGATTCATGCGCCAAGGCTTCCTGCAGGCAATTCACTTTGGTTTATTGCGCGATCTGTAATAGCACCCGAGATATCAAAAGATATATGCTGGATTTTTACATGACCTTGGGTGACGGATTCCGAATATCTGTAATTTTCTCGGCCCCTGGTGGTCCGAGGTAGTTCCTGCTGCACAGATTCATTCGCCAGTGCCTCCTACAGACAATGCGCTTTGATTTATTGCGCTATCTCTAATAGCACCCGAGATATCACCAGATATATATTGGATTTTTCCCTGACCCTGACAGTCCGGCCCCATGTATCGATGGTTTACTCGGTCCCTCGTAGTCCGAGGTCGATCCGGCTGAACAGATTCATGCGCTAGGGCCTCCTACAGACAATGCACTTTGGTTTTTTGCGCTATCTCTAATAGCACCCGAGATATCACCAGATATATATTGGATTTTCCCCTGACCCTGAGTGTCCGGCCCCATGAGACGGTGGTTTTCTCGGCCCCTGGTGGTCGGAGGTCGTTCCTGCTGGCCAGATTCATTCGCCTGGGCCTCCTACAGACAATGCACTTTGATTTATTGCGCTATCTGTAATAGCACCCGAGATATAACCAGATATGTGCTGGATTTTTACATGACCTTGGGTGACGGATTCCGAATATCTGTAATTTTCTCGGCCCCTGGTGGTCCGAGGTCGTTCCCGCTGCACAGATTCATTCACCTGGGCCTCCTACAGACAATGCACTTTGATTTATTGCGCTATCTGTAATAGCACCCGAGATATCACCAGATATATATTGGATTTTCCCCTGACCTTGGGTGACGGATTCCGAATATCTGTAATTTTCTCGGCCACTGGTGGTCCGAGATCGTTCCTGCGGTACAGATTCATTCGCAAGGGCCTCCTACAGACAATGCACTTTGGTTTATAGCGCTATCTGTAATAGCACCCGAGATATCACCAGATATATATTGGATTTTCCCCTGACCCTGAGTGTCCGGACCCATGAGACGGTGGTTTTCTCGGCCCCTGGTGGTCCGAGGTCGTTCCCGCTGCACAGATTCATTCGCCTGGGCCTCCTACAGACAATGCACTTTGATTTATTGCGCTATCTCTAATAGCCCCCGAGCTATCACCAGATATATATTGAATTTTCCCCTGACCCTGAGTGTCCGGCCCCATGAGACTGTGGTTTTCCCGGCCTCTGGTGGTCCGAGGTCGTTCCCGCTGCACAGATTCATGCGGCAGGGCCTCCTACAGACAATGCACTTTGATTTATTGGGCTATCTGTAATAGCACCCGAGATATCACCAGATATATATTGGATTTTCCCCTGACCCTGAGTGTCCGGCCCCATGAGACGGTGGTTTTCTCGGCCCCTGGAGGTCGGAGGTCGTTCCTGCTGGCCAGATTCATTCGCCTGGGCCTCCTACAGACAATGCACTTTGATTTATTGTGCTATCTGTAATAGCACCCGAGATATCACCAGATATATATTGGATTTTCCCCTGACCCTGAGTGTCCGGACCCATGAGACGGTGGTTTTCTCGGCCCCTGGTGGTCCGAGGTCGTTCCCGCTGGCCAGATTCATGCGCCTGGGCCTCCTACAGACAATGCACTTTGGTTTATTGCGCTATCTCTAATAGCACCCGAGATATCACCAGATATATATTGGATTTTCCCCTGACCCTGAGTGTCCGGCCCCGTGAGTCGGTGGTTTTCTGGGCCCCTGGTGGTCCGAGGTCGTTCCTGCGGCACAGATTCATTCGCAAGGGCCTCCTACAGACAATGCACTTTGGTTTATTGCGCTATCTCTAATAGCACCCGAGATATCACCAGATATATACTGGATTTTCCCCTGACCCTGAGTGTCCGGACCCATGAGACGGTGGTTTTCTCGGCCTCTGGTGGTCCGAGGTCGTTCCCGCTGCACAGATTCATTCGCCTGGGCCTCCTATAGACAATGCACTTTGATTTATTGCGCTATCTGAGATAGCACCCGAGATATCACCAGATATATATTGGATTTTCCCCTGACCCTGAGTGTCCGGACCCATGAGACGGTGGTTTTCTCGGCCCCTGGTGGTCCGAGGTCGTTCCCGCTGCCCAGATTCATGCGCCAGGGCCTCCTACAGACAGTGCACTTTGGTTTATTGCGCTATCTGTAATAGCACCCGAGATATCACCAGATATATATTGGATTTTTCCCTGACCCTGAGTGTCCGGCTCCATGAGACGGTGATTTTCTCGTCCCCTGGTGGTCCGACGTCGTTCCCGCTGCCCAGATTCATGCGCCAGGGCCTCCTACAGACAATGCACTTTGGTTTATTGCGCTATCTGTAATAGCACCCGAGATATCACCAGATATATGCTGCATTTTTACATGACCTTGTGTGACGGATTCCGAATATCTGTAATTTTCTCGGCCCCTGGTGGTCCGAGGTCGTTCCCGCTGCACAGATTCATTCGCCTGGGCCTCCTACAGACAATGCACTTTGGTTTATTGCGCTATCTCTAATAGCACCCGAGATATCACCAGATATATATTGGATTTTCCCCTGACCCTGAGTGTCCGGACCCATGAGACGGTGGTTTTCTCGGCCTCTGGTGGTCCGAGGTCGTTCCCGCTGCACAGATTCATTCGCCTGGGCCTCCTATAGACAATGCACTTTGATTTATTGCGCTATCTGAGATAGCACCCGAGATATCACCAGATATATATTGGATTTTCCCCTGACCCTGAGTGTCCGGACCCATGAGACGGTGGTTTTCTCGGCCCCTGGTGGTCCGAGGTCGTTCCCGCTGGCCAGATTCATGCGCCTGGGCCTCCTACAGACAATGCACTTTGGTTTATTGCGCTATCTCTAATAGCACACGAGATATCACCAGATATATATTGGATTTTCCCCTGACCCTGAGAGTCCGGCCCCGTGAGTCGGTGGTTTTCTTGGCCGCTCGTGGTCCGAGGTCGTTCCCGCTGCCCAGATTCATGCGCCAGGGCCTCCTACAGACAATGCACTTTGGTTTATTGCGCTATCTCTAATAGCACCCGAGATATCACCAGATATATATTGGATTTTCCCCTGACCTTGGGTGACGGATTCCGAATATCTGTAATTTTCTCGGCCACTGGTGGTCCGAGATCGTTCCTGCGGTACAGATTCATTCGCAAGGGCCTCCTACAGACAATGCACTTTGGTTTATAGCGCTATCTGTAATAGCTCCCGAGATATCACCAGATATATATTGGATTTTCCCCTGACCCTGAGTGTCCGGACCCATGAGACGGTGGTTTTCTCGGCCCCTGGTGGTCCGAGGTCGTTCCCGCTGCACAGATTCATTCGCCTGGGCCTCCTACAGACAATGCACTTTGATTTATTGCGCATATCTGTAATAGCACCCGAGATATCACCAGATATACATTGGATTTTTCCCTGACCCTGAGTGTCCGGCTCCATGAGACGGTGATTTTCTCGGTCCCTGGTGGTCCGAGGTCGTTCCCGCGGCCCAGATTCATGCGCCAGGGCCTCCTACAGACAATGCACTTTGGGTTATTGCGCTATCTGTAATAGCACCCGAGATATCACCAGATATATGCTGCATTTTTACATGACCTTGGGTGACGGATTCCGAATATCTGTAATTTTCTCGGCCCCTGGTGGTCCGAGGTCGTTCCCGCTGCACAGATTCATTCGCCTGGGCCTCCTACAGACAATGCACTTTGGTTTATTGCGCTATGTTTAATAGCACCCGAGATATCACCAGATATATATTGGATTTTTCCCTGACCCTGAGTGTCCGGCTCCATGAGACGGTGATTTTCTCGTCCCCTGGTGGTCCGACGTCGTTCCCGCTGCCCAGATTCATGCGCCAGGGCCTCCTACAGACAATGCACTTTGGTTTATTGCGCTATCTGTAATAGCACCCGAGATATCACCAGATATATGCTGGATTTTTACATGACCTTGGGTGACGGATTCCGAATATCTGTAATTTTCTCGGCCACTGGTGGTCCGAGGTCGTTCCCGCTGCACAGATTCATTCGCCTGGGCCTCCTACAGACAATGCACTTTGGTTTATTGCGCTATCTTTAATAGCACCCGAGATATCACCAGATATATATTGGATTTTTCCCTGACCCTGAGTGTCCGGCTCCATGAGACGGTGATTTTCTCGTCCCCTGGTGGTCCGACGTCGTTCCCGCTGCCCAGATTCATGCGCCAGGGCCTCCTACAGACAATGCACTTTGGTTTATTGCGATATCTGTAATAGCACCCGAGATATCACCAGATATATGCTGGATTTTTACATGACCTTGGGTGACGGATTCCGAATATCTGTAATTTTCTCGGCCACTGGTGGTCCGAGGTCGTTCCTGCGGCACAGATTCATTCGCCAGTGCCTCCTACAGACAATGCACTTTGATTTATTGCGCTATCTCTAATAGCACCCGAGATATCACCAGATGTATATTGAATTTTCCCCTGAACCTGAGTGTCCGGCCCCATTAGACTGTGGTTTTCCCGGCCCCTGGTGGTCCGCGGTCGTTCCCGCTGCACAGATTCATGCGGCAGGGCCTCCTACAGACAATGCACTCTGATTTGTTGGGCTATCTGTAATAGAACCCGAGATATCACCAGATATATATTGGATTTTCCCCTGACCCTGAGTGTCCGGCCCCATGAGACTGTGGTTTTCTCGGCCCCTGGTGGTCCGAGGTCCTTACCGCTGCCCAGATTCATGCGCCAGGGCCTCCTACAGACAATGCACTTTGGTTTATTGCGATATCTGTAATAGCACCCGAGATATCACCAGATATATGCTGGGTTTTTACATGACCTTGGGTGACGGATTCCGAATATCTGTAATTTTCTCGGCCACTGGTGGTCCGAGGTCGTTCCTGCGGCACAGATTCATTCGCCAGTGCCTCCTACAGACAATGCACTTTGATTTATTGCGCTATCTCTAATAGCACCCGAGATATCACCAGATGTATATTGAATTTTCCCCTGAACCTGAGTGTCCGGCCCCATTAGACTGTGGTTTTCCCGGCCCCTGGTGGTCCGCGGTCGTTCCCGCTGCACAGATTCATGCGGCAGGGCCTCCTACAGACAATGCACTCTGATTTGTTGGGCTATCTGTAATAGAACCCGAGATATCACCAGATATATATTGGATTTTCCCCTGACCCTGAGTGTCCGGCCCCATGAGACTGTGGTTTTCTCGGCCCCTGGTGGTCCGAGGTCCTTACCGCTGCCCAGATTCATGCGCCAGGGCCTCCTACAGACAATGCACTTTGATTTATTGCGCTATCTGTAATAGCACCCGAGAAAGCTCCATATATATGCTGGATTTTTACATGACTTTGGGTGACGGATACCGAAAATCTGTAATTTTCTCCGCCCCTGGTGGTCCGATGTCGTTCCCGCTGGCCAGATTCATGCGCCAGGGTCTCATACAGACAATGCACTTTGATTTATTGCGCTATCTGTAATAGCACCCGAGATATCACCAGATATATATTGGATTTTTCCCTGACCCTGAGTGTCCGGCCCCATGAGACGGTGGTTTTCTCGGCCCCTGGTGGTCCGAGGTCGTTCCCGCTGCACAGATTCATGCGCCAGGGCCTCCTGCAGATAATTCACTTTGGTTTAATGCGCTATCACTAATAGCACCCGAGATATCACCAGATATATATTGAATTTTCCCCTGACCCTGAGTGTCCGGCCCCATGAGACTGTGGTTGTCTCGGCCCCTGGTGGTCCGAGGTCGTTCCCGCTGCACAAATTCATGCGCCAGGGCCTCCTACAGAAAATGCACATTGATTTATTGCGCTATCTGTAATAGCACCCAAGATATCACCAGATATATATTGGATTTTTCCCTGACCCTGAGTGTCCGGCCCCATGAGACGGTTGTTTTCTCGGCCCCTGGTGGTCCGACGTCGTTCCCGCGGCACAGATGCATGCGCCAGGGCCTCCTGCAAATAATTCACATTGGTTTATTGCGCTATCTCTAATAGCACCCGAGATATCACCAGATATATATTGGCTTTTCCCCTGACCCTGAGTGTCCGGCCCCATGAGACTGTGGTTTTCTCGGCCCCTGGTGGTCCGACGTCGTTCCCGCTGTCCAGATTCATGCGCCAGGGCCTCCTACAGAAAATGCACTTTGATTTATTGCGCTATCTGTAATAGCACCCGAGATATCACCAGATATATATTGGATTTTTCCCTGACCCTGAGTGTCCGGCCCCGTGAGTCGGTGGTTTTCTCGGCCCCTGGTGGTCCGAACTCGTTCCCGCTGCCCAGATTCATGCGCTAGGGCCTCCTACAGACAATGCACTTTGGTTTTTTGCGCTATCTCTAATTGCACCCAAGATATCACCAGATATTTGCTGGATTTTTACATGACCTTGGGTGACGGATTCCGAATATCTGTAATTTTCTCGGCCACTGGTGGTCCGAGGTCGTTCCTGCGGCACAGATTCATTCGCAAGGGCCTCCTACAGACAATGCACTTTGATTTATTGCGCTATCTGTAATAGCACCCGAGATATCACCAGATATATATTGGATTTTTCCCTGACCCTGAGTGTCCGGCCCCATGAGACTGTGGTTTTCTCGGCCCCTGGTGGTTCGAGGTCGTTCCCGCTGGCCAGATTCATGCGCCTGGGCCTCCTACAGACAATGCACTTTGATTTATTGCGCTATCTCTAATAGCACCCGAGATATCACCAGATATATATTGGATTTTTCCCTGACCCTGAGTGTCCGGCGCCATGAGACGGTGGTTTTCTAGGCCCCTGGTGGTCCGAGGTCGTTCCCGCTGCACAGATTCATTCGTCTGGGCCTCCTACAGACAATGCACTTTGATTTATTGCGCTATCTGTAATAGCACCCGAGATATCACCAGATATATATTGGATTTTTCCCTGACCCTGAGTGTCCGGACCCATGAGACGGTGGTTTTCTCGGCCACTGGTGGTCCGAGGTCGTTCCTGCGGCACAGATTCATTCGCCAGTGCCACCTACAGACAATGCACTTTGATTTATTGCGCTATCTCTAATAGCACCCGAGATATCACCAGATATATATTGGATTTTCCCCTGACCCTGAGAGTCCGGCCCCGTGAGTCGGTGGTTTTCTTGGCCCCTCGTGGTCCGAGGTCGTTCCCGCTGCCCAGATTCATGCGCCAGGGCCTCCTACAGACAATGCACTTTGGTTTATTGCGCTATCTCTAATAGCACCCGAGATATCACCAGATATATATTGGATTTTCCCCTGACCTTGGGTGACGGATTCCGAATATCTGTAATTTTCTCGGCCACTGGTGGTCCGAGATCGTTCCTGCGGTACAGATTCATTCGCAAGGGCCTCCTACAGACAATGCACTTTGGTTTATAGCGCTATCTGTAATAGCACCCTAGATATCACCAGATATATATTGGATTTTCCCCTGACCCTGAGTGTCCGGACACATGAGACGGTGGTTTTCTCGGCCCCTGGTGGTCCGAGGTCGTTCCCGCTGCACAGATTCATTCGCCTGGGCCCCCTACAGACAATGTACTTTGATTTATTGCGCTATCTGTAATAGCACCCGAGATATCACCAGATATATATTGGATTTTTCCCTGACCCTGAGTGTCCGGCTCCATGAGACGGTGATTTTCTCGGCCCCTGGTGGTCCGAGGTCGTTCCCGCTGGCCAGATTCATGCGCCTGGGCCTCCTACAGACAATGCACTTTGATTTAGTGCGCTATCTCTAATAGCACCCGAGATATCATCAGATATATATTGGATTTTTCCCTGACCCTGAGTGTCCGGCGCCATGAGACGGTGGTTTTCTTGGCCCCTGGTGGTCCGAGGGCGTTCCCGCTGCACAGATGTATGCGCCAGGGCCTCCTACAGACAATGCACTTTGGTTTATTGCGCTATCTGTAATAGCACCCGAGATAACACCAGGTATATGCTGGATTTTTACATGACCTTGGGTGACGTATTCCGAATATCTGTAATTTTCTCGGCCACTGGTGGTCCGAGGTCGTTCCTGCGGCACAGATTCATTCGCCAGTGCCTCCTACTGACAATGCACTTTGATTTATTGCGCTATCTCTAATAGCACCCGAGATATCACCAGATATATATTGAATTTTCCCATGACCCTGAGTGTCCGGCCCCATTAGACTGTGGTTTTCCCGGCCCCTGGTGGTCCGCGGTCGTTCCCGCTGCACAGATTCATGCGGCAGGGCCTCCTACAGACAATGCACTTTGATTTGTTGGGCTATCTGTAATAGCACCCGAGATATCACCAGATATATATTGGATTTTCCCCTGACCCTGAGTGTCCGGCCCCATGAGACGGTGGTTTTCTCGGCCCCTGGTGGTCGGAGGTCGTTCCTGCTGGCCAGATTCATTCGCCTGGGCCTCCTACAGACAATGCACTTTGATTTATTGCGTTATCTGTAATAGCACCCGAGATATCACCAGATATATATTGGTCTTTCCCCTGACCCTGAGTGTCCGGCCCCGTGAGTCGGTGGTTTTCTCGGCCCCTGGTGGTCCTAGGTCGTTCCCGCTGCCCAGATTCATTCGCCAGGGCCTCCTACAGACAATGCACTTTGGTTTATTGCGCTATCTCTAATAGCACCCGAGATATCACCAGATATTTGCAGGATTTTTACATGACCTTGGGTGACGGATTCCGAATATCTGTAATTTTCTCGGCCACTGGTGGTCCGAGGTCGTTCCTGCGGCACAGATTCATTCGCAAGGGCCTCCTACAGACAATGCACTTTGGTTTATTGCGCTATCTGTAATAGCACCCGAGATATCACCAGATATATATTGGATTTTCCTCTGACCCTGAGTGTCCGGCCCCATGAGACGGTGGTTTTCTCGGCCCCTGGTGGTCCGAGGTCGTTCCCGCTGCCCAGATTCATGCGCCAGGGCCTCCTACAGACAATGCACTTTGATTTATTGCGTTATCTGTAATAGCACCCGAGATATCACCAGACATATATTGGATTTTTCCCTGACCCTGAGTGTCCGGCTCCATGGGACGGTGATTTTCTCGGCCCCTGGTGGTCCGAGGTCCTTCCCGCTGCACAGATTCATTCGCCTGGGCCTCCTACAGACAATGCACTTTGATTTATTGCGCTATCTGTAATAGCACCCGAGATATCACCAGATATATATTGGATTTTTCCCCGACCCTGAGTGTCCGGCCCCGTGAGTCGGTGGTTTTCTCGGCCCCTGGTGGTCCGATGTAGTTCCCGCTGCCCAGATTCATGCGCCAGGGCCTCCTACAGACAATGCACTTTGGTTTATTGCGCTATCTCTAATAGCACCCGAGATATCACCAGATATTTGCTGGATTTTTCCCCGACCCTGAGTGTCCGGCCCCATGGGACGGTGGTTTTCTCGGCCCCTGGTGGTCCGAGGTCGTTCCCGCTGCACAGATGCATGCGCCAGGGCCTCTTGCAGACAATTCACTTTGGTTTATTGCGCTATCTATAATTGCACCCGGGATATAACCAGATATATTCTGGATTTTTACATGACCTTGGGTGTCCGGCCCCATGTGACGGTGGTTTTCTCGGCCCCTGGTGGTCCGAGGTCGTTCCCGCTGCCCAGATTCATGCGCCAGGGCAGCTTACAGACAATGCACTTTGATTTATTGCGCTATCTGTAATAGCACCCAAGATACCACCAGATATATATTTTATTTTTCCCTGACCCTGAGTGTCCGGCCCCATGAGACGGTGGTTTTCTCGGCCCCTGGTGGTCCGAGGTCGTTGCCGCTGCACAGATTCATGCGCGAGGGCCTCCTACAGAAAATGCACATTGATTTATTGGGCTATCTGTAATAGCACCCGAGATATCACCACATATATATCGGATTTTTCCCTGACCCTGAGTGTCCGGCCCCATGAGACGGTGGTTTTCTCGGCCCCTGGTGGTCCGAGGTCGTTGCCGCTGCACAGATTCATGCGCGAGGGCCTCCTACAGAAAATGCACGTTGATTTATTGGGCTATCTGTAATAGCACCCGAGATATCACCAGATATATATTGGATTTTTCCCTGACCCTGAGTGTCCGGCCCCATGAGACGGTTGTTTTCTCGGCCCCTGGTGGTCCGACGTCGTTCCCGCTGCACAGATGCATGCGCCAGGGCCTCCTGCAGATAATTCACTTCGGTTTATTGCGCAATCTCTAATAGCACGCGAGATATCACCAGATATTTATTGGCTTTTCCCCTGACCCTGACAGTCCGGCCCCATGAGACTTTGATTTTCTCGGCCCCTGGTGGTCCGAGGTCGATCCCGCTGCACAGATTCATGCGCTAGGGCCTCCTGCAGACAATGCACTATGATTTATTGCGCTATCTCTAATACCACCCGAGATATCACCAGATATATATTGGATTTTTCCCTGACCCTGACAGTCGGACTCCATGAGACGGTGGTTTTCTCGGCCCCTGGTCATCCGAGGTCGTTCCCGCTGCACAGATTCATGCGCCAGGGCCTCCTGCAGACAATTCACTTTGGTTTATTGCGCTATCTCTAATAGCACCCGAGATATCACCAGATATATGATGGATTTTTACATGACCTTGGGTGACGGATTCCGAATATCTGTAATTTTCTCGGCCCCTGGTGATCTGAGTTCGTTCCCGCTGCACAGATTCATGCTCCAGGGCCCGCTGCAGATGATTCACTTTGGTTTAGTGCGCTATCTGTAAGAGCACCAGAGATATCACCAGATATATATTGGATTTTTCCCTGACACTGAGTGTCCGGCCCCATGAGACGGTGGTTGTCTCGGCCCCTGGTGGTCCGAGGTCGTTCCCGCTGCACAGATTCATGCGCCAGGGCCTCCTGCAGATAATTCACTATGGTTTATTGCGCTATCTCTAATAGCACCCGACATATCACCAGATATGTATTGGATTTTCCCCTGACCCTGAGTGTTCGGCCCCATGAGACGGTGGTTTTCTCGGCCCCTGGTGGTCCCAGGTCGTTCCCGCTGCACAGATTCATGCGCCAGGGCCTCTTGCAGGTAATTCACTTTGGTTTATTGCGCTATCTCTAATAGCACCCGAGATATCACTAGATATATATTGGATTTTCCCCTGGCCCTGACTGTCCGGCCCCATGAGACTGCGGTTTTCTCGGCCCCTGGTGGTCCGAGGTTGTTCCGGCTGCACAGATTCATGCGGCAGGCTCTCTTACAGACAATGCAGTTTGATTCATTGCGCTATCTGTAATAGCACCCGAGATATCACCAGATATATATTGGATTTTTCAATGACGCTGAGTGTCCGGCCCCATGAGACGGTGGTTTTCACGGCCCCTGGTCGTCCGAGGTCGTTCGCGATGCACAGATTCATGCGCCAGGGCCTCCTGCAGATAATTCACTATGGTTTATTGCGCTATCTCTAATAGCACCCGAGATATCACCAGATATGTATTGGATTTTCCCCTGACCCTGAGTGTCCGGCCCCGTGAGACTGCGGTTTTCTCGGCCCCTGGTGGTCCGAGGTCGTTCCCGCTGCACAGATTCATGCGCCAGGGCCTCCTACAGACAATGGACTCTGATTTATTGCGCTATCAGTAATAGTGCCCGAGATATCACCAGATATATATTGGATTTTCCCCTGACCCTGAGTGTCCGGCCCCATGTGACGGTGGTTTTCTCGGCCCCTGGTGGTCCGAGGTCGTTCCCGCTGCCCATATTCATGCGCCAGGGCAGCTTACAGACAATGCACTTTGATTTATTGGGCTATCTGTAATAGCACCCGAGATATCACCAGATATATATCGGATTTTTCCCAGACCCTGAGTTTCCGGCCCCATGAGACGGTGGTTTTCTCGGCCCCTGGTGGTCTGAGGTCGTTCCCGCTGCACAGATGCATGCGCCAGGGCCTCCTGCAGATAATTCACTTTGGTTTATTGCGGTATCTGTAATAGCACCCAAGATATCACCAGATATATATTGGATTTTTCCCTGACCCTGAGTGTCCGGGCCCATGAGACGGTGGTTTTCTCGGCCCCTGGTGATCCGAGGTCGTTCCCTCTGCCCATATTCATGCGCCAGGGCAGCTTACAGACAATGCACTTTGATTTATTGGGCTATCTGTAATAGCACCCGAGATATCACCAGATATATATCGGATTTTTCCCTGACCCTGAGTTTCCGGCCCCATGAGACGGTGGTTTTCTCGGCCCCTGGTGCTCTGAGGTCGTTCCCGCTGCACAGATGCATGCGCCAGGGCCTCCTGCAGATAATTCACTTTGGTTTATTGCGCTATCTCTAATAGCACCCGAGATATCACCAGATATATATTGGCTTTTCCCCTAACCCTGAGTGTCCGGACCCCTGAGACGGTGGATTTCTCGGCCCCTGGTGGTCCGAGGTCGTTCCCGCTGGCCAGATTCATGCCCCAGGGCCTCCTACAGACAATGCACTTTGATTTATTGCGCTATCTGTAATAGCACCCGAGATATCACCAGATATATATTGTATTTTTCCCTGAACCTGAATGTCCGGCCCCATGAGACGGTGGTTTTCTCGGCCCCTGGTGGTCCGAGGTCGTTCCTGCTGTACAGATTCATGCGCCACGGCCTCCTGCAGATAATTCACTTTCGTTTATTGCGCTATCTCTAATAGCACCCGAGATATCACCAGATATATATTGGATTTTCCCCTGACCCTCAGTGTCCGGCCCCATGAGACGGTTGTTTTCTCGGCCCCTGGTGGTCGGACGTCGTTCCCGCTGCACAGATGCATGCGCCAGGGCCTCCTGCAGATAATTCACTTTGGTTTATTGCGCTATCTCTAATAGCACCCGAGATATCACCAGATATATATTGGCTTTTCCCCTGACCCTGAGTGTCCGGCCCCCTGAGACGGTGGTTTTCTCGGCCCCTGGTGGTCCGAGGTCGATCCCGCTGGCCAAATTCATGCCCCAGGGCCTCCTACAGACAATGCACTTTGATTTATTGCGCTATCTGTAATAGCACCCGAGATATCACCAGATATATATTGGATTTTTCCCTGAACCTGAATGTCCGGCCCCATGAGACGGTGGTTTTCTCGGTCCCTGGTGGTCCGAGGTCGTTCCCGCTGTACAGATTCATGCGCCAGGGCCTCCTGCATATAATTCACTTTGGTTTATTGCGCTATCTCTAATAGCACCCGAGATATCACCAGATATATATTGGATTTTCCCCTGACCCTGAGTGTCCGGAGCCGTGAGACTGCGGTTTTCTCGGCCCCTGGTTGTCCGAGGTCGTTCCCGCTGCACAGATTCATGCACCAGGGCCTCCTACAGACAATGGACTCTGATTTATTGCGCTATCTGTAATAGTGCCCGAGATACCACCAGATATGTATTGGATTTTCCCCTGACCCTGAGTGTCCGGCCCCATGTGACGGTGGTTTTCTCGGCCCCTGGTGGTCCGAGGTCGTTCCCGCTGCCCATATTCATGCGCCAGGGCAGCTTACAGACAATGCACTTTGGTTTATTGCGCTATCTGTAATAGCACCCAAGATATCACCAGATATATATTGGATTTTTCCCTGACCCTGAGTGTCCGGCCCCATGAGACGGTGGTTTTCTCGGCCCCTGGTGATCCGAGGTCGTTCCCGCTGCCCATATTCATGCGCCAGGGCAGCTTACAGACAATGCACTTTGATTTATTGAGCTATCTGTAATAGCACCCGAGATATCAGCAGATATATATTGTATTTTTCCCTGAACCTGAATGTCCGGCCCCATGAGACGGTGGTTTTCTCGGCCCCTGGTGGTCCGAGGTCGTTCCTGCTGTACAGATTCATGCGCCAGGGCCTCCTGCAGATAATTCACTTTCGTTTATTGCGCTATCTCTAATAGCACCCGAGATATCACCAGATATATATTGGCTTTTCCCCTGACCCTGAGTGTCCGGCCCCCTGAGACGGTGGTTTTCTCGGCCCCTGGTGGTCCGAGGTCGATCCCGCTGGCCAAATTCATGCCCCAGGGCCTCCTACAGACAATGCACTTTGATTTATTGCGCTATCTGTAATAGCACCCGAGATATCACCAGATATATATTGGATTTTTCCCTGAACCTGAATGTCCGGCCCCATGAGACGGTGGTTTTCTCGGCCCCTGGTGGTCCGAGGTCGTTCCCGCTGTACAGATTCATGCGCCAGGGCCTCCTGCAGATAATTCACTTTGGTTTATTGCGCTATCTCTAATAGCACCCGAGATATCACCAGATATATATTGGATTTTCCCCTGACCCTGAGTGTATGGAGCCGTGAGACTGCGGTTTTCTCGGCCCCTGGTTGTCCGAGGTCGTTCCCGCTGCACAGATTCATGCGCCAGGGCCTCCTACAGACAATGGACTCTGCTTTATTGCGCTATCTGTAATAGTGCCCGAGATATCACCAGATATATATTGGATTTTCCCCTGACCCTGAGTGTCCGGCCCCATGTGACGGTGGTTTTCTCGGCCCCTGGTGGTCCGAGGTCGTTCCCGCTGCCCATATTCATGCGCCAGGGCAGCTTACAGACAATGCACTTTGATTTATTGCGCTATCTGTAATAGCACCCGAGATATCACCAGATATATATTGGATTTTTCCCTGAACCTGAATGTCCGGCCCCATGAGACGGTGGTTTTCTCGGTCCCTGGTGGTCCGAGGTCGTTCCCGCTGTACAGATTCATGCGCCAGGGCCTCCTGCATATAATTCACTTTGGTTTATTGCGCTATCTCTAATAGCACCCGAGATATCACCAGATATATATTGGATTTTTCCCTGACCCTGAGTGTCCGGCTCCATGAGACGGTGATTTTCTCGTCCCCTGGTGGTCCGACGTCGTTCCCGCTGCCCAGATTCATGCGCCAGGGCCTCCTACAGACAATGCACTTTGGTTTATTGCGCTATCTCTAATAGCACCCGAGATATCACCAGATATTTGCTGTATTTTTACATGACCTTGGGTGACGGATTCCGAATATCTGTAATTTTCTCGGCCACTGGTGGTCCGAGGTCGTTCCTGCGGTACAGATTCATTCGCAAGGGCCTCCTACAGACAATGCACTTTGGTTTATTGCGCTATCTCTAATAGCACCCGAGATATCACCAGATATTTGCTGGATTTTTACATGACCTTGGGTGACGGATTCCGAATATCTGTGCCTTTCTCGGCCACTGGTGGTCCGAGGTCGTTCCTGCGGCACAGATTCAATCGCAAGGGCCTCCTACAGACAATGCACTTTGGTTTATTGCGCTATCTGTAATAGCACCCGAGATATCACCAGATATATATTGGATTTTTCCCTGACCCTGACAGTCCGGCCCCACGAGACGGTGATTTTCTCGGCCCCTGGTGGTCCGAGGTCGTACCCGCTACACAGAATCATGCGCCAGGGCTTCGTGCAGACAATGCACTTTGGTTTATTGCGCTATCTGTAATAGCACCCGAGATATCACCAGATATATATTGAATTTTTCCCAGACCCTGAGTGTCCGGCCCCATGAGATGGTGGTTTTCTCGGCCCCTGGTCATCCGAGGTCGTTCCCGCTGCACAGATTCATGCGCCAGGGCCTCCTGCAGACAATTCACTTTGGTTTATTGCGCTATCTCTAATAGCACCCGAGATATCACCAGATATATGCTGGTTTTTTACATGACCTTGGGTGACGGATTCCGAATATCTGTAATTTTCTCGGCCCCTGGTGATCCGAGTTCGTTCCCGCTGCACAGATTCATGCTCCAGGGCCCGCTGCAGATGATTCACTTTGGTTTAGTGCGCTATCTGTAAGAGCACCAGAGATATCACCAGATATTAATTGGATTTTCCCCTGACCCTGAGTGTCCGGCCCCATGTGACGGTGGTTTTCTCGGCCCCTGGTGGTCCGAGGTCGTTCCCGCTGCCCAGATTCATGCGCCAGGGCAGCTTACAGACAATGCACTTTGATTTATTGCGCTATCTGTAATAGCACCCAAGATACCACCAGATATATATTTTATTTTTCCCTGACCCTGAGTGTCCGGCCCCATGAGACGGTGGTTTTCTCGGCCCCTGGTGGTCCGAGGTCGTTGCCGCTGCACAGATTCATGCGCCAGGGCCTCCTACAGAAAATGCACATTGATTTATTGGGCTATCTGTAATAGCACCCGAGATATCACCACATATATATCGGATTTTTCCCTGACACTGAGTGTCCGGTCCCATGAGACGGTGGTTGTGTCGGCCCCTGGTGGTCGGAGGTCGTTCCCGCTGCACAGATGCATGCGCCAGGGCCTCCTGCAGATAATTCACTTTGGTTTATTGCGCTATCTCTAATAGCAACCAAGATATCACCAGATATATATTGGATTTTTCCCTGACCCTGAGTGTCCGGCCCCATGAGACGGTTGTTTTCTCGGCCCCTGGTGGTCCGACGTCGTTCCCGCTGCACAGATGCATGCGCCAGGGCCTCCTGCAGATAATTCACTTCGGTTTATTGCGCAATCTCTAATAGCACGCGAGATATCACCAGATATTTATTGGCTTTTCCCCTGACCCTGACAGTCCGGCCCCATGAGACTTTGATTTTCTCGGCCCCTGGTGGTCCGAGGTCGATCCCGCTGCACAGATTCATGCGCTAGGGCCTCCTGCAGACAATGCACTATGATTTATTGCGCTATCTCTAATACCACCCGAGATATCACCAGATATATATTGGATTTTTCCCTGACCCTGACAGTCGGACTCCATGAGACGGTGGTTTTCTCGGCCCCTGGTCATCCGAGGTCGTTCCCGCTGCACAGATTCATGCGCCAGGGCCTCCTGCAGACAATTCACTTTGGTTTATTGCGCTATCTCTAATAGCACCCGAGATATCACCAGATATATGATGGATTTTTACATGACCTTGGGTGACGGATTCCGAATATCTGTAATTTTCTCGGCCCCTGGTGATCTGAGTTCGTTCCCGCTGCACAGATTCATGCTCCAGGGCCCGCTGCAGATGATTCACTTTGGTTTAGTGCGCTATCTGTAAGAGCACCAGAGATATCACCAGATATATATTGGATTTTCCCCTGACCCTGAGTGTCCGGCCCCATGTGACGGTGGTTTTCTCGGCCCCTGGTGGTCCGAGGTCGTTCCCGCTGCCCAGATTCATGCGCCAGGGCAGCTTACAGACAATGCACTTTGATTTATTGCGCTATCTGTAATAGCACCCAAGATACCACCAGGTATATATTTTATTTTTCCCTGACCCAGAGTGTCCGGCCCCATGAGACGGTGGTTTTCTCGGCCCCTGGTGGTCCGAGGTCGTTGCCGCTGCACAGATTCATGCGCCAGGGCCTCCTACAGAAAATGCACATTGATTTATTGGGCTATCTGTAATAGCACCCGAGATATCACCACATATATATCGGATTTTTCCCTGACACTGAGTGTCCGGTCCCATGAGACGGTGGTTGTGTCGGCCCCTGGTGGTCGGAGGTCGTACCCGCTGCACAGATGCATGCGCCAGGGCCTCCTGCAGATAATTCACTTTGGTTTATTGCGCTATCTCTAATAGCAACCAAGATATCACCAGATATATATTGGATTTTTCCCTGACCCTGAGTGTCCGGCCCCATGAGACGGTTGTTTTCTCGGCCCCTGGTGGTCCGACGTCGTTCCCGCTGCACAGATGCATGCGCCAGGGCCTCCTGCAGATAATTCACTTCAGTTTATTGCGCAATCTCTAATAGCACGCGAGATATCACCAGATATTTATTGGCTTTTCCCCTGACCCTGACAGTCCGGCCCCATGAGACTTTGATTTTCTCGGCCCCTGGTGGTCCGAGGTCGATCCCGCTGCACAGATTCATGCGCTAGGGCCTCCTGCAGACAATGCACTATGATTTATTGCGCTATCTCTAATACCACCCGAGATATCACCAGATATATATTGGATTTTTCCCTGACCCTGACAGTCGGACTCCATGAGACGGTGGTTTTCTCGGCCCCTGGTGGTCCGAGGTCGTTCCCGCTGTACAGATTCATGCGCCAGGGCCTCCTGCAGATAATTCACTTTGGTTTATTGCGCTATCTCTAATAGCACCCGAGATATCACCAGATATATATTGGATTTTCCCCTGACCCTGAGTGTATGGAGCCGTGAGACTGCGGTTTTCTCGGCCCCTGGTTGTCCGAGGTCGTTCCCGCTGCACAGATTCATGCGCCAGGGCCTCCTACAGACAATGGACTCTGCTTTATTGCGCTATCTGTAATAGTGCCCGAGATATCACCAGATATATATTGGATTTTCCCCTGACCCTGAGTGTCCGGCCCCATGTGACGGTGGTTTTCTCGGCCCCTGGTGGTCCGAGGTCGTTCCCGCTGCCCATATTCATGCGCCAGGGCAGCTTACAGACAATGCACTTTGATTTATTGCGCTATCTGTAATAGCACCCGAGATATCACCAGATATATATTGGATTTTTCCCTGAACCTGAATGTCCGGCCCCATGAGACGGTGGTTTTCTCGGTCCCTGGTGGTCCGAGGTCGTTCCCGCTGTACAGATTCATGCGCCAGGGCCTCCTGCATATAATTCACTTTGGTTTATTGCGCTATCTCTAATAGCACCCGAGATATCACCAGATATATATTGGATTTTTCCCTGACCCTGAGTGTCCGGCTCCATGAGACGGTGATTTTCTCGTCCCCTGGTGGTCCGACGTCGTTCCCGCTGCCCAGATTCATGCGCCAGGGCCTCCTACAGACAATGCACTTTGGTTTATTGCGCTATCTCTAATAGCACCCGAGATATCACCAGATATTTGCTGTATTTTTACATGACCTTGGGTGACGGATTCCGAATATCTGTAATTTTCTCGGCCACTGGTGGTCCGAGGTCGTTCCTGCGGTACAGATTCATTCGCAAGGGCCTCCTACAGACAATGCACTTTGGTTTATTGCGCTATCTCTAATAGCACCCGAGATATCACCAGATATTTGCTGGATTTTTACATGACCTTGGGTGACGGATTCCGAATATCTGTGCCTTTCTCGGCCACTGGTGGTCCGAGGTCGTTCCTGCGGCACAGATTCAATCGCAAGGGCCTCCTACAGACAATGCACTTTGGTTTATTGCGCTATCTGTAATAGCACCCGAGATATCACCAGATATATATTGGATTTTTCCCTGACCCTGACAGTCCGGCCCCACGAGACGGTGATTTTCTCGGCCCCTGGTGGTCCGAGGTCGTACCCGCTACACAGAATCATGCGCCAGGGCTTCGTGCAGACAATGCACTTTGGTTTATTGCGCTATCTGTAATAGCACCCGAGATATCACCAGATATATATTGAATTTTTCCCAGACCCTGAGTGTCCGGCCCCATGAGATGGTGGTTTTCTCGGCCCCTGGTCATCCGAGGTCGTTCCCGCTGCACAGATTCATGCGCCAGGGCCTCCTGCAGACAATTCACTTTGGTTTATTGCGCTATCTCTAATAGCACCCGAGATATCACCAGATATATGCTGGTTTTTTACATGACCTTGGGTGACGGATTCCGAATATCTGTAATTTTCTCGGCCCCTGGTGATCCGAGTTCGTTCCCGCTGCACAGATTCATGCTCCAGGGCCCGCTGCAGATGATTCACTTTGGTTTAGTGCGCTATCTGTAAGAGCACCAGAGATATCACCAGATATTAATTGGATTTTCCCCTGACCCTGAGTGTCCGGCCCCATGTGACGGTGGTTTTCTCGGCCCCTGGTGGTCCGAGGTCGTTCCCGCTGCCCAGATTCATGCGCCAGGGCAGCTTACAGACAATGCACTTTGATTTATTGCGCTATCTGTAATAGCACCCAAGATACCACCAGATATATATTTTATTTTTCCCTGACCCTGAGTGTCCGGCCCCATGAGACGGTGGTTTTCTCGGCCCCTGGTGGTCCGAGGTCGTTGCCGCTGCACAGATTCATGCGCCAGGGCCTCCTACAGAAAATGCACATTGATTTATTGGGCTATCTGTAATAGCACCCGAGATATCACCACATATATATCGGATTTTTCCCTGACACTGAGTGTCCGGTCCCATGAGACGGTGGTTGTGTCGGCCCCTGGTGGTCGGAGGTCGTTCCCGCTGCACAGATGCATGCGCCAGGGCCTCCGGCATATAATTCACTTTGGTTTATTGCGCTATCTCTAATAGCAACCAAGATATCACCAGATATATATTGGATTTTTCCCTGACCCTGAGTGTCCGGCCCCATGAGACGGTTGTTTTCTCGGCCCCTGGTGGTCCGACGTCGTTCCCGCTGCACAGATGCATGCGCCAGGGCCTCCTGCAGATAATTCACTTCGGTTTATTGCGCAATCTCTAATAGCACGCGAGATATCACCAGATATTTATTGGCTTTTCCCCTGACCCTGACAGTCCGGCCCCATGAGACTTTGATTTTCTCGGCCCCTGGTGGTCCGAGGTCGATCCCGCTGCACAGATTCATGCGCTAGGGCCTCCTGCAGACAATGCACTATGATTTATTGCGCTATCTCTAATACCACCCGAGATATCACCAGATATATATTGGATTTTTCCCTGACCCTGACAGTCGGACTCCATGAGACGGTGGTTTTCTCGGCCCCTGGTCATCCGAGGTCGTTCCCGCTGCACAGATTCATGCGCCAGGGCCTCCTGCAGACAATTCACTTTGGTTTATTGCGCTATCTCTAATAGCACCCGAGATATCACCAGATATATGATGGATTTTTACATGACCTTGGGTGACGGATTCCGAATATCTGTAATTTTCTCGGCCCCTGGTGATCTGAGTTCGTTCCCGCTGCACAGATTCATGCTCCAGGGCCCGCTGCAGATGATTCACTTTGGTTTAGTGCGCTATCTGTAAGAGCACCAGAGATATCACCAGATATATATTGGATTTTCCCCTGACCCTGAGTGTCCGGCCCCATGTGACGGTGGTTTTCTCGGCCCCTGGTGGTCCGAGGTCGTTCCCGCTGCCCAGATTCATGCGCCAGGGCAGCTTACAGACAATGCACTTTGATTTATTGCGCTATCTGTAATAGCACCCAAGATACCACCAGGTATATATTTTATTTTTCCCTGACCCAGAGTGTCCGGCCCCATGAGACGGTGGTTTTCTCGGCCCCTGGTGGTCCGAGGTCGTTGCCGCTGCACAGATTCATGCGCCAGGGCCTCCTACAGAAAATGCACATTGATTTATTGGGCTATCTGTAATAGCACCCGAGATATCACCACATATATATCGGATTTTTCCCTGACACTGAGTGTCCGGTCCCATGAGACGGTGGTTGTGTCGGCCCCTGGTAGTCGGAGGTCGTACCCGCTGCACAGATGCATGCGCCAGGGCCTCCTGCAGATAATTCACTTTGGTTTATTGCGCTATCTCTAATAGCAACCAAGATATCACCAGATATATATTGGATTTTTCCCTGACCCTGAGTGTCCGGCCCCATGAGACGGTTGTTTTCTCGGCCCCTGGTGGTCCGACGTCGTTCCCGCTGCACAGATGCATGCGCCAGGGCCTCCTGCAGATAATTCACTTCAGTTTATTGCGCAATCTCTAATAGCACGCGAGATATCACCAGATATTTATTGGCTTTTCCCCTGACCCTGACAGTCCGGCCCCATGAGACTTTGATTTTCTCGGCCCCTGGTGGTCCGAGGTCGATCCCGCTGCACAGATTCATGCGCTAGGGCCTCCTGCAGACAATGCACTATGATTTATTGCGCTATCTCTAATACCACCCGAGATATCACCAGATATATATTGGATTTTTCCCTGACCCTGACAGTCGGACTCCATGAGACGGTGGTTTTCTCGGCCCCTGGTGGTCCTAGGTCGTTCCCGCTGCACAGATTTATGCGCCAGGGCCTCCTGCAGACAATGCACTTTGATTTATTGCGCTATCTGTAATAGTACCCGAGATATCACCAGATTTATATTGGATTTTCCCCTGACTCTGAATGTCCGGCCCCATGTGTCCATGGTTTTCTCGGTCCCTCGTGGTCCGAGGTAGATCCCGCTGCACAGATTCATGCGCCAGTGCTTCGTGCAGACAATGCACTTTGGTTTATTGCGCTATCTGTAATTACACCCGAGATATCACCAGATATATATTGGATTTTTCCCTGACCCTGACAGTCCGGCCCCACGAGACGGTGATTTTCTCGGCCCCTGGTGGTCCGAGGTCGTTCCCGCTGCACAGATTCATTCGCCAGGGCCTCCTGCAGATAATTCACTTTGGTTTATTGCGCTATCTCTAATAGCACCCGACATATCACCAGATATGTATTGGATTTTCCCCTGACCCTGAGTGTTCGGCCCCATGAGACGGTGGTTTTCTCGGCCCCTGGTGGTCCCAGGTCGTTCCCGCTGCACAGATTCATGCGCCAGGGCCTCTTGCAGGTAATTCACTTTGGTTTATTGCGCTATCTCTAATAGCACCCGAGATATCACTAGATATATATTGGATTTTCCCCTGGCCCTGACTGTCCGGCCCCATGAGACTGCGGTTTTCTCGGCCCCTGGTGGTCCGAGGTTGTTCCGGCTGCACAGATTCATGCGGCAGGCTCTCTTACAGACAATGCAGTTTGATTCATTGCGCTATCTGTAATAGCACCGGAGATATCACCAGATATATATTGGATTTTTCAATGACGCTGAGTGTCCGGCCCCATGAGACGGTGGTTTTCACGGCCCCTGGTGGTCCGAGGTCGTTCGCGATGCACAGATTCATGCGCCAGGGCCTCCTGCAGATAATTCACTATGGTTTATTGCGCTATCTCTAATAGCACCCGAGATATCACCAGATATGTATTGGATTTTCCCCTGACCCTGAGTGTCCGGCCCCGTGAGACTGCGGTTTTCTCTGCCCCTGGTGGTCCGAGGTCGTTCCCGCTGCACAGATTCATGCGCCAGGGCCTCCTACAGACAATGGACTCTGATTTATTGCGCTATCTGTAATAGTGCCCGAGATATCACCAGATATATATTGGATTTTCCCCTGACCCTGAGTGTCCGGCCCCATGTGACGGTGGTTTTCTCGGCCCCTGGTGGTCCGAGGTCGTTCCCGCTGCCCATATTCATGCGCCAGGGCAGCTTACAGACAATGCACTTTGATTTATTGGGCTATCTGTAATAGCACCCGAGATATCACCAGATATATATCGGATTTTTCCCTGACCCTGAGTTTCCGGCCCCATGAGACGGTGGTTTTCTCGGCCCCTGGTGGTCTGAGGTCGTTCCCGCTGCACAGATGCATGCGCCAGGGCCTCCTGCAGATAATTCACTTTGGTTTATTGCGCTATCTGTAATAGCACCCAAGATATCACCAGATATATATTGGATTTTTCCCTGACCCTGAGTGTCCGGGCCCATGAGACGGTGGTTTTCTCGGCCCCTGGTGATCCGAGGTCGTTCCCTCTGCCCATATTCATGCGCCAGGGCAGCTTACAGACAATGCACTTTGATTTATTGGGCTATCTGTAATAGCACCCGAGATATCACCAGATATATATCGGATTTTTCCCTGACCCTGAGTTTCCGGCCCCATGAGACGGTGGTTTTCTCGGCCCCTGGTGCTCTGAGGTCGTTCCCGCTGCACAGATGCATGCGCCAGGGCCTCCTGCAGATAATTCACTTTGGTTTATTGCGCTATCTCTAATAGCACCCGAGATATCACCAGATATATATTGGCTTTTCCCCTAACCCTGAGTGTCCGGACCCCTGAGACGGTGGATTTCTCGGCCCCTGGTGGTCCGAGGTCGTTCCCGCTGGCCAGATTCATGCCCCAGGGCCTCCTACAGACAATGCACTTTGATTTATTGCGCTATCTGTAATAGCACCCGAGATATCACCAGATATATATTGTATTTTTCCCTGAACCTGAATGTCCGGCCCCATGAGACGGTGGTTTTCTCGGCCCCTGGTGGTCCGAGGTCGTTCCTGCTGTACAGATTCATGCGCCAGGGCCTCCTGCAGATAATTCACTTTCGTTTATTGCGCTATCTCTAATAGCACCCGAGATATCACCAGATATATATTGGATTTTCCCCTGACCCTCAGTGTCCGGCCCCATGAGACGGTTGTTTTCTCGGCCCCTGGTGGTCGGACGTCGTTCCCGCTGCACAGATGCATGCGCCAGGGCCTCCTGCAGATAATTCACTTTGGTTTATTGCGCTATCTCTAATAGCAATCGAGATATCACCAGATATATATTGGCTTTTCCCCTGACCCTGAGTGTCCGGCCCCCTGAGACGGTGGTTTTCTCGGCCCCTGGTGGTCCGAGGTCGATCCCGCTGGCCAAATTCATGCCCCAGGGCCTCCTACAGACAATGCACTTTGATTTATTGCGCTATCTGTAATAGCACCCGAGATATCACCAGATATATATTGGATTTTTCCCTGAACCTGAATGTCCGGCCCCATGAGACGGTGGTTTTCTCGGTCCCTGGTGGTCCGAGGTCGTTCCCGCTGTATAGATTCATGCGCCAGGGCCTCCTGCATATAATTCACTTTGGTTTATTGCGCTATCTCTAATAGCACCCGAGATATCACCAGATATATATTGGATTTTCCCCTGACCCTGAGTGTCCGGAGCCGTGAGACTGCGGTTTTCTCGGCCCCTGGTTGTCCGAGGTCGTTCCCGCTGCACAGATTCATGCACCAGGGCCTCCTACAGACAATGGACTCTGATTTATTGCGCTATCTGTAATAGTGCCCGAGATATCACCAGATATGTATTGGATTTTCCCCTGACCCTGAGTGTCCGGCCCCATGTGACGGTGGTTTTCTCGGCCCCTGGTGGTCCGAGGTCGTTCCCGCTGCCCATATTCATGCGCCAGGGCAGCTTACAGACAATGCACTTTGGTTTATTGCGCTATCTGTAATAGCACCCAAGATATCACCAGATATATATTGGATTTTTCCCTGACCCTGAGTGTCCGGCCCCATGAGACGGTGGTTTTCTCGGCCCCTGGTGATCCGAGGTCGTTCCCGCTGCCCATATTCATGCGCCAGGGCAGCTTACAGACAATGCACTTTGATTTATTGGGCTATCTGTAATAGCACCCGAGATATCACCAGATATATATTGTATTTTTCCCTGAACCTGAATGTCCGGCCCCATGAGACGGTGGTTTTCTCGGCCCCTGGTGGTCCGAGGTCGTTCCTGCTGTACAGATTCATGCGCCAGGGCCTCCTGCAGATAATTCACTTTCGTTTATTGCGCTATCTCTAATAGCACCCGAGATATCACCAGATATATATTGGCTTTTCCCCTGACCCTGAGTGTCCGGCCCCCTGAGACGGTGGTTTTCTCGGCCCCTGGTGGTCCGAGGTCGATCCCGCTGGCCAAATTCATGCCCCAGGGCCTCCTACAGACAATGCACTTTGATTTATTGCGCTATCTGTAATAGCACCCGAGATATCACCAGATATATATTGGATTTTTCCCTGAACCTGAATGTCCGGCCCCATGAGACGGTGGTTTTCTCGGCCCCTGGTGGTCCGAGGTCGTTCCCGCTGTACAGATTCATGCGCCAGCGCCTCCTGCAGATAATTCACTTTGGTTTATTGCGCTATCTCTAATAGCACCCGAGATATCACCAGATATATATTGGATTTTCCCCTGACCCTGAGTGTATGGAGCCGTGAGACTGCGGTTTTCTCGGCCCCTGGTTGTCCGAGGTCGTTCCCGCTGCACAGATTCATGCGCCAGGGCCTCCTACAGACAATGGACTCTGCTTTATTGCGCTATCTGTAATAGTGCCCGAGATATCACCAGATATATATTGGATTTTCCCCTGACCCTGAGTGTCCGGCCCCATGTGACGGTGGTTTTCTCGGCCCCTGGTGGCCCGAGGTCGTTCCCGCTGCCCATATTCATGCGCCAGGGCAGCTTACAGACAATGCACTTTGATTTATTGCGCTATCTGTAATAGCACCCGAGATATCACCAGATATATATTGGATTTTTCCCTGAACCTGAATGTCCGGCCCCATGAGACGGTGGTTTTCTCGGTCCCTGGTGGTCCGAGGTCGTTCCCGCTGCACAGATTCATGCGCCAGGGCCTCCTGCATATAATTCACTTTGGTTTATTGCGCTATCTCTAATAGCACCCGAGATATCACCAGATATATATTGGATTTTTCCCTGACCCTGAGTGTCCGGCTCCATGAGACGGTGATTTTCTCGTCCCCTGGTGGTCCGACGTCGTTCCCGCTGCCCAGATTCATGCGCCAGGGCCTCCTACAGACAATGCACTTTGGTTTATTGCGCTATCTCTAATAGCACCCGAGATATCACCAGATATTTGCTGTATTTTTACATGACCTTGGGTGACGGATTCCGAATATCTGTAATTTTCTCGGCCACTGGTGGTCCGAGGTCGTTCCTGCGGTACAGATTCATTCGCAAGGGCCTCCTACAGACAATGCACTTTGGTTTATTGCGCTATCTCTAATAGCACCCGAGATATCACCAGATATTTGCTGGATTTTTACATGACCTTGGGTGACGGATTCCGAATATCTGTGCCTTTCTCGGCCACTGGTGGTCCGAGGTCGTTCCTGCGGCACAGATTCAATCGCAAGGGCCTCCTACAGACAATGCACTTTGGTTTATTGCGCTATCTGTAATAGCACCCGAGATATCACCAGATATATATTGGATTTTCCCCTGACCCTGAGTGTCCGGACCCATGAGACGGTGGTTTTCTCGGCCCCTGGTGGTCCGAGGTCGTTCCCGCTGCACAGATTCGTTCGCCTGGGCCTCCTACAGACAATGCACTTTGGTTTATTGCGCTATCTGTAATAGCACCCGAGATATCACCAGATATATATTGGATTTTTCCCTGACCCTGAGTGTCCGGGTCCATGAGACGGTGATTTTCTCGTCCCCTGGTGGTCCGACGCCGTTCCCGCTGCCCAGATTCATGCGCCAGGGCCTCCTACAGACAATGCACTTTGGTTTATTGCGCTATCTGTAATAGCACCCGAGATAACACCAGGTATATGCTGGATTTGTACATGACCTTGGGTGACGGATTCCGAATATCTGTAATTTTCTCGGCCACTGGTGGTCCGAGGTCGTTCCTGCGGCATAGATTCATTCGACAGTGCCTCCTACAGACAATGCACTTTGATTTATTGCGCTATCTCTAATAGCACCCGAGATATCACCAGATATATATTGAATTTTCCCCTGACCCTGAGTGTCCGGCCCCATGAGACGGTGGTTTTCTCGGCCCCTGGTGGTCGGAGGTCGTTCCTGCTGGCCAGATTCATTCGCCTGGGCCTCCTACAGACAATGCACTTTGATTTATTGCGCTATCTGTAATAGCACCCGAGATATCACCAGATATATATTGGTCTTTCCCCTGACCCTGAGTGTCCGGCCCCGTGAGTCGGTGGTTTTCTCGGCCCCTGGTGGTCCTAGGTCGTTCCCGCTGCCCAGATTCATTCGCCAGGGCCTCCTACAGACAATGCACTTTGGTTTATTGCGCTATCTATAATAGCACCCGAGATATCACCAGATATTTGCAGGATTTTTACATGACCTTGGGTGACGGATTCCGAATATCTGTAATTTTCTCGGCCACTGGTGGTCCGAGGTCGTTCCTGCGGCACAGATTCATTCGCAAGGGCCTCCTACAGACAATGCACTTTGATTTATTGCGCTATCTCAAATAGCACCCGAGATATCACCAGATATATATTGGATTTTTCCCTGACCCTGAGTGTCCGGCGCCATGTGACGGTGGTTTTCTCGGGCCCTGGTGGTCCGAGGTCGTTCCCGCTGCCCATATTCATGCGCCAGGGCAGCTTACAGACAATGCACTTTGATTTATTGGGCTATCTGTAATAGCACCCGAGATATCACCAGATATATATCGGATTTTTCCCTGACCCTGAGTTTCCGGCCCCATGAGACGGTGGTTTTCTCGGCCCCTGGTGCTCTGAGGTCGTTCCCGCTGCACAGATGCATGCGCCAGGGCCTCCTGCAGATAATTCACTTTGGTTTATTGCGCTATCTCTAATAGCACCCGAGATATCACCAGATATATATTGGCTTTTCCCCTGACCCTGAGTGTCCGGCCCCCTGAGACGGTGGATTTCTCGGCCCCTGGTGGTCCGAGGTCGTTCCCGCTGGCCAGATTCATGCCCCAGGGCCTCCTACAGACAATGCACTTTGATTTATTGCGCTATCTGTAATAGCACCCGAGATATCACCAGATATATATTGTATTTTTCCCTGAACCTGAATGTCCGGCCCCATGAGACGGTTGTTTTCTCGGCCCCTGGTGGTCCGACGTCGTTCCCGCTGCACAGATGCATGCGCCAGGGCCTCCTGCAGATAATTCACTTTGGTTTATTGCGCTATCTCTAATAGCACCCGAGATATCACCAGATATATATTGGCTTTTCCCCTGACCCTGTGTGTCCGGCCCCATGGGACGGTGGTTTTCTCGGCCCCTGGTTGTCCGAGGTCGTTCCCGCTGTACAGACTCATGCGCCAGGGCCTCCTGCAGATAATTCACTTTGGTTTATTGCGCTATCTCTAATAGCACCCGAGATATCACCAGATATATATTGGATTTTCCCCTGACCCTGAGTGTCCGGAGCCGTGAGACTGCGGTTTTCTCGGCCCCTGGTTGTCCGAGGTCGTTCCCGCTGCACAGATTCATGCGCCAGGGCCCCCTACAGACAATGGACTTTGATTTATTGCGCTATCTGTAATAGCACCCGAGATATCACCAGATATATATATTGGATTTTCCCCTGACCCTGAGTGTCCAGCCCCGTGAGTCGGTGGTTTTCTCGGCCCCTGGTGGTCCGAGGTAGTTCCCGCTGCCCAGATTCATGCGCCAGGGCCTCCTACAGACAATGCACTTTGGTTTATTGCGCTATCTCTAATAGCACCCGAGATATCACCAGATATTTGCTGGATTTTTACATGACCTTGGGTGACGGATTCCGAATATCTGTAATTTTCTCGGCCACTGGTGGTCCGAGGTCGTTCCTGCGGCACAGACTCATTCGCAAGGGCCTCCTACAGACAATGCACTTTGATTTATTGCGCTATCTGTAATAGCACCCGAGATATCACCAGATATATATTGGGTTTTCCCCTGACCCTGAGTGTCCGGACCCATGAGACGGTGGTTTTCTCGGCCCCTGGTTGTCCGAGGTCGTTCCCGCTGCACAGATTCATGCGCCAGGGCCTCCTACAGACAATGTACTCTGATTTATTGCGCTATCTGTAATAGTGCCCGAGATATCACCAGATATATATTGGATTTTCCCCTGACCCTGAGTGTCCGGCCCCATGTGACGGTGGTTTTCTCGGGCCCTGGTGGTCCGAGGTCGTTCCCGCTGCCCATATTCATGCGCCAGGGCAGCTTACAGACAATGCACTTTGATTTATTGGGCTATCTGTAATAGCACCCGAGATATCACCAGATATATATCGGATTTTTCCCTGACCCTGAGTTTCCGGCCCCATGAGACGGTGGTTTTCTCGGCCCCTGGTGCTCTGAGGTCGTTCCCGCTGCACAGATGCATGCGCCAGGGCCTCCTGCAGATAATTCACTTTGGTTTATTGCGCTATCTCTAATAGCACCCGAGATATCACCAGATATATATTGGATTTTTACATGACCTTGGGTGACGGATTCCGAATATCTGTAATTTTCTCGGCCCCTGGTGGTCCGAGGTCTTTCCTGTTGCACAGATTCATTCGCCAGTGCCTCCTACAGACAATGCACTTTGATTTATTGCGCTATCTCTAATAGCACCCGAGATATCACCAGATATATATTGGATTTTACACTGACCCTGAGTTTCCGGCCCCATGAGACTGTGGTTTTCTCGGCCCCCGGTTGTCCGAGGTCGTTCCCGCTGCACAGATTCACGCGCCAGAGCCTCCTACAGACAGTGCACTTTGATTTATCGCGCTATCTGTAATAGAACCCGAGATATCACCAGATATATATTGGATTTTTCCCTGACCCTGAGTGCCCGGCCCCATGCGTCGGTGGTTTTCTCGGCCCCTGGTGGTCAGAGATCGATTTCGCTGCACAGATTCATGCGCTAGTGCCTCCTGCAGACAATGCACTTTGATTTATTGCGCTATCTGTTATAGCACCCGAGATATCACCAGATATATATTGGATTTTTCCCTGACCCTGAGTGTCCGGCCCCATGAGACGGTGGTTTTCTCGGCCCCTGGGGGTCCGAGGTCGTTCCCGCTGCACAGATTCATGCGCCAGGGCCTCCTGCAGATAATTCACTTTGGTTTATTGCGCTATCTCTAATAGCACCCGAGATATCACAAGATATATATTGGATTTTTCCCTGACCCTGAGTGCCCGGCCCCATGCGTCGGTGGTTTTCTCGGCCCCTGGTGGTCAGAGATCGATCTCGCTCCACAGATCCATGCGCTAGGGCCTCCTGCAGACAATGCACTTTGATTTATTGCGCTATCTGTTATAGCACCCGAGATATCACCAGATATATGCTGGATTTTTACATGACCTTGGGTGACGGATTCCGAATATCTGTAATTTTCTCGGCCCCTGGTGGTCCGAGGTCGTTCCTGCTGCACAGATTCATTCGCCAGTGCCTCCTACAGCCAATGCACTTTGATTTATTGCGCTATCTGTAATAGCACCCGAGATATCACCAGATATACATTGGATTTTACACTGACCCTGACTGTCCGGCCCCATGAGACTGTGGTTTTCTCGGCCCCTGGTTGTCCGAGGTCGTTCCCGCTGCACAGATTCACGCGCCAGGGCCTCCTGCAGATAATTCACTTTGGTTTATTGCGCTATCTCTAATAGCACCCGAGATATCACCAGATATATATTGGATTTTACCCTGACATTGAGTGCCCGGCCCTATGAGACGGTGGTTTTCTCGGCTCCTGGTTGTCCTAGGTCGTTCCTGCTGCACAGATTCATTCGCCAGTGCCTCCTACAGACAATGCACTTTGGTTTATTGCGCTATATCTAATAGCACCCGAGATATCACCATATATATATTGGATCTTTCACTGACGCTGAGTGTCCGGCCCCATGAGACGGTGGTTTTCGCGGCCCCTGGTGGTCCGAGGTCGTTCCCGATGCACAGATTCATGCGCCAGGGCCTGCTGCAGATAATTCACTTTGGTTTATTGCGCTATGTCTAATAACACCCGAGATATCACCAGATATATATTGGATTTTCCCCTGACCCTGAGTATCCGGCCCCATTAGACTGTGGTTTTCCCGGCCCCTGGTGGTCCGCGGTCGTTCCCGCTGCACAGATGCATGCACCAGGGCCTCCTGCAGATAATTCACTTTGGTTTATTCCGCTATCTCTAATAGCACCCGAGATATCACCAGATATATATTGGATTTTCCCCTGACCCTGAGTGTCCGGCCCCCTGAGACGGTGGTTTTCTCGGCCCCTGGTGGTCCGAGGTCGATCCCGCTGGCCAAATTCATGCCCCAGGTCCTCCTACAGACAATGCACTTTGATTTATTGCGCTATCTGTAATAGCACCCGAGATATCACCAGATATATATTGGATTTTTCCCTGAACCTGAATGTCCGGCCCCATGAGACGGTGGTTTTCTCGGCCCCTGGTGGTCCGAGGTCGTTCCCGCTGTACAGATTCATGCGCCAGGGCCTCCTGCAGATAATTCACTTTGGTTTATTGCGCTATCTCTAATAGCACCCGAGATATCACCAGATATATATTGGATTTTCCCCTGACCCTGAGTGTCCGGAGCCGTGAGACTGCGGTTTTCTCGGCCCCTGGTTGTCCGAGGTCGTTCCCGCTGCACAGATTCATGCGCCAGGGCCTCCTACAGACAATGGACTTTGATTTATTGCGCTATCTGTAATAGCACCCGAGATATCACCAGATATATATATTGGATTTTCCCCTGACCCTGAGTGTCCAGCCCCGTGAGTCGGTGGTTTTCTCGGCCCCTGCTGGTCCGAGGTAGTTCCCGCTGCCCAGATTCATGCGCCAGGGCCTCCTACAGACAATGCACTTTGGTTTATTGCGCTATCTCTAATAGCACCCGAGATATCACCAGATATTTGCTGGATTTTTACATGACCTTGGGTGACGGATTCCGAATATCTGTAATTTTCTCGGCCACTGGTGGTCCGAGGTCGTTCCTGCGGCACAGACTCATTCGCAAGGGCCTCCTACAGACAATGCACTTTGATTTATTGCGCTATCTGTAATAGCACCCGAGATATCACCAGATATATATTGGGTTTTCCCCTGACCCTGAGTGTCCGGACCCATGAGACGGTGGTTTTCTCGGCCCCTGGTTGTCCGAGGTCGTTCCCGCTGCACAGATTCATGCGGCAGGGCCTCCTACAGACAATGCACTTTGATTTGTTGGGCTATCTGTAATAGCACCCGAGATATCACCAGATATATATTGGGTTTTCCCCTGACCCTGAGTGTCCGGACCCATGAGACGGTGGTTTTCTCGGCCACTGGTGGTCCGAGGTCGTTCCTGCGGCACAGATTCATTCGCAAGGGCCTCCTACAGACAATGCACTTTGGTTTATTGCGCTATCTGTAATAGCACCCGAGATATCACCAGATATATATTGGATTTTCCCCTGACCCTGAGTGTCCGGCCCCATGAGACTGTGGTTTTCTCGGCCCCTGGTGGTCCGAGGTCGTTCCCGCTGGCCAGATTCATGCGCCTGGGCCTCCTACAGACAATGCACTTTGATTTATTGCGCTATATCAAATAGCACCCGAGATATCACCAGATATATATTGGATTTTTCCCTGACCCTGAGTGTCCGGCGCCATGAGACGGTGGTTTTCTTGGCCCCTGGTGGTCCGAGGTCGTTCCCGCTGCACAGATGCATGCACCAGGGCCTCCTGCAGATAATTCACTTTGGTTTATTCCGCTATCTCTAATAGCACCCGAGATATCACCAGATATATATTGGATTTTCCCCTGACCCTGAGTGTCCGGCCCCGTGAGTCGGTGGTTTTCTCGGCCCCTGGTGGTCCTAGGTCGTTCCCGCTGCCCAGATTCATGCGCCAGGGCCTCCTACAGACAATGCACTTTGGGTTATTGCGCTATCTGTAATAGCACCCGAGATATCACCAGATATATGCTGGATTTTTACATGACCTTGGGTGACGGATTCCGAATATCTGTAATTTTCTCGGCCACTGTTGGTCCGAGGTCGTTCCTGCGGCACAGATTCATTCGCCAGTGCCTCCTACAGACAATGCACTTTGATTTATTGCGCTATCTCTAATAGCACCCGAGATATCACCAGATATATATTGAATTTTCCCCTGACCCTGAGTGTCCGGCCCCATGAGACTGTGGTTTTCCCGGCCCCTGGTGGTCCGAGGTCGTTCCCGCTGCACAGATTCATGCGGCAGGGACTCCTACAGACAATGCACTTTGATTTGTTGGGCTATCTGTAATAGCACCCGAGATATCACCAGATATATATTGGATTTTCCCCTGACCCTGAGTGTCCGGCCCCATGAGACGGTGGTTTTCTCGGCCCCTGGTGGGCGGAGGTCGTTCCTGCTGGCCAGATTCATTCGCCTGGGCCTCCTACAGACAATGCACTTTGATTTATTGCGCTATCTGTAATAGCACCCGAGATATCACCAGATATATATTGGACTTTCCCCTGACCCTGAGTGTCCGGACCCATGAGACGGTGGTTTTCTCGGCCCCTGGTGGTCCGAGGTCGTTCCCGCTGGCCAGTTTCACGCGCCTGGGCCTCCTACAGACAATGCACTTAGGTTTATTGCGCTATCTCTAATAGCACCCGAGATATCACCAGATATATATTGGATTTTCCCCTGACCATGAGTGTCCGGCCTCGTGAGACGGTGGTTTTCTCGGCCCCTGGTGGTCCGAGGTCGATCCCGCTGGCCAAATTCATGCCCCAGGGCCTCCTACAGACAATGCACTTTGATTTATTGCGCTATCTGTAATAGCACACGAGATATCACCAGATATATATTGGACTTTCCCCTGACCCTGAATGTCCGGCCCCATGAGACGGTGGTTTTCTCGGCCCCTGGTGGTCCGAGGTCGTTCCCGCTGTACAGATTCATGCGCCTGGGCCTCCTGCAGATAATTCACTTTGGTTTATTGCGCTATCTCTAATAGCACCCGAGATATCACCAGATATATATTGGATTTTCCCCTGACCATGAGTGTCCGGCCCCGTGAGTCGGTGGTTTTCTCGGCCCCTGGTGGTCCGAGGTAGTTCCCGCTGCCCAGATTCATGCGCCAGGGCCTCCTACAGACAATGCACTGTGGTTTATTGCGCTATCTCTAATAGCACCCGAGATATCACCAGATATTTGCTGGATTTTTACATGACCTTGGGTGACGGATTCCGAATATCTGCAATTTTCTCGGCCACTGGTGGTCCGAGGTCGTTCCTGCGGCACAGATTCATTCGCAAGGGCCTCCTACAGACAATGCACTTTGGTTTATTGCGCTATCTGTAATAGCACCCGAGATATCACCAGACATATATTGAATTTTTCCCTGACCCTGAGTGTCCGGCTCCATGAGACGGTGATTTTCTCGGCCCCTGGTGGTCCGAGGTCCTTCCCGCTGCACAGATTCATTCGCCTGGGCCTCCTACAGACAATGCACTTTGATTTATTGCGCTATCTGTAATAGCACCCGAGATATCACCAGATATATATTGGATTTTTACATGACCTTGGGTGACGGATTCCGAATATCTGTAATTTTCTCGGCCCCTAGTGGTCCGAGGTCTTTCCTGCTCCACAGATTCATTCGCCAGTGCCTCCTACAGACAATGCACTTTGATTTATTGCGCTATCTCTAATAGCACCCGAGATATCACCAGATATATATTGGATTTTACACTGACCCTGAGTTTCCGGCCCCATGAGACTGTGGTTTTCTCGGCCCCCGGTTGTCCGAGGTCGTTCCCGCTGCACAGATTCACGCGCCAGGGCCTCCTACAGACAATGCACTTTGATTTATCGCGCTATCTGTAATAGAACCCGAGATATCACCAGATATATATTGGATTTTTCCCTGACCCTGAGTGCCCGGCCCCATGCGTCGGTGGTTTTCTCGGCCCCTGGTGGTCAGAGATCGATTTCGCTGCACAGATTCATGCGATAGTGCCTCCTGCAGACAATGCACTTTGATTTATTGCGCTATCTGTTATAGCACCCGAGATATCACCAGATATATATTGGATTTTTCCCTGACCCTGAGTGTCCGGCCCCATGAGACGGTGGTTTTCTCGGCCCCTGGGGGTCCGAGGTCGTTCCCGCTGCACAGATTCATGCGCCAGGGCCTCCTGCAGATAATTCACTTTGGTTTATTGCGCTATCTCTAATAGCACCCGAGATATCACAAGATATATATTGGATTTTTCCCTGACCCTGAGTGCCCGGCCCCATGCGTCGGTGGTTTTCTCGGCCCCTGGTGGTCAGAGATCGATCTCGCTGCACAGATCCATGCGCTAGGGCCTCCTGCAGACAATGCACCTTGATTTATTGCGCTATCTGTTATAGCACCCGAGATATCACCAGATATATGCTGGATTTTTACATGACCTTGGGTGACGGATTCCGAATATCTGTAATTTTCTCGGCCCCTGGTGGTCCGAGGTCGTTCCTGCTGCACAGATTCATTCGCCAGTGCCTCCTACAGCCAATGCACTTTGATTTATTGCGCTATCTGTAATAGCACCCGAGATATCACCAGATATACATTGGATTTTACACTGACCCTGACTGTCCGGCCCCATGAGACTGTGGTTTTCTCGGCCCCTGGTTGTCCGAGGTCGTTCCCGCTGCACAGATTCACGCGCCAGGGCCTCCTACAGACAATACACTTTGATTTATCGCGCTATCTGTAATAGAACCCGAGATATCACCAGATATATATTGGATTTTCCCCTGACCCTGAGTGTCCGGCCCCGTGAGTGGGTGGTTTTCTCGGCCCCTGGTGGTCCTAGGTCGTTCCCGCTGCCCAGATTCATGCGCCAGGGCCTCCTACAGACAATGCACTTTGGGTTATTGCGCTATCTGTAATAGCACCCGAGATATCACCAGATATATGCTGGATTTTTACATGACCTTGGGTGACGGATTCCGAATATCTGTAATTTTCTCGGCCACTGTTGGTCCGAGGTCGTTCCTGCGGCACAGATTCATTCGCCAGTGCCTCCTACAGACAATGCACTTTGATTTATTGCGCTATCTCTAATAGCACCCGAGATATCACCAGATATATATTGAATTTTCCCCTGACCCTGAGTGTCCGACCCCATGAGACTGTGGTTTTCCCGGCCCCTGGTGGTCCGAGGTCGTTCCCGCTGCACAGATTCATGCGGCAGGGACTCCTACAGACAATGCACTTTGATTTGTTGGGCTATCTGTAATAGCACCCGAGATATCACCAGATATATATTGGATTTTCCCCTGACCCTGAGTGTCCGGCCCCATGAGACGGTGGTATTCTCGGCCCCTGGTGGGCGGAGGTCGTTCCTGCTGGCCAGATTCATTCGCCAGTGCCTCCTACAGCCAATGCACTTTGATTTATTGCGCTATCTGTAATAGCACCAGAGATATCACCAGATATACATTGGATTTTACACTGACCCTGACTGTCCGGCCCCATGAGACTGTGGTTTTCTCGGCCCCTGGTTGTCCGAGGTCGTTCCCGCTGCACAGATTCACGCGCCAGGGCCTCCTACAGACAATACACTTTGATTTATCGCGCTATCTGTAATAGAACCCGAGATATCACCAGATATATATTGGATTTTTCCCTGACCCTGAGTCCCCGGCCCCATGCGTCGGCGGTTTTCTCGGCCCCTGGTGGTCAGAGATCGATCTCGCTGCACAGATTCATGCGCTAGGGCCTCCTGCAGACAATGCACTTTGATTTATTGCGCTATCTGTTATAGCACCCGAGATATCACCAGATATATGCTGGATTTTTACATGACCTTGGGTGACGGATTCCGAATATCTGTAATTTTCTCGGCCCCTGGTGGTCCGAGGTCGTTCCTGCTGCACAGATTCATTCGCCAGTGCCTCCTACAGACAATGCACTTTGATTTATTGCGCTATCTGTTATAGCACCCGAGATATCACCAGATATATGCTGGATTTTTACATGACCTTGGGTGACGGATTCCGAATATCTGTAATTTTCTCGGCCCCTGGTGGTCCGAGGTCGTTCCTGCTGCACAGATTCATTCGCCAGTGCCTCCTACAGACAATGCACTTTGATTTATTGCGCTATCTCTAATAGCACCCGAGATATCACCAGATATATATTGCATTTTCCCCTGACCCTGAGTGTCCGGCCCCATGAGACGGTGGTTTTCTCGGCCCCTGGTGGGCGGAGGTCGTTCCTGCTGGCCAGATTCATTCGCCTGGGCCTCCTACAGACAATGCACTTTGATTTATTGCGCTATCTGTAATAGCACCCGAGATATCACCAGATATATATTGGACTTTCCCCTGACCCTGAGTGTCCGGACCCATGAGACGGTTGTTTTCTCGGCCCCTGGTGGTCCGAGGTCGTTCCCGCTGGCCAGATTCACGCGCCTGGGCCTCCTACAGACAATGCACTTTGGTTTATTGCGCTATCTCTAATAGCACCCGAGATATCACCAGATATATATTGGATTTTCCCCTGACCATGAGTGTCCGGCCTCGTGAGACGGTGGTTTTCTCGGCCCCTGGTGGTCCGAGGTCGATCCCGCTGGCCAAATTCATGCCCCAGGGCCTCCTACAGACAATGCACTTTGATTTATTGCTCTATCTGTAATAGCACACGAGATATCACCAGATATATATTGGACTTTCCCCTGACCCTGAATGTCCGGCCCCATGAGACGGTGGTTTTCTCGGCCCCTGGTGGTCCGAGGTCGTTCCCGCTGTACAGATTCATGCGCCTGGGCCTCCTGCAGATAATTCACTTTGATTTATTGCGCTATCTCTAATAGCACCCGAGATATCACCAGATATATATTGGATTTTCCCCTGACCATGAGTGTCCGGCCCCGTGAGTCGGTGGTTTTCTCGGCCCCTGGTGGTCCGAGGTAGTTCCCGCTGCCCAGATTCATGCGCCAGGGCCTCCTACAGACAATGCACTGTGGTTTATTGCGCTATCTCTAATAGCACCCGAGATATCACCAGATATTTGCTGGATTTTTACATGACCTTGGGTGACGGATTCCGAATATCTGTAATTTTCTCGGCCACTGGTGGTCCGAGGTCTTTCCTGCGGCACAGATTCATTCGCAAGGGCCTCCTACAGACAATGCACTTTGGTTTATTGCGCTATCTGTAATAGCACCCGATATATCACCAGACATATATTGAATTTTTCCCTGACCCTGAGTGTCCGGCTCCATGAGACGGTGATTTTCTCGGCCCCTGGTGGTCCGAGGTCCTTCCCGCTGCACAGATTCATTCGCCTGGGCCTCCTACAGACAATGCACTTCGATTTATTGCGCTATCTGTAATAGCACCCGAGATATCACCAGATATATATTGGATTTTTACATGACCTTGGGTGACGGATTCCGAATATCTGTAATTTTCTCGGCCCCTGGTGGTCCGAGGTCTTTCCTGTTGCACAGATTCATTCGCCAGTGCCTCCTACAGACAATGCACTTTGATTTATTGCGCTATCTCTAATAGCACCCGAGATACCACCAGATATATATTGGATTTTACACTGACCCTGAGTTTCCGGCCCCATGAGACTGTGGTTTTCTCGGCCCCCGGTTGTCCGAGGTCGTTCCCGCTGCACAGATTCACGCGCCAGAGCCTCCTACAGACAGTGCACTTTGATTTATCGCGCTATCTGTAATAGAACCCGAGATATCACCAGATATATATTGGATTTTTCCCTGACCCTGAGTGCCCGGCCCCATGCGTCGGTGGTTTTCTCGGCCCCTGGTGGTCAGAGATCGATTTCGCTGCACAGATTCATGCGCTAGTGCCTCCTGCAGACAATGCACTTTGATTTATTGCGCTATCTGTTATAGCACCCGAGATATCACCAGATATATATTGGATTTTTCCCTGACCCTGAGTGTCCGGCCCCATGAGACGGTGGTTTTCTCGGCCCCTGGGGGTCCGAGGTCGTTCCCGCTGCACAGATTCATGCGCCAGGGCCTCCTGCAGATAATTCACTTTGGTTTATTGCGCTATCTGTTATAGCACCCGAGATATCACCAGATATATGCTGGATTTTTACATGACCTTGGGTGACGGATTCCGAATATCTGTAATTTTCTCGGCCCCTGGTGGTCCGAGGTCGTTCCTGCTGCACAGATTCATTCGCCAGTGCCTCCTACAGACAATGCACTTTGATTTATTGCGCTATCTCTAATAGCACCCGAGATATCACCAGATATATATTGCATTTTCCCCTGACCCTGAGTGTCCGGCCCCATGAGACGGTGGTTTTCTCGGCCCCTGGTGGGCGGAGGTCGTTCCTGCTGGCCAGATTCATTCGCCTGGGCCTCCTACAGACAATGCACTTTGATTTATTGCGCTATCTGTAATAGCACCCGAGATATCACCAGATATATATTGGACTTTCCCCTGACCCTGAGTGTCCGGACCCATGAGACGGTTGTTTTCTCGGCCCCTGGTGGTCCGAGGTCGTTCCCGCTGGCCAGATTCACGCGCCTGGGCCTCCTACAGACAATGCACTTTGGTTTATTGCGCTATCTCTAATAGCACCCGAGATATCACCAGATATATATTGGATTTTCCCCTGACCATGAGTGTCCGGCCTCGTGAGACGGTGGTTTTCTCGGCCCCTGGTGGTCCGAGGTCGATCCCGCTGGCCAAATTCATGCCCCAGGGCCTCCTACAGACAATGCACTTTGATTTATTGCTCTATCTGTAATAGCACACGATATATCACCAGATATATATTGGACTTTCCCCTGACCCTGAATGTCCGGCCCCATGAGACGGTGGTTTTCTCGGCCCCTGGTGGTCCGAGGTCGTTCCCGCTGTACAGATTCATGCGCCTGGGCCTCCTGCAGATAATTCACTTTGATTTATTGCGCTATCTCTAATAGCACCCGAGATATCACCAGATATATATTGGATTTTCCCCTGACCATGAGTGTCCGGCCCCGTGAGTCGGTGGTTTTCTCGGCCCCTGGTGGTCCGAGGTAGTTCCCGCTGCCCAGATTCATGCGCCAGGGCCTCCTACAGACAATGCACTGTGGTTTATTGCGCTATCTCTAATAGCACCCGAGATATCACCAGATATATATTGGATTTTACACTGACCCTGAGTTTCCGGCCCCATGAGACTGTGGTTTTCTCGGCCCCCGGTTGTCCGAGGTCGTTCCCGCTGCACAGATTCACGCGCCAGAGCCTCCTACAGACAGTGCACTTTGATTTATCGCGCTATCTGTAATAGAACCCGAGATATCACCAGATATATATTGGATTTTTCCCTGACCCTGAGTGCCCGGCCCCATGCGTCGGTGGTTTTCTCGGCCCCTGGTGGTCAGAGATCGATTTCGCTGCACAGATTCATGCGCTAGTGCCTCCTGCAGACAATGCACTTTGATTTATTGCGCTATCTGTTATAGCACCCGAGATATCACCAGATATATATTGGATTTTTCCCTGACCCTGAGTGTCCGGCCCCATGAGACGGTGGTTTTCTCGGCCCCTGGGGGTCCGAGGTCGTTCCCGCTGCACAGATTCATGCGCCAGGGCCTCCTGCAGATAATTCACTTTGGTTTATTGCGCTATCTCTAATAGCACCCGAGATATCACAAGATATATATTGGATTTTTCCCTGACCCTGAGTGCCCGGCCCCATGCGTCGGTGGTTTTCTCGGCCCCTGGTGGTCAGAGATCGATCTCGCTCCACAGATCCATGCGCTAGGGCCTCCTGCAGACAATGCACTTTGATTTATTGCGCTATCTGTTATAGCACCCGAGATATCACCAGATATATGCTGGATTTTTACATGACCTTGGGTGACGGATTCCGAATATCTGTAATTTTCTCGGCCCCTGGTGGTCCGAGGTCGTTCCTGCTGCACAGATTCATTCGCCAGTGCCTCCTACAGACAATGCACTTTGATTTATTGCGCTATCTGTTATAGCACCCGAGATATCACCAGATATATGCTGGATTTTTACATGACCTTGGGTGACGGATTCCGAATATCTGTAATTTTCTCGGCCCCTGGTGGTCCGAGGTCGTTCCTGCTGCACAGATTCATTCGCCAGTGCCTCCTACAGACAATGCACTTTGATTTATTGCGCTATCTCTAATAGCACCCGAGATATCACCAGATATATATTGCATTTTCCCCTGACCCTGAGTGTCCGGCCCCATGAGACGGTGGTTTTCTCGGCCCCTGGTGGGCGGAGGTCGTTCCTGCTGGCCAGATTCATTCGCCTGGGCCTCCTACAGACAATGCACTTTGATTTATTGCGCTATCTGTAATAGCACCCGAGATATCACCAGATATATATTGGACATTCCCCTGACCCTGAGTGTCCGGACCCATGAGACGGTTGTTTTCTCGGCCCCTGGTGGTCCGAGCTCGTTCCCGCTGGCCAGATTCACGCGCCTGGGCCTCCTACAGACAATGCACTTTGGTTTATTGCGCTATCTCTAATAGCACCCGAGATATCACCAGATATATATTGGATTTTCCCCTGACCATGAGTGTCCGGCCTCGTGAGACGGTGGTTTTCTCGGCCCCTGGTGGTCCGAGGTCGATCCCGCTGGCCAAATTCATGCCCCAGGGCCTCCTACAGACAATGCACTTTGATTTATTGCTCTATCTGTAATAGCACACGAGATATCACCAGATATATATTGGACTTTCCCCTGACCCTGAATGTCCGGCCCCATGAGACGGTGGTTTTCTCGGCCCCTGGTGGTCCGAGGTCGTTCCCGCTGTACAGATTCATGCGCCTGGGCCTCCTGCAGATAATTCACTTTGATTTATTGCGCTATCTCTAATAGCACCCGAGATATCACCAGATATATATTGGATTTTCCCCTGACCATGAGTGTCCGGCCCCGTGAGTCGGTGGTTTTCTCGGCCCCTGGTGGTCCGAGGTAGTTCCCGCTGCCCAGATTCATGCGCCAGGGCCTCCTACAGACAATGCACTGTGGTTTATTGCGCTATCTCTAATAGCACCCGAGATATCACCAGATATTTGCTGGATTTTTACATGACCTTGGGTGACGGATTCCGAATATCTGTAATTTTCTCGGCCACTGGTGGTCCGAGGTCGTTCCTGCGGCACAGATTCATTCGCAAGGGCCTCCTACAGACAATGCACTTTGGTTTATTGCGCTATCTGTAATAGCACCCGATATATCACCAGACATATATTGAATTTTTCCCTGACCCTGAGTGTCCGGCTCCATGAGACGGTGATTTTCTCGGCCCCTGGTGGTCCGAGGTCCTTCCCGCTGCACAGATTCATTCGCCTGGGCCTCCTACAGACAATGCACTTTGATTTATTGCGCTATCTGTAATAGCACCCGAGATATCACCAGATATATATTGGATTTTTACATGACCTTGGGTGACGGATTCCGAATATCTGTAATTTTCTCGGCCCCTGGTGGTCCGAGGTCTTTCCTGTTGCACAGATTCATTCGCCAGTGCCTCCTACAGACAATGCACTTTGATTTATTGCGCTATCTCTAATAGCACCCGAGATATCACCAGATATATATTGGATTTTACACTGACCCTGAGTTTCCGGCCCCATGAGACTGTGGTTTTCTCGGCCCCCGGTTGTCCGAGGTCGTTCCCGCTGCACAGATTCACGCGCCAGAGCCTCCTACAGACAGTGCACTTTGATTTATCGCGCTATCTGTAATAGAACCCGAGATATCACCAGATATATATTGGATTTTTCCCTGACCCTGAGTGCCCGGCCCCATGCGTCGGTGGTTTTCTCGGCCCCTGGTGGTCAGAGATCGATTTCGCTGCACAGATTCATGCGCTAGTGCCTCCTGCAGACAATGCACTTTGATTTATTGCGCTATCTGTTATAGCACCCGAGATATCACCAGATATATATTGGATTTTTCCCTGACCCTGAGTGTCCGGCCCCATGAGACGGTGGTTTTCTCGGCCCCTGGGGGTCCGAGGTCGTTCCCGCTGCACAGATTCATGCGCCAGGGCCTCCTGCAGATAATTCACTTTGGTTTATTGCGCTATCTCTAATAGCACCCGAGATATCACAAGATATATATTGGATTTTTCCCTGACCCTGAGTGCCCGGCCCCATGCGTCGGTGGTTTTCTCGGCCCCTGGTGGTCAGAGATCGATCTCGCTCCACAGATCCATGCGCTAGGGCCTCCTGCAGACAATGCACTTTGATTTATTGCGCTATCTGTTATAGCACCCGAGATATCACCAGATATATGCTGGATTTTTACATGACCTTGGGTGACGGATTCCGAATATCTGTAATTTTCTCGGCCCCTGGTGGTCCGAGGTCGTTCCTGCTGCACAGATTCATTCGCCAGTGCCTCCTACAGCCAATGCACTTTGATTTATTGCGCTATCTGTAATAGCACCCGAGATATCACCAGATATACATTGGATTTTACACTGACCCTGACTGTCCGGCCCCATGAGACTGTGGTTTTCTCGGCCCCTGGTTGTCCGAGGTCGTTCCCGCTGCACAGATTCACGCGCCAGGGCCTCCTGCAGATAATTCACTTTGGTTTATTGCGCTATCTCTAATAGCACCCGAGATATCACCAGATATATATTGGATTTTACCCTGACATTGAGTGCCCGGCCCTATGAGACGGTGGTTTTCTCGGCTCCTGGTTGTCCTAGGTCGTTCCTGCTGCACAGATTCATTCGCCAGTGCCTCCTACAGACAATGCACTTTGGTTTATTGCGCTATATCTAATAGCACCCGAGATATCACCATATATATATTGGATCTTTCACTGACCCTGAGTGTCCGGCCCCATGAGACGGTGGTTTTCGCGGCCCCTGGTGGTCCGAGGTCGTTCCCGATGCACAGATTCATGCGCCAGGGCCTGCTGCAGATAATTCACTTTGGTTTATTGCGCTATGTCTAATAACACCCGAGATATCACCAGATATATATTGGATTTTCCCCTGACCCTGAGTATCCGGCCCCATTAGACTGTGGTTTTCCCGGCCCCTGGTGGTCCGCGGTCGTTCCCGCTGCACAGATTCATGCGGCAGGGCCTCCTGCAGATAATTCACTTCGGTTTATTGCGCTATCTCTAATAGCACCCGAGATATCACCAGATATATATTGGCTTTTCCCCTGACCCTGAGTGTCCGGCCCCCTGAGACGGTGGTTTTCTCGGCCCCTGGTGGTCCGAGGTCGATCCCGCTGGCCAAATTCATGCCCCAGGGCCTCCTACAGACAATGCACTTTGATTTATTGCGCTATCTGTAATAGCACCCGAGATATCACCAGATATATATTGGATTTTTCCCTGAACCTGAATGTCCGGCCCCATGAGACGGTGGTTTTCTCGGCCCCTGGTGGTCCGAGGTCGTTCCCGCTGTACAGATTCATGCGACAGGGCCTCCTGCAGATAATTCACTTTGGTTTATTGCGCTATCTCTAATAGCACCCGAGATATCACCAGATATATATTGGATTTTCCCCTGACCCTGAGTGTCCGGAGCCGTGAGACTGCGGTTTTCTCGGCCCCTGGTTGTCCGAGGTCGTTCCCGCTGCACAGATTCATGCGCCAGGGCCTCCTACAGACAATGGACTTTGATTTATTGCGCTATCTGTAATAGCACCCGAGATATCACCAGATATATATATTGGATTTTCCCCTGACCCTGAGTGTCCAGCCCCGTGAGTCGGTGGTTTTCTCGGCCCCTGCTGGTCCGAGGTAGTTCCCGCTGCCCAGATTCATGCGCCAGGGCCTCCTACAGACAATGCACTTTGGTTTATTGCGCTATCTCTAATAGCACCCGAGATATCACCAGATATTTGCTGGATTTTTACATGACCTTGGGTGACGGATTCCGAATATCTGTAATTTTCTCGGCCACTGGTGGTCCGAGGTCGTTCCTGCGGCACAGACTCATTCGCAAGGGCCTCCTACAGACAATGCACTTTGATTTATTGCGCTATCTGTAATAGCACCCGAGATATCACCAGATATATATTGGATTTTCCCCTGACCATGAGTGTCCGGCCTCGTGAGACGGTGGTTTTCTCGGCCCCTGGTGGTCCGAGGTCGATCCCGCTGGCCAAATTCATGCGGCAGGGCCTCCTACAGACAATGCACTTTGATTTGTTGGGCTATCTGTAATAGCACCCGAGATATCACCAGATATATATTGGACTTTCCCCTGACCCTGAATGTCCGGCCCCATGAGACGGTGGTTTTCTCGGCCCCTGGTGGTCCGAGGTCGTTCCCGCTGTACAGATTCATGCGCCTGGGCCTCCTGCAGATAATTCACTTTGGTTTATTGCGCTATCTCTAATAGCACCCGAGATATCACCAGATATATATTGGATTTTCCCCTGACCATGAGTGTCCGGCCCCGTGAGTCGGTGGTTTTCTCGGCCCCTGGTGGTCTGAGGTAGTTCCCGCTGCCCAGATTCATGCGCCAGGGCCTCCTACAGACAATGCACTGTGTTTTATTGCGCTATCTCTAATAGCACCCGAGATATCACCAGATATTTGCTGGATTTTTACATGACCTTGGGTGACGGATTCCGAATATCTGTAATTTTCTCGGCCACTGGTGGTCCGAGGTCGTTCCTGCGGCACAGATTCATTCGCAAGGGCCTCCTACAGACAATGCACTTTGGTTTATTGCGCTATCTGTAATAGCACCCGAGATATCACCAGACATATATTGAATTTTTCCCTGACCCTGAGTGTCCGGCTCCATGAGACGGTGATTTTCTCGGCCCCTGGTGGTCCGAGGTCCTTCCCGCTGCACAGATTCATTCGCCTGGGCCTCCTACAGACAATGCACTTTGATTTATTGCGCTATCTGTAATAGCACCCGAGATATCACCAGATATATATTGGATTTTTACATGACCTTGGGTGACGGATTCCGAATATCTGTAATTTTCTCGGCCCCTAGTGGTCCGAGGTCTTTCCTGCTGCACAGATTCATTCGCCAGTGCCTCCTACAGACAATGCACTTTGATTTATTGCGCTATCTCTAATAGCACCCGAGATATCACCAGATATATATTGGATTTTACACTGACCCTGAGTTTCCGGCCCCATGAGACTGTGGTTTTCTCGGCCCCCGGTTGTCCGAGGTCGTTCCCGCTGCACAGATTCACGCGCCAGGGCCTCCTACAGACAATGCACTTTGATTTATCGCGCTATCTGTAATAGAACCCGAGATATCACCAGATATATATTGGATTTTTCCCTGACCCTGAGTGCCCGGCCCCATGCGTCGGTGGTTTTCTCGGCCCCTGGTGGTCAGAGATCGATTTCGCTGCACAGATTCATGCGATAGTGCCTCCTGCAGACAATGCACTTTGATTTATTGCGCTATCTGTTATAGCACCCGAGATATCACCAGATATATATTGGATTTTTCCCTGACCCTGAGTGTCCGGCCCCATGAGACGGTGGTTTTCTCGGCCCCTGGGGGTCCGAGGTCGTTCCCGCTGCACAGATTCATGCGCCAGGGCCTCCTGCAGATAATTCACTTTGGTTTATTGCGCTATCTCTAATAGCACCCGAGATATCACAAGATATATATTGGATTTTTCCCTGACCCTGAGTGCCCGGCCCCATGCGTCGGTGGTTTTCTCGGCCCCTGGTGGTCAGAGATCGATCTCGCTGCACAGATCCATGCGCTAGGGCCTCCTGCAGACAATGCACTTTGATTTATTGCGCTATCTGTTATAGCACCCGAGATATCACCAGATATATGCTGGATTTTTACATGACCTTGGGTGACGGATTCCGAATATCTGTAATTTTCTCGGCCCCTGGTGGTCCGAGGTCGTTCCTGCTGCACAGATTCATTCGCCAGTGCCTCCTACAGCCAATGCACTTTGATTTATTGCGCTATCTGTAATAGCACCCGAGATATCACCAGATATACATTGGATTTTACACTGACCCTGACTGTCCGGCCCCATGAGACTGTGGTTTTCTCGGCCCCTGGTTGTCCGAGGTCGTTCCCGCTGCACAGATTCACGCGCCAGGGCCTCCTACAGACAATACACTTTGATTTATCGCGCTATCTGTAATAGAACCCGAGATATCACCAGATATATATTGGATTTTTCCCTGACCCTGAGTGCCCGGCCCCATGCGTCGGCGGTTTTCTCGGCCCCTGGTGGTCAGAGATCGATCTCGCTGCACAGATTCATGCGCTAGGGCCTCCTGCAGACAATGCACTTTGATTTATTGCGCTATCTGTTATAGCACCCGAGATATCACCAGATATATGCTGGATTTTTACATGACCTTGGGTGACGGATTCCGAATATCTGTAATTTTCTCGGCCCCTGGTGGTCCGAGGTCGTTCCTGCTGCACAGATTCATTCGCCAGTGCCTCCTACAGACAATGCACTTTGATTTATTGCGCTATCTGTTATAGCACCCGAGATATCACCAGATATATGCTGGATTTTTACATGACCTTGGGTGACGGATTCCGAATATCTGTAATTTTCTCGGCCCCTGGTGGTCCGAGGTCGTTCCTGCTGCACAGATTCATTCGCCAGTGCCTCCTACAGACAATGCACTTTGATTTATTGCGCTATCTCTAATAGCACCCGAGATATGACCAGATATATATTGGATTTTCCCCTGACCCTGAGCGTCCGGCCCCATGAGACTGTGGTTTTCTCGGCCCCTGGTGGTCCGTGGTCGTTCCCGCTACACAGATTCATGCGCCAGGGCCTCCTACAGACAATGCACTCTGATTTATTGCGCTATCTGTAATAGCACCCGAGATATCACCAGATATACATTGGATTTTACACTGACCCTGAGTTTCCGGCCCCATGAGACTGTGGTTTTCTCGGCCCCTGGTTGTCCGAGGTCGTTCCCGCTGCACAGATTCACGCGCCAGGGCCTCCTACAGACAATGCACTTTGATTTATCGCGCTATCTGTAATAGAACCCGAGATATCACCAGATATATATTGGATTTTTCCCTGACCCTGAGTGCCCGGCCCCATGCGTCGGTGGTTTTCTCGGCCCCTGGTGGTCAGAGATCGATCTCGCTGCACAGATTCATGCGCTAGGGCCTCCTGCAGACAATGCACTTTGATTTATTGCGCTATCTGTTATAGCACCCGAGATATCACCAGATATATATTGGATTTTTCCCTGACCCTGAGTGTCCGGCCCCATGAGACGGTGGTTTTCTCGGCCCCTGGGGGTCCGAGGTCGTTCCTGCTGCACAGATTCATGCGCCAGGGCCTCCTGCAGATAATTCACTTTGGTTTATTGCGCTATCTCTAATAGCACCCGAGATATCACAAGATATATATTGGATTTTTCCCTGACCCTGAGTGCCCGGCCCCATGCGTCGGTGGTTTTCTCGGCCCCTGGTGGTCAGAGATCGATCTCGCTGCACAGATACATGCGCTAGGGCCTCCTGCAGACAATGCACTTTGATTTATTGCGCTATCTGTTATAGCACCCGAGATATCACCAGATATATGCTGGATTTTTACATGACCTTGGGTGACGGATTCCGAATATCTGTAATTTTCTCGACCCCTGGTGGTCCGAGGTCGTTCCTGCTGCACAGATTCATTCGCCAGTGCCTCCTACAGACAATGCACTTTGATTTATTGCGCTATCTGTAATAGCACCCGAGATATCACCAGATATACATTGGATTTTACACTGACCCTGAGTGTCCGGCCCCATGAGACTGTGGTTTTCTCGGCCCCTGGTTGTCCGAGGTCGTTCCCGCTGCACAGATTCACGCGCCAGGGCCTCCTACAGACAATGCACTTTGATTTATCGCGCTATCTGTAATAGAACCCGAGATATCACCAGATATATATTGGATTTTTCCCTGACCCTGAGTGCCCGGCCCCATGCGTCGATGGTTTTCTCGGCCCCTGGTCGTCAGAGATCGATCTCGCTGCACAGATTCATGCGCTAGGGCCTCCTGCAGACAATGCACTTTGATTTATTGGGCTATCTGTTATAGCACCAGAGATATCACCAGATATATATTGGATTTTTCCCTGACCCTGAGTGTCCGGCCCCATGAGACGGTGGTTTTCTCGGCCCCTGGGGGTCCGAGGTCGTTCCCGCTGCACAGATTCATGCGCCAGGGCCTCCTGCAGATAATTCACTTTGGTTTATTGCGCTATCTCTAATAGCACCCGAGATATCACCAGATATATATTGGATTTTACCCTGACATTGAGTGCCCGGCCCTATGAGACGGTGGTTTTCTCGGCCCCTGGTTGTCTGAGGTCGTTCCTGCTGCACAGATTCATTCGCCAGTGCCTCCTACAGACAATGCAGTTTGATTTATTGTTCTACCTCTAATAGCACCCGAGATGTCAACAGATATGTATTGGATTTTTCCCTGACCCTGAGTGACCGGCCCCATGAGACGGTGGTTTTCTCGGCCCCTGGTGGTCCGAGGTCGTTCCCGATGCACAGATTCATGCGCCAGGGCCTGCTGCAGATAATTCACTTTGGTTTATTGCGCTATGTCTAATAACACCCGAGATATCACCAGATATATATTGGATTTTCCCCTGACCCTGAGTATCCGGCCCCATGAGACTGTGGTTTTCTCGGCCCCTGGTGGTCCGAGGTCGTTCCCGCTGTCCAGATTGACGCGGCAGGGCCTCCTACAGACAATGCACTTTGATTTATTGCGCTATCTGTAATAGCACCCGAGATATCACCAGAAATATATTGGATTTTCCCCAGACCCTGAGTGTCCGGTCCCATGAGACGGTGGTTGTCTCGGCCGCTGGTGGTCCGAGGTCGTTCCCGCTGCCCAGATTGACGCGGCAGGGCCTCCTAGAGACAATGCACTTTGATTTGTTGCGCTATCTGTAATAGCACCCGAGATATCACCAGATATATATTGGATTTTCCCCTGACCCTGCGTGTCCGGCCCCATGAGACTGTGGTTTTCTCGGCCCCTGGTGGTCCGAGGTCGTTCCCGCTGCACAGATTCATGCGGCAGGGCCTCCTACAGACAATGCACTTTGATTTATTGCGCTATCTGTAATAGCACCCGAGATATCACCAGATATATATTGGATTTTACCCTGACCCTGAGTGTCCGGCCCCATGAGACTGTGGTTTTCTCGGCCCCTAGTGGTCCGAGGTCGTTCCCGCTGCACAGATTCATGCGCCTGCGGCCTAATACAGACAATGCACTTTGATTTCTTGGGCTATCTGGAATAGCACCCGAGATATCACTAGAAATATATTGGATTTTTCCCTGACCCTGAGTGTCCGGCCCCATGAGACGGTGGTTTTCTCGGTCCCTGGTGGTCCGAGGTCGTTCCCGCTGCACAGATTCACGCGCCAGGGCCTCCTACAGACAATGCACTTTGATTTATTGCTCTGTCTCTAATAGCACCCGAGCTATCACTAGATATATATTGGATTTTTCCCTGACCCTGAGTGCCCGGCCCCATGTGTCGGTGATTTTCTCGGACCCTGGTGATCCGAGGTAGATACCGCTGCACAGATTCATGCGCCAGGGCCTCCTGCAGATAATTCACTTTGGTTTATTGCGCTATCTCTAATAGCACCCGAGATATCACAAGATATATATTGGATTTTTCCCTGACCCTGAGTGCCCGGCCCCATGCGTCGGTGGTTTTCTCGGCCCCTGGTGGTCAGAGATCGATCTCGCTGCACAGATTCATGCGCTAGGGCCTCCTGCAGACAATGCACTTTGATTTATTGCGCTATCTGTTATAGCACCCGAGATATCACCAGATATATATTGGATTTTTCCCTGACCCTGAGTGGCCGGCCCCATGAGACGGTGGTTTTCTCGGCCCCTGGGGGTCCGAGGTCGTTCCCGCTGCACAGATTCATGCGCCAGGGCCTCCTGCAGATAATTCACTTTGGTTTATTGCGCTATCTCTAATAGCACCCGAGATATCACAAGATATATATTGGAGTTTTCCCGGACCCTGAGTGCCCGGCCCCATGCGTCGGTGGTTTTCTCGGCCCCTGGTGGTCAGAGATCGATCTCGCTGCACAGATCCATGCGCTAGGGCCTCCTGCAGACAATGCACTTTGATTTATTGCGCTATCTGTTATAGCACCCGAGATATCACCAGATATATGCTGGATTTTTACATGACCTTGGGTGACGGATTCCGAATATCTGTAATTTTCTCGGCCCCTGGTGGTCCGAGGTCGTTCCCGATGCACAGATTCATGCGCCAGGGCCTGCTGCAGATAATTCACTTTGGTTTATTGCGCTATGTCTAATAACACCCGAGATATCACCAGATATATATTGGATTTTCCCCTGACCCTGAGTATCCGGCCCCATGAGACTGTGGTTGTCTCGGCCGCTGGTGGTCCGAGGTCGTTCCCGCTGCCCAGATTGACGCGGCAGGGCCTCCTACAGACAATGCACTTTGATTTGTTGCGCTATCTGTAATAGCACCCGACATATCACCAGATATATATTGGATTTTCCCCTGACCCTGCGTGTCCGGCCCCATGAGACTGTGGTTTTCTCGGCCCCTGGTGGTCCGAGGTCGTTCCCGCTGCACAGATTCATGCGGCAGGGCCTCCTACAGACAATGCACTTTGATTTATTGCGCTATCTGTAATAGCACGCGAGATATCACCAGATATATATTGGATTTTTCACTGACCCTGAGTGTCCGGCCCCATGAGACGGTGGTTTTCTCGGCCCCTGGTGGTCCGAGGTCGATCCCGCTGCACAGATTCATGCGCCAGGGCCTCCTACAGACAATGCACTTTGATTTATTGCGCTATCTGTAATAGCACCCGAGATATCACCAGATATATATTGGATTTTTCCATGACCCTGAGTGTCCGGCCCCATGAGACGGTGGTTGTCTCGGGCCCTGGTGGCTCGAGGTCGTTCCCGCTGCACAGATTCGTGCACCAGGGCCTCCTACAGACAATGCACTTTGGTTTATTGCGCTATCTCTAATAGCACCCGAGATATCACCATATATATATTGGATCTTTCACTGACCCAGAGTGTCCGGCCCCATGAGACGGTGGTTTTCGCGGCCCCTGGTGGTCCGAGGTCGTTCCCGCTGCACAGATTCATGCGCCAGGGCCTCCTGCAGATAATTCACTCTGGTTTATTGCGCTATCTCTAATAGCACCCGAGGTATCACCAGATATATATTGGATTTTCCCCTGACCCTGAGCGTCCGGCCCCATGAGACTGTGGTTTTCTCGGCCGCTGATGGTCCGAGGTCGTTCCCGCTACACAGATTCATGCGCCAGGGCCTCCTACAGACAATGCACTTTGATTTATTGCGCTATCTGTAATAGCACCCGAGATATCACCTGATATATATTGAATTTTCCCCTGACCCTGAGTGTCCGGCCCAATGAGACTGTGGTTTTCTCGGCCCCTGGTGGTCCGAGGTCGTTCCCGTTGCACAGATTCATGCGCCAGGGCCTCCTGCAGATAATTCACTTTGGTTTATTGCGCTATCTCTAATAGCACCCGAGATATCACCAGATATATATTGGATTTTCCCCTGACCCAGAGTGTCCGGCCCCATGAGACTGTGGTTTTCTCGGCCCCTGGTGGTTCGAGGTCGTTCCCGCTGCACAGACTCATGCGCCAGGGCCTCCTACAGACAATGCACTTTGATTTATTGCGCTATCTGTAATAGCACCCGAGATATCACCAGATATATATTGGATTTTACACTGACCCTGAGTGTCCGGCCCCATGAGACTGTGGTTTTCTCGGCCCCTGGTGGTCCGAGGTCGTTCCCGCTGCACAGATTCATGCGCCAGGGCCTCCTACAGACAATGCACTTTGATTTATTGCGCTATCTGTAATAGCACCCAAGATATCACCAGATATATATTGGATTTTCCCCTGACCCTGAGTGTCCGGCCCCATGAGACTGTGGTTTTCTTGGCCCCTGGTGGTCCGAGGTCGTTCCCGTTGCACAGATTCATGCGCCAGGGCCTCCTGCCGATAATTCACTTTGGTTTATTGCGCTATCTCTAACAGCACCCAAGATATCACCAGATATATATTGCATTTTTCCCTGACCCTGAGTGTCCGGCCCCATGAGACTGTGGTTTTTTCGGCCCCTGGTGGTCCGAGGTCGTTCCCGTTGCACAGATTCATGCGCCAGGGCCTCCCGCAGATAATTCACTTTGATTTATTGCGCTATCTGTAATAGCACCCGAGATATCACCAGATATATATTGGATTTTCCCCTGACCCTGCGTGTCCGGCCCCATGAGACTGTGGTTTTCTCGGCCCCTGGTGGTCCGAGGGCGTTCCCGCTGCACAGATTCATGCCCCAGGGCCTCCTACAGACAATGCACTTTGATTTATTGCGCTATCTGTAATAGCACCCGAGAAAGCACCAGATATATATTGGATTTTTCCATGACCCTGAGTGTCCGGCCCCATGAGACGGTGGTTGTCTCGGGCCCTGGTGGCTCGAGGTCGTTCCCGCTACACAGATTCGTGCGCCAGGGCCTCCTACAGACAATGCACTTTGGTTTATTGCGCTATCTCTAATAGCACCGGAGATATCACCATATATATATTGGATCTTTCACTGACCCAGAGTGTCCGGCCCCATGAGACAGTGGTTTTCGCGGCCCCTGGTGGTCCGAGGTCGTTCCCGCTGCACAGATTCATGCGCCAGGGCCTCCTGCAGATAATTCACTTTGGTTTATTGCGCTATCTCTAATAGCACCCGAGATATCACAAGATATATATTGGATTTTTCCCTGACCCTGAGTGCCCGGCCCCATGCGTCGGTGGTTTTCTCGGCCCCTGGTGGTCAGAGATCGATCTCGCTGCACAGATCCATGCGCTAGGGCCTCCTGCAGACAATGCACTTTGATTTATTGCGCTATCTGTTATAGCACCCGAGATATCACCAGATATATGCTGGATTTTTACATGACCTTGGGTGACGGATTCCGAATATCTGTAATTTTCTCGGCCCCTGGTGGTCCGAGGTCGTTCCTGCTGCACAGATTCATTCGCCAGTGCCTCCTACAGCCAATGCACTTTGATTTATTGCGCTATCTGTAATAGCACCCGAGATATCACCAGATATACATTGGATTTTACACTGACCCTGACTGTCCGGCCCCATGAGACTGTGGTTTTCTCGGCCCCTGGTTGTCCGAGGTCGTTCCCGCTGCACAGATTCACGCGCCAGGGCCTCCTACAGTCAATACACTTTGATTTATCGCGCTATCTGTAATAGAACCCGAGATATCACCAGATATATATTGGATTTTTCCCTGACCCTGAGTGCCCGGCCCCATGCGTCGATGGTTTTCTCGGCCCCTGGTCGTCAGAGATCGATCTCGCTGCACAGATTCATGCGCTAGGGCCTCCTGCAGACAATGCACTTTGATTTATTGGGCTATCTGTTATAGCACCAGAGATATCACCAGATATATATTGGATTTTTCCCTGACCCTGAGTGTCCGGCCCCATGAGACGGTGGTTTTCTCGGCCCCTGGGGGTCCGAGGTCGTTCCCGCTGCACAGATTCATGCGCCAGGGCCTCCTGCAGATAATTCACTTTGGTTTATTGCGCTATCTCTAATAGCACCCGAGATATCACCAGATATATATTGGATTTTACCCTGACATTGAGTGCCCGGCCCTATGAGACGGTGGTTTTCTCGGCCCCTGGTTGTCTGAGGTCGTTCCTGCTGCACAGATTCATTCGCCAGTGCCTCCTACAGACAATGCAGTTTGATTTATTGTTCTACCTCTAATAGCACCCGAGATGTCAACAGATATGTATTGGATTTTTCCCTGACCCTGAGTGACCGGCCCCATGAGACGGTGGTTTTCTCGGCCCCTGGTGGTCCGAGGTCGTTCCCGATGCACAGATTCATGCGCCAGGGCCTGCTGCAGATAATTCACTTTGGTTTATTGCGCTATGTCTAATAACACCCGAGATATCACCAGATATATATTGGATTTTCCCCTGACCCTGAGTATCCGGCCCCATGAGACTGTGGTTTTCTCGGCCCCTGGTGGTCCGAGGTCGTTCCCGCTGTCCAGATTGACGCGGCAGGGCCTCCTACAGACAATGCACTTTGATTTATTGCGCTATCTGTAATAGCACCCGAGATATCACCAGAAATATATTGGATTTTCCCCAGACCCTGAGTGTCCGGTCCCATGAGACGGTGGTTGTCTCGGCCGCTGGTGGTCCGAGGTCGTTCCCGCTGCCCAGATTGACGCGGCAGGGCCTCCTAGAGACAATGCACTTTGATTTGTTGCGCTATCTGTAATAGCACCCGAGATATCACCAGATATATATTGGATTTTCCCCTGACCCTGCGTGTCCGGCCCCATGAGACTGTGGTTTTCTCGGCCCCTGGTGGTCCGAGGTCGTTCCCGCTGCACAGATTCATGCGGCAGGGCCTCCTACAGACAATGCACTTTGATTTATTGCGCTATCTGTAATAGCACCCGAGATATCACCAGATATATATTGGATTTTACCCTGACCCTGAGTGTCCGGCCCCATGAGACTGTGGTTTTCTCGGCCCCTAGTGGTCCGAGGTCGTTCCCGCTGCACAGATTCATGCGCCTGCGGCCTAATACAGACAATGCACTTTGATTTCTTGGGCTATCTGGAATAGCACCCGAGATATCACTAGAAATATATTGGATTTTTCCCTGACCCTGAGTGTCCGGCCCCATGAGACGGTGGTTTTCTCGGTCCCTGGTGGTCCGAGGTCGTTCCCGCTGCACAGATTCACGCGCCAGGGCCTCCTACAGACAATGCACTTTGATTTATTGCTCTGTCTCTAATAGCACCCGAGCTATCACTAGATATATATTGGATTTTTCCCTGACCCTGAGTGCCCGGCCCCATGTGTCGGTGATTTTCTCGGACCCTGGTGATCCGAGGTAGATACCGCTGCACAGATTCATGCGCCAGGGCCTCCTGCAGATAATTCACTTTGGTTTATTGCGCTATCTCTAATAGCACCCGAGATATCACAAGATATATATTGGATTTTTCCCTGACCCTGAGTGCCCGGCCCCATGCGTCGGTGGTTTTCTCGGCCCCTGGTGGTCAGAGATCGATCTCGCTGCACAGATTCATGCGCTAGGGCCTCCTGCAGACAATGCACTTTGATTTATTGCGCTATCTGTTATAGCACCCGAGATATCACCAGATATATATTGGATTTTTCCCTGACCCTGAGTGGCCGGCCCCATGAGACGGTGGTTTTCTCGGCCCCTGGGGGTCCGAGGTCGTTCCCGCTGCACAGATTCATGCGCCAGGGCCTCCTGCAGATAATTCACTTTGGTTTATTGCGCTATCTCTAATAGCACCCGAGATATCACAAGATATATATTGGAGTTTTCCCGGACCCTGAGTGCCCGGCCCCATGCGTCGGTGGTTTTCTCGGCCCCTGGTGGTCAGAGATCGATCTCGCTGCACAGATCCATGCGCTAGGGCCTCCTGCAGACAATGCACTTTGATTTATTGCGCTATCTGTTATAGCACCCGAGATATCACCAGATATATGCTGGATTTTTACATGACCTTGGGTGACGGATTCCGAATATCTGTAATTTTCTCGGCCCCTGGTGGTCCGAGGTCGTTCCCGATGCACAGATTCATGCGCCAGGGCCTGCTGCAGATAATTCACTTTGGTTTATTGCGCTATGTCTAATAACACCCGAGATATCACCAGATATATATTGGATTTTCCCCTGACCCTGAGTATCCGGCCCCATGAGACTGTGGTTGTCTCGGCCGCTGGTGGTCCGAGGTCGTTCCCGCTGCCCAGATTGACGCGGCAGGGCCTCCTACAGACAATGCACTTTGATTTGTTGCGCTATCTGTAATAGCACCCGACATATCACCAGATATATATTGGATTTTCCCCTGACCCTGCGTGTCCGGCCCCATGAGACTGTGGTTTTCTCGGCCCCTGGTGGTCCGAGGTCGTTCCCGCTGCACAGATTCATGCGGCAGGGCCTCCTACAGACAATGCACTTTGATTTATTGCGCTATCTGTAATAGCACGCGAGATATCACCAGATATATATTGGATTTTTCACTGACCCTGAGTGTCCGGCCCCATGAGACGGTGGTTTTCTCGGCCCCTGGTGGTCCGAGGTCGATCCCGCTGCACAGATTCATGCGCCAGGGCCTCCTACAGACAATGCACTTTGATTTATTGCGCTATCTGTAATAGCACCCGAGATATCACCAGATATATATTGGATTTTTCCATGACCCTGAGTGTCCGGCCCCATGAGACGGTGGTTGTCTCGGGCCCTGGTGGCTCGAGGTCGTTCCCGCTGCACAGATTCGTGCACCAGGGCCTCCTACAGACAATGCACTTTGGTTTATTGCGCTATCTCTAATAGCACCCGAGATATCACCATATATATATTGGATCTTTCACTGACCCAGAGTGTCCGGCCCCATGAGACGGTGGTTTTCGCGGCCCCTGGTGGTCCGAGGTCGTTCCCGCTGCACAGATTCATGCGCCAGGGCCTCCTGCAGATAATTCACTCTGGTTTATTGCGCTATCTCTAATAGCACCCGAGGTATCACCAGATATATATTGGATTTTCCCCTGACCCTGAGCGTCCGGCCCCATGAGACTGTGGTTTTCTCGGCCGCTGATGGTCCGAGGTCGTTCCCGCTACACAGATTCATGCGCCAGGGCCTCCTACAGACAATGCACTTTGATTTATTGCGCTATCTGTAATAGCACCCGAGATATCACCTGATATATATTGAATTTTCCCCTGACCCTGAGTGTCCGGCCCAATGAGACTGTGGTTTTCTCGGCCCCTGGTGGTCCGAGGTCGTTCCCGTTGCACAGATTCATGCGCCAGGGCCTCCTGCAGATAATTCACTTTGGTTTATTGCGCTATCTCTAATAGCACCCGAGATATCACCAGATATATATTGGATTTTCCCCTGACCCAGAGTGTCCGGCCCCATGAGACTGTGGTTTTCTCGGCCCCTGGTGGTTCGAGGTCGTTCCCGCTGCACAGACTCATGCGCCAGGGCCTCCTACAGACAATGCACTTTGATTTATTGCGCTATCTGTAATAGCACCCGAGATATCACCAGATATATATTGGATTTTACACTGACCCTGAGTGTCCGGCCCCATGAGACTGTGGTTTTCTCGGCCCCTGGTGGTCCGAGGTCGTTCCCGCTGCACAGATTCATGCGCCAGGGCCTCCTACAGACAATGCACTTTGATTTATTGCGCTATCTGTAATAGCACCCAAGATATCACCAGATATATATTGGATTTTCCCCTGACCCTGAGTGTCCGGCCCCATGAGACTGTGGTTTTCTTGGCCCCTGGTGGTCCGAGGTCGTTCCCGTTGCACAGATTCATGCGCCAGGGCCTCCTGCCGATAATTCACTTTGGTTTATTGCGCTATCTCTAACAGCACCCAAGATATCACCAGATATATATTGCATTTTTCCCTGACCCTGAGTGTCCGGCCCCATGAGACTGTGGTTTTTTCGGCCCCTGGTGGTCCGAGGTCGTTCCCGTTGCACAGATTCATGCGCCAGGGCCTCCCGCAGATAATTCACTTTGATTTATTGCGCTATCTGTAATAGCACCCGAGATATCACCAGATATATATTGGATTTTCCCCTGACCCTGCGTGTCCGGCCCCATGAGACTGTGGTTTTCTCGGCCCCTGGTGGTCCGAGGGCGTTCCCGCTGCACAGATTCATGCCCCAGGGCCTCCTACAGACAATGCACTTTGATTTATTGCGCTATCTGTAATAGCACCCGAGAAAGCACCAGATATATATTGGATTTTTCCATGACCCTGAGTGTCCGGCCCCATGAGACGGTGGTTGTCTCGGGCCCTGGTGGCTCGAGGTCGTTCCCGCTACACAGATTCGTGCGCCAGGGCCTCCTACAGACAATGCACTTTGGTTTATTGCGCTATCTCTAATAGCACCGGAGATATCACCATATATATATTGGATCTTTCACTGACCCAGAGTGTCCGGCCCCATGAGACAGTGGTTTTCGCGGCCCCTGGTGGTCCGAGGTCGTTCCCGCTGCACAGATTCATGCGCCAGGACCTCCTGCAGATAATTCACTTTGGTTTATTGCTCTGTCTCTAATAGCACGCGAGCTATCACTAGATATATATTGGATTTTTCCCTGACCCTGAGTGCCCGGCCCCATGTGTCGGTGATTTTCTCGGACCCTGGTGATCCGAGGTAGATACCGCTGCTCAGATTCATGCGCCAGGGCCTCCTGCAGTTAATTCACTTTGGTTTATTGCGCTATCTGTAACAGCACCCGAGATATCACCAGATGTATATTGGATTTTCCCCTGACCCTGAGCGTCCGGCGCCATGAGACTGTGGTTTTCTCGGCCGCTGATGGTCCGAGGTCGTCCCCGCTACACAGATTCATGCGCCAGGGCCTCCTACAGACAATGCACTCTGATTTATTGCGCTATTTGTAATAGCACCCGAGATATCACCAGATATATGTTGGATTTTACCCTGACCCTGAGTGTCCGGCCCCATGAGACGGTGGTTGTCTCGGCCCCTGGAGGTCCGAGGACGTTCCCGCAGCCCAGATTCATGCGCCAAGGGGCCCCTGCAGATAATTCACTTTGGTTTATTGCGCTATCTCTAATAGCACCCGAGATATCGCCAGATATATATTGGATTTTTCCCTGACACTGAGTGTCCGGCCCCATGAGACTGGTTTTCTCGGCCCCTGGTGGTCCGAGGTCGTTCCCGCTGCACAGATTCATGCGCCAGGGCCTCCCGCAGACAAGGCACTTTGGATTATTGCGCTATCTGTAATAGCACCCGTGATATCACCAGATATATGCTGGATTTTTACATGACCTTGGGTGACGGATTCCGAATATCTGTAATTTTCTCGGCCCCTGGTGGTCCGAGGTCGTTCCCGCTACACAGATTCATGCGCCAGGGCCTCCTACAGACAATGCACTTTGATTTATTGCGCTATCTGTAATAGAACCCGAGATAACACCAGATATATATTCGATTTTTTCCTGACCCTGAGTGCCCGGCCCCATGTGTCGTGGGTTTTCTCGGCCCCTGGTGGTCCGAGGGCGTTCCCGTTGCACAGATTCATGCGCGAGGGCCTCCTGCAGATAATTCACTTTGGTTTATTGCGCTATCTCTAATAGCACCCGAGATATCACCAGATATATATTGGATTTTCCCCTGACCCAGAGTGTCCGGCCCCATGAGACTGTGGTTTTCTCGGCCCCTGGTGGTTCGAGGTCGTTCCCGCTGCACAGACTCATGCGCCAGGGCCTCCTACAGACAATGCACTTTGATTTATTGCGCTATCTGTAATAGCACCCGAGATATCACCAGATATATATTGGATTTTACACTGACCCTGAGTGTCCGACCCCATGAGACTGTGGTTTTCTCGGCCCCTGGTGGTCCGAGGTCGTTCCCGCTGCACAGATTCATGCGCCAGGGCCTCCTACAGACAATGCACTTTGATTTATTGCGCTATCTGTAATAGCACCCGAGATATCACCAGGTATATATTGGATTTTCCCCTGACCCTGAGTGTCCGGCCCCATGAGACTGTGGTTTTCTTGGCCCCTGGTGGTCCGAGGTCGTTCCCGTTGCACAGATTCATGCGCCAGGGCCTCCTGCCGATAATTCACTTTGGTTTATTGCGCTATCTCTAATAGCACCCGAGATATAACCAGATATATATTGGATTTTCCCCTGACCCTGAGCGTCCGGCCCCATGAGACTGTGGTTTTCTCGGCCCCTGGTGGTCGGAGGTCGTTCCCGCTACACAGATTCATGCGCCAGGGCCTCCTACAGACAATGCACTCTGATTTATTGCGCTATCTGTAATAGCACCCGAGATATCACCAGATATATATTGGATTTTACCCTGACCCTGAGTGTCCGGCCCCATGAGACGGTGGTTGTCTCGGCCCCTGGAGGTCCGAGGACGTTCCCGCAGCACAGATTCATGCGCCAGGGGCCCCTGCAGATAATTCACTTTGGTTTATTGCGCTATCTCTAATAGCACCCGAGATATCACCAGATATATGTTGGATTTTCCCCTGACCGTGAGTTTCCGGCCCCATGAGACTGTGGTTTTCTCGGCCCCTGGTGGTCCGAGGGCGTTCCCGCTGCACAGATTCATGCGCCAGGGCCTCCTACAGACAATGCACTTTTATTTATTGCGCTATCTGTAATAGCACCCGAGATACCACCAGATATATATTGGATCTTTCACTGACCCTGAGTGTCCGGGCCCATAAGACTGTGGTTTTCTCGGCCCCTGGGTGTCCGAGATCGTTCCCGCCTCACAGATTCATGCGCCAGGGCCTCCTACAGGCAATTCACTTTGATTTATTGCGCTATCTGTAATAGCACCCGAGATATCACCAGATATATATTCGATTTTTCCCTGACCCTGAGTGCCCGGCCCCATGTGTCGGTGGTTTTCTCGGCGCCTGGTGGTCCGAGGTCGATCCCGCTGCACCGATTCATGGGCCAGGTCCCCCTGCAAATAATGCACTTTGATTTATTGCGCTATCTGTAATAGCACCCGAGATATCACCAGATATATATTGGATTTTTCCCCGACCCTGAGTGTCCGGGCCCATAAGACTGTGGTTTTCTCGGCCCCTGGGGGTCCGAGATCGTTCCCACCTCACAGATTCATGCGCCAGGGCCTCCTACAGACAATGCACTTTGATTTATTGCGCTATCTGTAATAGCACCCGAGATATCGCCAGATATATATTGGATTTTTCCCTGACCCTGCAAGTCCGGCCCCATGAGACGGTGGTTTTCTCGGCCCCTGGTGGTCCGAGGTCGTTCCCGCTGCACAGATTCATGCGCCAGAGCCTGCTGCAGACAGTGCACTTTGGTTTATTGCGTTATCTCCAATAGCACCCGAGATATCACCAGATATATATTGGATTTTTCCCTGACCCTGAGTGTCCGACCCCATGAGAAGTTAGTTTTCTCGGCCCCTGGTGTTCCGAGGTCGTTCCCGCTGCACAGATTCATGCGCAAGGGCCTCCTGCAGACAATGCACATTGATTTATTGCGCTATCTGTAATAGCACCCGAGATATCACCAGATATATATGGGATTTTTCCCTGACCCTGAGTGTCCGGCCCCATGAGACGGTGGTTTTCTCGGCCCCTGGTGGTCCGAGGTCGTTCCCGCTGCACAGATTCATGCGCCAGGGCCCCCTGCAGATAATTCACTTTGATTTATTGCGCTATCTCTAATAGCACCCGAGATATCACCAGATATATGCTGGATTTTTACATGACCTTGGGTGACGGATACCGAAAATCTGTAATTTTTTTGGCCCCTGGTGTTCCGAAGTCGTTGCTGCTGCACAGATTCATGCGCCAGGGCTTCCTGCAGACAATGCACTTTGATTTATCGCGGTGTCTGTAATAGAACCCGAGATAACACCAGATATATATTCGATTTTTCCCTGACCCTGAGTGCCCGGCTCCATGTGTCGGTGGTTTTCTCGGCCCCTGGTGGTGCGAGGTCGATCCCGCTGCACAGATTCATGCGCCAGGGCCCCCTGCAGATAATTCACGTTGGTTTATTGCGCTATCTCTAATAGCACCCGAGATATCACCAGATATATATTGGATTTTCCCATGACCCTGAGTGTCCGGGCTCATAAGACTGTGGTTTTCTCGGCCCCTGGCGGTCCGAGATCGTTCCCGCCTCACAGATTCATGCGCCAGTGCCTCCTACAGACAATACACTTTGATTTATTGCGCTATCTGTAATAGCACCCGAGATATCACCAGATATATATTGGATTTTTCCCTGACCCTGACAGTCCGGCCCCATGAGACGGTGGTTTTCTCGGCCCCTGGTGGTCCGAGGTCGTTCCCGCTGCAAAGATTCATGCGCCAGGGCCTCCTACGGACAATGAACTTTGATTTATTGCGCTATCTCTAACAGCACCCGAGATATCACCAGATATATATTGGATTTTTCCCTGACCCTGAGTGTCCGACCCCATGAGACGTTAGTTTTCTCGGCCCCTGGTGTTCCGAGGTCGTTCCCGCTGCACAGATTCATGCGCCAGGGCCTCCTACAGAGAATGCACTTTGATTTATTGCGCTATAAGTAACAGCACCCGAGCTATCACCAGATATATATTGGATTTTTCCCTGACCCTGAGTGCCCGGCCCGATGTGTCGGTGATTTTCTCGGACCCTGGTGATCCGAGGTAGATACCGCTGCACAGATTCATGCGCCAGGGCCTCCTGCAGATAATTCAATTTGGTTTATTGCGCTATCTCTAATAGCACCCGAGATATCACCAGATATATATTGGATTTTACCCTGACCCTGAGTGTCCGGCCCCATGAGACTGTGGTTTTCTCGGCCCCTGGTGGTCCGAGGTCGTTCCGGCTGCACAGATTCACGCGCCAGGGCCTCCTACAGACAATGCACTTTGATTTATCGCGCTATCTGTAATAGAACCCGAGATATCACCAGATATATATTGGATTTTTCCCTGACCCTGACAGTCCGGCCCCATGAGACATTGATTTTCTCGGCCCCTGGTGCTCCCAGGTCGGTACCGCTGCACAGATTCATGCGCCAGGGCCTCCAACGGACAATGCACTTTGATTTATTGTGCAATCTGTAATATAACCCGAGATATCACCAGATATATATTGAATTTTCCCCTGACCCTGAGTGTCCGGCCCCATGAGACTGTGGTTTTCTCGGCCCCTTGTGGTCCGAGGTCGTTCCCGTTGCACAGATTCATGCGCCAGGGCGTCCTGCAGATAATTCAGTTTGGTTTATTGCGCTATCTCTAATAGCACCCAAGATATCACCAGATATATATTGGATTTTTCCCTGACCCTGAGTGTCCGGCCCCATGAGACCGTGGTTTTTTCCGCCCCTGGTCGTCCGAGGTCGTTCCCTCTGCACAGATTCATGCGCCAGGGCCTCCTACAGACAATGCACTTTGATTTATTGCGCTATCTGTAATAGCACCCGAGATATCACGAGATATATATTGGATTTTCCCCTGACCGTGAGTGTCCGGCCCCATGAGACTGTGGTTTTCTCGGCCCCTGGTCGTCCGAGGTCGTTCCCGCTGCACAGATTCATGCGCCAGGGCCTGCTACAGACAATGCACTTTGATTTATTGCGCTATCTGTAATAGCACCCGAGATATCACCAGATATTTATTGGATTTTACCCTGACCCTGAGTGTCCGGCCCCATGTGACGGTCGTTGTCTCGGCAGCTGGAGGTCTGAGGACGTTCCCGCTGCACAGATTCATGCGCCAAGGCCTCCTACAGACAATGCACGTTGATTTATTGCACTATCTCTAATAGCACCCGAGATATCACCAGATATATATAGGATTTTTCCCTGACCCTGAGAGTCCGGCACCATAAGACGGTGGTTTTCTCGGCCCCTGGTGGTCCGAGGTCGTTGCCGCTGCACAGATTCATGCGCCAGGGCCTCCTGCAGACAATTCACTTTGGTTTATTGTGCTATCTCTAATAGCACCCGACATATCACCAGCTATATATTGGACTTTATCCGACCCTGAGTGTCCGGCCCCATGAGACGGTGGTTTTCTCGGCCCCTGGTGATCCGAGGTCGTACCCGCTACACAGATTCATGCGCCAGGGCCTCCTACAGACAATTCTCTTTGATTTATTGCGCTATCTGTAATAGCACCCGAGATATCACCGGATATATATTGGATTTTCCTCTGACACTGAGCGTCCGGCCCCATGAGACTGTGGTTGTCTCGGCCCCTGGTGGTCCGAGGTCGTTCCCGCTGCACAGGTTCATGCGCCAGGGTCTCCTACAGACAACGCACTTTGATTTATTGCGCTATCTGTAATAGCACCCGAGATATCACCAGATATATATTGGATTTTTCACTGACCCTGAGTGTCCTTCCCCATGAGACGGTGGTTTTCTCGGCACCTGGTGTTCCGAGGTCGTTCCCGCTGCACAGATTCATGCGCCAGGGCCTCCTGCAGACAATGCACTTTGATTTATTGCGCTATCTGTAATAGCACCCGAGATAACACCAGATACATATTGGATTTTCCCCTGACCCTGAGTGTCCGGCCCCATGAGACTGTGGTTTTCTCTGCCCCTGGTGGTCCGAGGTTCTTCCCGCTGCACAGGTTCATGCGCCAGGGTCTCCTACAGACAATGCACTTTGATTTATTACGCTATCTGTAATAGCACCCGAGATATCACCGGATATATATTGGATTTCTCCCAGACCCTGAGTGTCCGGCCCCATGAGACGGTGGTTTTCTCGGCCCCTGGTGTTATGAGGTCGTTCCCGCTGCACAGATTCATGCGCCAGGGCCTCCTACAGACAAGGCACTTTGATTTATTGCGCTATCTCAAATAGCACCCGAGATATCACCAGATATATATTGGATTTTCCCCTGACCCTGAGTGTCCGGCCCCATGAGACTGTGGTTTTCTCGGCCCCTTGTGGTCCGAGGTCGTTCCCGTTGCACAGATTCATGCGCCAGGGCCTCCTGCAGATAATTCACTTTGGCTTATTGCGCTATCTCTAATAGCACCCAAGATATCACCAGATATATATTGGATTTTTCCCTGACCCTGAGTGTCCGGCCCCATGAGACCGTGGTTTTTTCCGCCCCTGGTCGTCCGAGGTCGTTCCCTCTGCACAGATTCATGCGCCAGGGCCTCCTACAGACAATGCACTTTGATTTATTGCGCTATCTGTAATAGCACCCGAGATATCACGAGATATATATTGGATTTTCCCCTGACCGTGAGTGTCCGGCCCCATGAGACTGTGGTTTTCTCGGCCCCTGGTCTTCCGAGGTCGTTCCCGCTGCACAGATTCATGCGCCAGGGCCTCCTACAGACAATGCACTTTGATTTATTGCGCTATCTGTAATAGCACCCGAGATATCACCGGATATATATTGGATTTCTCCCACACCCTGAGTGTCCGGCCCCATGAGACGGTGGTTGTCTCGGCCCCTGGTGGTCCGAGGTCGTTCCCGCTGCACAGGTTCATGCGCCAGGGTCTCCTACAGACAACGCACTTTGATTTATTGCGCTATCTGTAATAGCACCCGAGATATCACCAGATATATATTGGATTTTTCACTGACCCTGAGTGTCCTTCCCCATGAGACGGTGGTTTTCTCGGCACCTGGTGTTCCGAGGTCGTTCCCGCTGCACAGATTCATGCGCCAGGGCCTGCTACAGACAATGCACTTTGATTTATTGCGCTGACTCTAATAGCACACGAGATATCACCAGATCTATATTGGATTTTTCCCTGACCCTGAGTGTACGGCCCCATGAGAAGGTGGTTGTCTCGCCCCTGGTGGTCCGAGGTCGTTCCCGTTGCACAGATTCATGCGCCAGGGCCTCCTGCAGATAATTCACTTTGGCTTATTGCGCTATCTCTAATAGCACCCAAGATATCACCAGATATATATTGGATTTTTCCCTGACCCTGAGTGTCCGGCCCCATGAGACCGTGGTTTTTTCCGCCCCTGGTCGTCCGAGGTCGTTCCCTCTGCACAGATTCATGCGCCAGGGCCTCCTACAGACAATGCACTTTGATTTATTGCGCTATCTGTAATAGCACCCGAGATATCACCAGATATTTATTGGATTTTTCACTGACCCTGAGAGTCCTTCCCCATAAGACGGTGGTTTTCTCGGCCCCTGGTGTTATGAGGTCGTTCCCGCTGCACAGATTCATGCGCCAGGGCCTCCTACAGACAAGGCACTTTGATTTATTGCGCTATCTCAAATAGCACCCGAGATATCACCAGATATATATTGGATTTTCCCCTGACCCTGAGTGTCCGGCCCCATGAGACTGTGGTTTTCTCGGCCCCTGGTGGTCCGAGGTCGTTCCCGTTGCAGAGATTCATGCGCCAGGGCCTCCTGCAGATAATTCACTTTGATTTATTGCGCTATCTGTAATAGCAGCCGAGATATCACCAGATATATATTGGATTTTTCCCTGACCCTGAGTGTCCGGCCCCATGAGAAGGTGGTTGTCTCGCCCCTGGTGGTCCGAGGTCGTTCCCGCAGCACAGATTCATGCGCCAGGGCCTCCCACAGGTAATGCACTTTGATTTATTGCGCTATCTGTAATAGCACCCGAGATATCACCAGATATATATTGGATTTTACCCTGACCCTGAGTGTCCGGCCCCATGTGACGGTCGTTGTCTCGGCAGCTGGAGGTCTGAGGACGTTCCCGCTGCACAGATTCATGCGCCAGGGCCTCCTACAGACAATGCACTTTGATTTATTGCGCTATCTGTAATAGCACCCGAGATATCACCAGACCTATATTGGATTTTCCCCTGACCCTGAGTGTCCGGCTCCATGAGACGGTGGTTTTCTCGGCCCCTGGTGTTCCGAGGTCGTTCCCGCTGCACAGATTCATGCGCCAGGGCCTCCTACAGACAATGCACTTTGATTTATTGCGCTATCTGTATTAGCACCCGAGATATCACCAGATATATATTCGATTTTTCACTGACCCTGAGTGTCCGGCCCCATGAGACGGTCGTTTTCTCGGCCCCTGGTGGTCCGAGGTCGTTCCCGCTGCACAGATTCATGCACCAGGACCTCCTGCAGATAATTCACTTTGGTTTATTGCGCTATCTCTAATAGCACCCGAGATATCAGCAGATATATATTGGATTTTTCACTGACCCTGAGTGACCGGCCCCATGAGACGGTAGTTTTCTCGGCCCCTGGTGTTCCGAGGTCGTTCCCGCTGCACAGATTCATGCGCCAGGGCCTCCCGCAGATAATTCACTTTGGTTTATTGCGCTATCTCTAATAGCACCCGAGATATCACCAGATATATATTGGATTTTCCCCTGACCCTGAGTGTCCGGGCCCATGAGACTGTGGTTTTCTCGGCCCCTGGTGGTCCGAGGTCGTTCCCGTTGCAGAGATTCATGCGCCAGGGCCTCCTGCAGATAATTCACTTTGATTTATTGCGCTATCTGTAATAGCAGCCGAGATATCACCAGATATATATTGGATTTTTCCCTGACCCTGAGTGTCCGGCCCCATGAGAAGGTGGTTGTCTCGCCCCTGGTGGTCCGAGGTCGTTCCCGCAGCACAGATTCATGCGCCAGGGCCTCCCACAGGTAATGCACTTTGATTTATTGCGCTATCTGTAATAGCAGCCGAGATATCACCAGATATATATTGGATTTTACCCTGACCCTGAGTGTCCGGCCCCATGTGACGGTCGTTTTCTCCGCCCCTGGTGTTCCGAGGTCGTTCCCGCTGCACAGATTCATGCGCCAGGGCCTCCTGCAGATAATTCACTTTGGTTTATTGCGCTATCTCTGATAGCACCCGAGATATCACCACATATATATTGGATTTTCCCCTGACCCTGAGTGTCCGGCCCCATGGGACTGTGGTTTTCTCGGCCCCTGGTGGTCCGAGGTCGTTCCCGCTGCACAGATTCATGCGCCAGGGCCTCCTACAGACAATGCACTTTGATTTATTGCGCTATCTGTAATAGCACCCGAGATATCACCGCATATATATTTAGGATTTTTCCCAGACCCTGAGTGTACGGCCCCATGAGAAGGTGGTTGTCTCGCCCCTGGTGGTCCGAGGTCGTTCCCGCTGCACAGATTCATGCGCCAGGGCCTCCTGCAGATAATTCACTTTAGTTTATTGCGCTATCTCTAATAGCACCCGAGATATCACCAGATACATATTGGATTTTCCCCTGACCCTGAGTGTCCGGCCCCATGAGACTGTGGTTTTTTCGGCCCCTGGTGGTCCGAGGTCGTTCCCGCTGCACAGATTCATGCGCCAGGGCCTCCTGCAGATAATTCACTTTGGTTTATTGCGCTATCTCTAATAGCACCCGAGATATCACCAGATATATATTGGATTTTACCCTGACATTGAGTGCCCGGCCCTATGAGACGGTGGTTTTCTCGGCCCCTGGTTGTCTGAGGTCGTTCCTGCTGCACAGATTCATTCGCCAGTGCCTCCTACAGACAATGCAGTTTGATTTATTGTTCTACCTCTAATAGCACCCGAGATGTCAACAGATATGTATTGGATTTTTCCCTGACCCTGAGTGACCGGCCCCATGAGACGGTGGTTTTCTCGGCCCCTGGTGGTCCGAGGTCGTTCCCGATGCACAGATTCATGCGCCAGGGCCTGCTGCAGATAATTCACTTTGGTTTATTGCGCTATGTCTAATAACACCCGAGATATCACCAGATATATATTGGATTTTCCCCTGACCCTGAGTATCCGGCCCCATGAGACTGTGGTTTTCTCGGCCCCTGGTGGTCCGAGGTCGTTCCCGCTGTCCAGATTGACGCGGCAGGGCCTCCTACAGACAATGCACTTTGATTTATTGCGCTATCTGTAATAGCACCCGAGATATCACCAGATATATATTGGATTTTCCCCAGACCCTGAGTGTCCGGTCCCATGAGACGGTGGTTGTCTCGGCCGCTGGTGGTCCGAGGTCGTTCCCGCTGCCCAGATTGACGCGGCAGGGCCTCCTAGAGACAATGCACTTTGATTTGTTGCGCTATCTGTAATAGCACCCGAGATATCACCAGATATATATTGGATTTTCCCCTGACTCTGCGTGTCCGGCCCCATGAGACTGTGGTTTTCTCGGCCCCTGGTGGTCCGAGGTCGTTCCCGCTGCACAGATTCATGCGGCAGGGCCTCCTACAGACAATGCACTTTGATTTATTGCGCTATCTGTAATAGCACCCGAGATATCACCAGATATATATTGGATTTTACCCTGACCCTGAGTGTCCGGCCCCATGAGACTGTGGTTTTCTCGGCCCCTAGTGGTCCGAGGTCGTTCCCGCTGCACAGATTCATGCGCCTGCGGCCTAATACAGACAATGCACTTTGATTTCTTGGGCTATCTGTAATAGCACCCGAGATATCACCAGAAATATATTGGATTTTTCCCTGACCCTGAGTGTCCGGCCCCATGAGACGGTGGTTTTCTCGGTCCCTGGTGGTCCGAGGTCGTTCCCGCTGCACAGATTCACGCGCCAGGGCCTCCTACAGACAATGCACTTTGATTTATTGCTCTGTCTCTAATAGCACCCGAGCTATCACTAGATATATATTGGATTTTTCCCTGACCCTGAGTGCCCGGCCCCATGTGTCGGTGATTTTCTCGGACCCTGGTGATCCGAGGTAGATACCGCTGCACAGATTCATGCGCCAGGGCCTCCTGCAGATAATTCACTTTGGTTTATTGCGCTATCTCTAATAGCACCCGAGATATCACAAGATATATATTGGATTTTTCCCTGACCCTGAGTGCCCGGCCCCATGCGTCGGTGGTTTTCTCGGCCCCTGGTGGTCAGAGATCGATCTCGCTGCACAGATTCATGCGCTAGGGCCTCCTGCAGACAATGCACTTTGATTTATTGCGCTATCTGTTATAGCACCCGAGATATCACCAGATATATATTGGATTTTTCCCTGACCCTGAGTGGCCGGCCCCATGAGACGGTGGTTTTCTCGGCCCCTGGGGGTCCGAGGTCGTTCCCGCTGCACAGATTCATGCGCCAGGGCCTCCTGCAGATAATTCACTTTGGTTTATTGCGCTATCTCTAATAGCACCCGAGATATCACAAGATATATATTGGAGTTTTCCCGGACCCTGAGTGCCCGGCCCCATGCGTCGGTGGTTTTCTCGGCCCCTGGTGGTCAGAGATCGATCTCGCTGCACAGATCCATGCGCTAGGGCCTCCTGCAGACAATGCACTTTGATTTATTGCGCTATCTGTTATAGCACCCGAGATATCACCAGATATATGCTGGATTTTTACATGACCTTGGGTGACGGATTCCGAATATCTGTAATTTTCTCGGCCCCTGGTGGTCCGAGGTCGTTCCCGATGCACAGATTCATGCGCCAGGGCCTGCTGCAGATAATTCACTTTGGTTTATTGCGCTATGTCTAATAACACCCGAGATATCACCAGATATATATTGGATTTTCCCCTGACCCTGAGTATCCGGCCCCATGAGACTGTGGTTTTCTCGGCCCCTGGTGGTCCGAGGTCGTTCCCGCTGTCCAGATTGACGCGGCAGGGCCTCCTACAGACAATGCACTTTGATTTATTGCGCTATCTGTAATAGCACCCGAGATATCACCAGATATATATTGGATTTTCCCCAGACCCTGAGTGTCCGGTCCCATGAGACGGTGGTTGTCTCGGCCGCTGGTGGTCCGAGGTCGTTCCCGCTGCCCAGATTGACGCGGCAGGGCCTCCTACAGACAATGCACTTTGATTTGTTGCGCTATCTGTAATAGCACCCGACATATCACCAGATATATATTGGATTTTCCCCTGACCCTGCGTGTCCGGCCCCATGAGACTGTGGTTTTCTCGGCCCCTGGTGGTCCGAGGTCGTTCCCGCTGCACAGATTCATGCGGCAGGGCCTCCTACAGACAATGCACTTTGATTTATTGCGCTATCTGTAATAGCACGCGAGATATCAGCAGATATATATTGGATTTTTCACTGACCCTGAGTGACCGGCCCCATGAGACGGTAGTTTTCTCGGCCCCTGGTGTTCCGAGGTCGTTCCCGCTGCACAGATTCATGCGCCAGGGCCTCCCGCAGATAATTCACTTTGGTTTATTGCGCTATCTCTAATAGCACCCGAGATATCACCAGATATATATTGGATTTTCCCCTGACCCTGAGTGTCCGGGCCCATGAGACTGTGGTTTTCTCGGCCCCTGGTGGTCCGAGGTCGTTCCCGCTGCACAGATTCATGCGCCAGGGCCTCCTACAGACAAGGCACTTTGATTTATTGCGCTATCTCAAATAGCACCCGAGATATCACCAGATATATATTGGATTTTCACCTGACCCTGAGTGTCCGGCCCCATGAGACTGTGGTTTTCTCGGCCCCTGGTGGTCCGAGGTCGTTCCCGTTGCAGAGATTCATGCGCCAGGGCCTCCTGCAGATAATTCACTTTGATTTATTGCGCTATCTGTAATAGCAGCCGAGATATCACCAGATATATATTGGATTTTTCCCTGACCCTGAGTGTCCGGCCCCATGAGAAGGTGGTTGTCTCGCCCCTGGTGGTCCGAGGTCGTTCCCGCAGCACAGATTCATGCGCCAGGGCCTCCCACAGGTAATGCACTTTGATTTATTGCGCTATCTGTAATAGCAGCCGAGATATCACCAGATATATATTGGATTTTACCCTGACCCTGAGTGTCCGGCCCCATGTGACGGTCGTTTTCTCCGCCCCTGGTGTTCCGAGGTCGTTCCCGCTGCACAGATTCATGCGCCAGGGCCTCCTGCAGATAATTCACTTTGGTTTATTGCGCTATCTCTGATAGCACCCGAGATATCACCACATATATATTGGATTTTCCCCTGACCCTGAGTGTCCGGCCCCATGGGACTGTGGTTTTCTCGGCCCCTGGTGGTCCGAGGTCGTTCCCGCTGCACAGATTCATGCGCCAGGGCCTCCTACAGACAATGCACTTTGATTTATTGCGCTATCTGTAATAGCACCCGAGATATCACCGCATATATATTTAGGATTTTTCCCAGACCCTGAGTGTACGGCCCCATGAGAAGGTGGTTGTCTCGCCCCTGGTGGTCCGAGGTCGTTCCCGCTGCACAGATTCATGCGCCAGGGCCTCCTGCAGATAATTCACTTTAGTTTATTGCGCTATCTCTAATAGCACCCGAGATATCACCAGATACATATTGGATTTTCCCCTGACCCTGAGTGTCCGGCCCCATGAGACTGTGGTTTTTTCGGCCCCTGGTGGTCCGAGGTCGTTCCCGCTGCACAGATTCATGCGCCAGGGCCTCCTGCAGATAATTCACTTTGGTTTATTGCGCTATCTCTAATAGCACCCGAGATATCACCAGATATATATTGGATTTTACCCTGACATTGAGTGCCCGGCCCTATGAGACGGTGGTTTTCTCGGCCCCTGGTTGTCTGAGGTCGTTCCTGCTGCACAGATTCATTCGCCAGTGCCTCCTACAGACAATGCAGTTTGATTTATTGTTCTACCTCTAATAGCACCCGAGATGTCAACAGATATGTATTGGATTTTTCCCTGACCCTGAGTGACCGGCCCCATGAGACGGTGGTTTTCTCGGCCCCTGGTGGTCCGAGGTCGTTCCCGATGCACAGATTCATGCGCCAGGGCCTGCTGCAGATAATTCACTTTGGTTTATTGCGCTATGTCTAATAACACCCGAGATATCACCAGATATATATTGGATTTTCCCCTGACCCTGAGTATCCGGCCCCATGAGACTGTGGTTTTCTCGGCCCCTGGTGGTCCGAGGTCGTTCCCGCTGTCCAGATTGACGCGGCAGGGCCTCCTACAGACAATGCACTTTGATTTATTGCGCTATCTGTAATAGCACCCGAGATATCACCAGATATATATTGGATTTTCCCCAGACCCTGAGTGTCCGGTCCCATGAGACGGTGGTTGTCTCGGCCGCTGGTGGTCCGAGGTCGTTCCCGCTGCCCAGATTGACGCGGCAGGGCCTCCTAGAGACAATGCACTTTGATTTGTTGCGCTATCTGTAATAGCACCCGAGATATCACCAGATATATATTGGATTTTCCCCTGACTCTGCGTGTCCGGCCCCATGAGACTGTGGTTTTCTCGGCCCCTGGTGGTCCGAGGTCGTTCCCGCTGCACAGATTCATGCGGCAGGGCCTCCTACAGACAATGCACTTTGATTTATTGCGCTATCTGTAATAGCACCCGAGATATCACCAGATATATATTGGATTTTACCCTGACCCTGAGTGTCCGGCCCCATGAGACTGTGGTTTTCTCGGCCCCTAGTGGTCCGAGGACGTTCCCGCAGCCCAGATTCATGCGCCAAGGGGCCCCTGCAGATAATTCACTTTGGTTTATTGCGCTATCTCTAATAGCACCCGAGATATCGCCAGATATATATTGGATTTTTCCCTGACACTGAGTGTCCGGCCCCATGAGACTGGTTTTCTCGGCCCCTGGTGGTCCGAGGTCGTTCCCGCTGCACAGATTCATGCGCCAGGGCCTCCCGCAGACAAGGCACTTTGGATTATTGCGCTATCTGTAATAGCACCCGTGATATCACCAGATATATGCTGGATTTTTACATGACCTTGGGTGACGGATTCCGAATATCTGTAATTTTCTCGGCCCCTGGTGGTCCGAGGTCGTTCCCGCTACACAGATTCATGCGCCAGGGCCTCCTACAGACAATGCACTTTGATTTATTGCGCTATCTGTAATAGAACCCGAGATAACACCAGATATATATTCGATTTTTTCCTGACCCTGAGTGCCCGGCCCCATGTGTCGGTGGTTTTCTCGGCCCCTGGTGGTCCGAGGGCGTTCCCGTTGCACAGATTCATGCGCGAGGGCCTCCTGCAGATAATTCACTTTGGTTTATTGCGCTATCTCTAATAGCACCCGAGATATCACCAGATATATATTGGATTTTCCCCTGACCCAGAGTGTCCGGCCCCATGAGACTGTGGTTTTCTCGGCCCCTGGTGGTTCGAGGTCGTTCCCGCTGCACAGACTCATGCGCCAGGGCCTCCTACAGACAATGCACTTTGATTTATTGCGCTATCTGTAATAGCACCCGAGATATCACCAGATATATATTGGATTTTACACTGACCCTGAGTGTCCGACCCCATGAGACTGTGGTTTTCTCGGCCCCTGGTGGTCCGAGGTCGTTCCCGCTGCACAGATTCATGCGCCAGGGCCTCCTACAGACAATGCACTTTGATTTATTGCGCTATCTGTAATAGCACCCGAGATATCACCAGATATATATTGGATTTTCCCCTGACCCTGAGTGTCCGGCCCCATGAGACTGTGGTTTTCTTGGCCCCTGGTGGTCCGAGGTCGTTCCCGTTGCACAGATTCATGCGCCAGGGCCTCCTGCCGATAATTCACTTTGGTTTATTGCGCTATCTCTAATAGCACCCGAGATATAACCAGATATATATTGGATTTTCCCCTGACCCTGAGCGTCCGGCCCCATGAGACTGTGGTTTTCTCGGCCCCTGGTGGTCGGAGGTCGTTCCCGCTACACAGATTCATGCGCCAGGGCCTCCTACAGACAATGCACTCTGATTTATTGCGCTATCTGTAATAGCACCCGAGATATCACCAGATATATATTGGATTTTACCCTGACCCTGAGTGTCCGGCCCCATGAGACGGTGGTTGTCTCGGCCCCTGGAGGTCCGAGGACGTTCCCGCAGCACAGATTCATGCGCCAGGGGCCCCTGCAGATAATTCACTTTGGTTTATTGCGCTATCTCTAATAGCACCCGAGATATCACCAGATATATGTTGGATTTTCCCCTGACCGTGAGTTTCCGGCCCCATGAGACTGTGGTTTTCTCGGCCCCTGGTGGTCCGAGGGCGTTCCCGCTGCACAGATTCATGCGCCAGGGCCTCCTACAGACAATGCACTTTTATTTATTGCGCTATCTGTAATAGCACGCGAGATATCACCAGATATATATTGGATTTTTCCCTGACCCTGAGTGTCCGACCCCATGAGAAGTTAGTTTTCTCGGCCCCTGGTGTTCCGAGGTCGTTCCCGCTGCACAGATTCATGCGCAAGGGCCTCCTGCAGACAATGCACATTGATTTATTGCGCTATCTGTAATAGCACCCGAGATATCACCAGATATATATGGGATTTTTCCCTGACCCTGAGTGTCCGGCCCCATGAGACGGTGGTTTTCTCGGCCCCTGGTGGTCCGAGGTCGTTCCCGCTGCACAGATTCATGCGCCAGGGCCCCCTGCAGATAATTCACTTTGATTTATTGCGCTATCTCTAATAGCACCCGAGATATCACCAGATATATGCTGGATTTTTACATGACCTTGGGTGACGGATACCGAAAATCTGTAATTTTTTTGGCCCCTGGTGTTCCGAAGTCGTTGCTGCTGCACAGATTCATGCGCCAGGGCTTCCTGCAGACAATGCACTTTGATTTATCGCGGTGTCTGTAATAGAACCCGAGATAACACCAGATATATATTCGATTTTTCCCTGACCCTGAGTGCCCGGCTCCATGTGTCGGTGGTTTTCTCGGCCCCTGGTGGTGCGAGGTCGATCCCGCTGCACAGATTCATGCGCCAGGGCCCCCTGCAGATAATTCACGTTGGTTTATTGCGCTATCTCTAATAGCACCCGAGATATCACCAGATATATATTGGATTTTCCCATGACCCTGAGTGTCCGGGCTCATAAGACTGTGGTTTTCTCGGCCCCTGGCGGTCCGAGATCGTTCCCGCCTCACAGATTCATGCGCCAGTGCCTCCTACAGACAATGCACTTTGATTTATTGCGCTATCTGTAATAGCACCCGAGATATCACCAGATATATATTGGATTTTTCCCTGACCCTGACAGTCCGGCCCCATGAGACGGTGGTTTTCTCGGCCCCTGGTGGTCCGAGGTCGTTCCCGCTGCAAAGATTCATGCGCCAGGGCCTCCTACGGACAATGAACTTTGATTTATTGCGCTATCTCTAACAGCACCCGAGATATCACCAGATATATATTGGATTTTTCCCTGACCCTGAGTGTCCGACCCCATGAGACGTTAGTTTTCTCGGCCCCTGGTGTTCCGAGGTCGTTCCCGCTGCACAGATTCATGCGCCAGGGCCTCCTACAGAGAATGCACTTTGATTTATTGCGCTATAAGTAACAGCACCCGAGCTATCACCAGATATATATTGGATTTTTCCCTGACCCTGAGTGCCCGGCCCGATGTGTCGGTGATTTTCTCGGACCCTGGTGATCCGAGGTAGATACCGCTGCACAGATTCATGCGCCAGGGCCTCCTGCAGATAATTCAATTTGGTTTATTGCGCTATCTCTAATAGCACCCGAGATATCACCAGATATATATTGGATTTTACCCTGACCCTGAGTGTCCGGCCCCATGAGACTGTGGTTTTCTCGGCCCCTGGTGGTCCGAGGTCGTTCCGGCTGCACAGATTCACGCGCCAGGGCCTCCTACAGACAATGCACTTTGATTTATCGCGCTATCTGTAATAGAACCCGAGATATCACCAGATATATATTGGATTTTTCCCTGACCCTGACAGTCCGGCCCCATGAGACATTGATTTTCTCGGCCCCTGGTGCTCCCAGGTCGGTACCGCTGCACAGATTCATGCGCCAGGGCCTCCAACGGACAATGCACTTTGATTTATTGTGCAATCTGTAATATAACCCGAGATATCACCAGATATATATTGAATTTTCCCCTGACCCTGAGTGTCCGGCCCCATGAGACTGTGGTTTTCTCGGCCCCTTGTGGTCCGAGGTCGTTCCCGTTGCACAGATTCATGCGCCAGGGCGTCCTGCAGATAATTCACTTTGGTTTATTGCGCTATCTCTAATAGCACCCAAGATATCACCAGATATATATTGGATTTTTCCCTGACCCTGAGTGTCCGGCCCCATGAGACCGTGGTTTTTTCCGCCCCTGGTCGTCCGAGGTCGTTCCCACTGCACAGATTCATGCGCCAGGGCCTCCTACAGACAATGCACTTTGATTTATTGCGCTATCTGTAATAGCACCCGAGATATCACGAGATATATATTGGATTTTCCCCTGACCGTGAGTGTCCGGCCCCATGAGACTGTGGTTTTCTCGGCCCCTGGTCGTCCGAGGTCGTTCCCGCTGCACAGATTCATGCGCCAGGGCCTGCTACAGACAATGCACTTTGATTTATTGCGCTATCTGTAATAGCACCCGAGATATCACCAGATATTTATTGGATTTTACCCTGACCCTGAGTGTCCGGCCCCATGTGACGGTCGTTGTCTCGGCAGCTGGAGGTCTGAGGACGTTCCCGCTGCACAGATTCATGCGCCAAGGCCTCCTACAGACAATGCACGTTGATTTATTGCACTATCTCTAATAGCACCCGAGATATCACCAGATATATATAGGATTTTTCCCTGACCCTGAGAGTCCGGCACCATAAGACGGTGGTTTTCTCGGCCCCTGGTGGTCCGAGGTCGTTGCCGCTGCACAGATTCATGCGCCAGGGCCTCCTGCAGACAATTCACTTTGGTTTATTGTGCTATCTCTAATAGCACCCGACATATCACCAGCTATATATTGGACTTTATCCGACCCTGAGTGTCCGGCCCCATGAGACGGTGGTTTTCTCGGCCCCTGGTGATCCGAGGTCGTACCCGCTACACAGATTCATGCGCCAGGGCCTCCTACAGACAATTCTCTTTGATTTATTGCGCTATCTGTAATAGCACCCGAGATATCACCGGATATATATTGGATTTTCCTCTGACACTGAGCGTCCGGCCCCATGAGACTGTGGTTGTCTCGGCCCCTGGTGGTCCGAGGTCGTTCCCGCTGCACAGGTTCATGCGCCAGGGTCTCCTACAGACAACGCACTTTGATTTATTGCGCTATCTGTAATAGCACCCGAGATATCACCAGATATATATTGGATTTTTCACTGACCCTGAGTGTCCTTCCCCATGAGACGGTGGTTTTCTCGGCACCTGGTGTTCCGAGGTCGTTCCCGCTGCACAGATTCATGCGCCAGGGCCTCCTGCAGACAATGCACTTTGATTTATTGCGCTATCTGTAATAGCACCCGAGATATCACCAGATACATATTGGATTTTCCCCTGACCCTGAGTGTCCGGCCCCATGAGACTGTGGTTTTCTCTGCCCCTGGTGGTCCGAGGTTCTTCCCGCTGCACAGGTTCATGCGCCAGGGTCTCCTACAGACAATGCACTTTGATTTATTACGCTATCTGTAATAGCACCCGAGATATCACCGGATATATATTGGATTTCTCCCAGACCCTGAGTGTCCGGCCCCATGAGACGGTGGTTTTCTCGGCCCCTGGTGTTATGAGGTCGTTCCCGCTGCACAGATTCATGCGCCAGGGCCTCCTACAGACAAGGCACTTTGATTTATTGCGCTATCTCAAATAGCACCCGAGATATCACCAGATATATATTGGATTTTCCCCTGACCCTGAGTGTCCGGCCCCATGAGACTGTGGTTTTCTCGGCCCCTTGTGGTCCGAGGTCGTTCCCGTTGCACAGATTCATGCGCCAGGGCCTCCTGCAGATAATTCACTTTGGCTTATTGCGCTATCTCTAATAGCACCCAAGATATCACCAGATATATATTGCATTTTTCCCTGACCCTGAGTGTCCGGCCCCATGAGACCGTGGTTTTTTCCGCCCCTGGTCGTCCGAGGTCGTTCCCTCTGCACAGATTCATGCGCCAGGGCCTCCTACAGACAATGCACTTTGATTTATTGCGCTATCTGTAATAGCACCCGAGATATCACGAGATATATATTGGATTTTCCCCTGACCGTGAGTGTCCGGCCCCATGAGACTGTGGTTTTCTCGGCCCCTGGTCGTCCGAGGTCGTTCCCGCTGCACAGATTCATGCGCCAGGGCCTCCTACAGACAATGCACTTTGATTTATTGCGCTATCTGTAATAGCACCCGAGATATCACCGGATATATATTGGATTTTTCCCACACCCTGAGTGTCCGGCCCCATGAGACGGTGGTTGTCTCGGCCCCTGGTGGTCCGAGGTCGTTCCCGCTGCACAGGTTCATGCGCCAGGGTCTCCTACAGACAACGCACTTTGATTTATTGCGCTATCTGTAATAGCACCCGAGATATCACCAGATATATATTGGATTTTTCACTGACCCTGAGTGTCCTTCCCCATGAGACGGTGGTTTTCTCGGCACCTGGTGTTCCGAGGTCGTTCCGGCTGCACAGATTCATGCGCCAGGGCCTGCTACAGACAATGCACTTTGATTTATTGCGCTATCTGTAATAGCACCCGAGATATCACCAGATATTTATTGGATTTTACCCTGACCCTGAGTGTCCGACCCCATGAGACGGTGGTTTTCTCGGCCCCTGGTGGTCCGAGGTCGTTCCCGGTGCACAGGTTCATGCGCCAGGGCTTCCTGCAGACAATGCACTTTGATTTATTCCGCTATCTCTAATAGCACCCGAGATATCACCAGATGTATATTGGATTTTTCCCCGACCGTGAGTGTCCGGCCCCATGAGACGGTGGTTTTCTCGGCCCCTGGTGGTCCGAGGTCGTACCCGCTACACAGATTCATGCGCCAGGGCCTCCTACAGACAATTCTCTTTGATTTATTGCGCTATCTGTAATAGCACCCGAGATATCACCGGATATATATTGGATTTTCCTCTGACACTGAGCGTCCGGCCCCATGAGACTGTGGTTTTCTCGCCCCTGGTGGTCCGAGGTCGTTTCCGCTGCACAGATTCATGCGCCAGGGCCTCCTGCAGACAATGCACTTTGATTTATTGCGCTGTCTCTAATAGCACCCGAGATATCACCAGATCTATATTGGATTTTTCCCTGACCCTGAGTGTACGGCCCCATGAGAAGGTGGTTGTCTCGCCCCTGGTGGTCCGAGGTCGTTCCCGTTGCACAGATTCATGCGCCAGGGCCTCCTGCAGATAATTCACTTTGGCTTATTGCGCTATCTCTAATAGCACCCAAGATATCACCAGATATATATTGGATTTTTCCCTGACCCTGAGTGTCCGGCCCCATGAGACCGTGGTTTTTTCCGCCCCTGGTCGTCCGAGGTCGTTCCCTCTGCACAGATTCATGCGCCAGGGCCTCCTACAGACAATGCACTTTGATTTATTGCGCTATCTGTAATAGCACCCGAGATATCACCAGATATTTATTGGATTTTTCACTGACCCTGAGAGTCCTTCCCCATAAGACGGTGGTTTTCTCGGCCCCTGGTGTTATGAGGTCGTTCCCGCTGCACAGATTCATGCGCCAGGGCCTCCTACAGACAAGGCACTTTGATTTATTGCGCTATCTCAAATAGCACCCGAGATATCACCAGATATATATTGGATTTTCCCCTGACCCTGAGTGTCCGGCCCCATGAGACTGTGGTTTTCTCGGCCCCTGGTGGTCCGAGGTCGTTCCCGTTGCAGAGATTCATGCGCCAGGGCCTCCTGCAGATAATTCACTTTGATTTATTGCGCTATCTGTAATAGCAGCCGAGATATCACCAGATATATATTGGATTTTTCCCTGACCCTGAGTGTCCGGCCCCATGAGAAGGTGGTTGTCTCGCCCCTGGTGGTCCGAGGTCGTTCCCGCAGCACAGATTCATGCGCCAGGGCCTCCCACAGGTAATGCACTTTGATTTATTGCGCTATCTGTAATAGCACCCGAGATATCACCAGATATATATTGGATTTTACCCTGACCCTGAGTGTCCGGCCCCATGTGACGGTCGTTGTCTCGGCAGCTGGAGGTCTGAGGACGTTCCCGCTGCACAGATTCATGCGCCAGGGCCTCCTACAGACAATGCACTTTGATTTATTGCGCTATCTGTAATAGCACCCGAGATATCACCAGACCTATATTGGATTTTCCCCTGACCCTGAGTGTCCGGCTCCATGAGACGGTGGTTTTCTCGGCCCCTGGTGTTCCGAGGTCGTTCCCGCTGCACAGATTCATGCGCCAGGGCCTCCTACAGACAATGCACTTTGATTTATTGCGCTATCTGTAATAGCACCCGAGATATCACCAGATATATATTCGATTTTTCACTGACCCTGAGTGTCCGGCCCCATGAGACGGTCGTTTTCTCGGCCCCTGGTGGTCCGAGGTCGTTCCCGCTGCACAGATTCATGCACCAGGACCTCCTGCAGATAATTCACTTTGGTTTATTGCGCTATCTCTAATAGCACCCGAGATATCAGCAGATATATATTGGATTTTTCACTGACCCTGAGTGACCGGCCCCATGAGACGGTAGTTTTCTCGGCCCCTGGTGTTCCGAGGTCGTTCCCGCTGCACAGATTCATGCGCCAGGGCCTCCCGCAGATAATTCACTTTGGTTTATTGCGCTATCTCTAATAGCACCCGAGATATCACCAGATATATATTGGATTTTCCCCTGACCCTGAGTGTCCGGGCCCATGAGACTGTGGTTTTCTCGGCCCCTGGTGGTCCGAGGTCGTTCCCGCTGCACAGATTCATGCGCCAGGGCCTCCTACAGACAAGGCACTTTGATTTATTGCGCTATCTCAAATAGCACCCGAGATATCACCAGATATATATTGGATTTTCCCCTGACCCTGTGTGTCCGGCCCCATGAGACTGTGGTTTTCTCGGCCCCTGGTGGTCCGAGGTCGTTCCCGTTGCAGAGATTCATGCGCCAGGGCCTCCTGCAGATAATTCACTTTGATTTATTGCGCTATCTGTAATAGCAGCCGAGATATCACCAGATATATATTGGATTTTTCCCTGACCCTGAGTGTCCGGCCCCATGAGAAGGTGGTTGTCTCGCCCCTGGTGGTCCGAGGTCGTTCCCGCAGCACAGATTCATGCGCCAGGGCCTCCCACAGGTAATGCACTTTGATTTATTGCGCTATCTGTAATAGCAGCCGAGATATCACCAGATATATATTGGATTTTACCCTGACCCTGAGTGTCCGGCCCCATGTGACGGTCGTTTTCTCCGCCCCTGGTGTTCCGAGGTCGTTCCCGCTGCACAGATTCATGCGCCAGGGCCTCCTGCAGATAATTCACTTTGGTTTATTGCGCTATCTCTGATAGCACCCGAGATATCACCACATATATATTGGATTTTCCCCTGACCCTGAGTGTCCGGCCCCATGGGACTGTGGTTTTCTCGGCCCCTGGTGGTCCGAGGTCGTTCCCGCTGCACAGATTCATGCGCCAGGGCCTCCTACAGACAATGCACTTTGATTTATTGCGCTATCTGTAATAGCACCCGAGATATCACCGCATATATATTTAGGATTTTTCCCAGACCCTGAGTGTACGGCCCCATGAGAAGGTGGTTGTCTCGCCCCTGGTGGTCCGAGGTCGTTCCCGCTGCACAGATTCATGCGCCAGGGCCTCCTGCAGATAATTCACTTTAGTTTATTGCGCTATCTCTAATAGCACCCGAGATATCACCAGATACATATTGGATTTTCCCCTGACCCTGAGTGTCCGGCCCCATGAGACTGTGGTTTTTTCGGCCCCTGGTGGTCCGAGGTCGTTCCCGCTGCACAGATTCATGCGCCAGGGCCTCCTACAGACAATGGACTTTGATTTATTGCGCTATCTGTAATAGCACCCGAGATATCAGCAGATATATATTGGATTTTTCACTGACCCTGAGTGTCCGGCCCCATGAGACGGTCGTTTTCTCGGGCCCTGGTGGTCCGAGGTCGTTCCCGCTGCACAGGTTCATGCGCCAGGGTCTCCTACAGACAACGCACTTGGATTTATTGCGCTATCTGTAATAGCACCCGAGATATCACCAGATATATATTGGATTTTTCACTGACCCTGAGTGTCCTTCCCCATGAGACGGTGGTTTTCTCGGCCCCTGGTGTTCCGAGGTCGTTCCCGCTGCACAGATTCATGCGCCAGGGCCTCCTACAGACAATGAACTTTGATTTATTGCGCTATCTCAAATAGCACCCGAGATATCAGCAGATATATATTGGATTTTTCACTGACCCTGAGTGACCGGCCCCATGAGACGGTAGTTTTCTCGGCCCCTGGTGTTCCGAGGTCGTTCCCGCTGCACAGATTCATGCGCCAGGGCCTCCCGCAGATAATTCACTTTGGTTTATTGCGCTATCTCTAATAGCACCCGAGATATCACCAGATATATATTGGATTTTCCCCTGACCCTCAGTGTCCGGGCCCATGAGACTGTGGTTTTCTCGGCCCCTGGTGGTCCGAGGTCGTTCCCGCTGCACAGATTCATGCGCCAGGGCCTCCTACAGACAATGCACTTTGATTTATTGCGCTATCTGTAATAGCACCCGAGATATCAGCAGATATATATTGGATTTTTCACTGACCCTGAGTGTCCGGCCCCATGAGACGGTCGTTTTCTCGGCCCCTGGTGGTCCGATGTCGTTCCCGCTGCACAGACTCATGCGCCAGGGCCTCCTGCAGATAATTCACTTTGGTTTATTGCGCTATCTGTAATAGCACCCGAGATATCACCAGATATATATTGGATTTTTCACTGACCCAGAGTGACCGGCCCCATGAGACGGTAGTTTTCTCCGCCCCTGGTGTTCCGAGGTCGTTCCCGCTGCACAGATTCATGCGCCAGGGCCTCCTGCAGATAATTCACTTTGGTTTATTGCGCTATCTCTGATAGCACCCGAGATATAACCACATATATATTGGATTTTCCCCTGACCCTGAGTGTCCGGCCCCATGGGACTGTGGTTTTCTCGGCCCCTGGTGGTCCGAGGTCGTTCCCGCTGCACAGATTCATGCGCCAGGGCCTCCTACAGACAATGCACTTTGATTTATTGTGCTATCTCTAATATAACCCGAGATATCACCAGATATATATTGGATTTTCCCCAGACCCTGAGTGCCCGTCCCCATGAGACGGTGATTTTCTCGGCCCCTGGAGGTCCGAGGACGTTCCCGCTGCACAGGTTCATGCGCCAGGGTCTCCTGGAGACAATGCACTTTGATTTATTGCGCTATCTGTAATAGCACCCGAGATATCACCACATATATATTGGATTTTTCACTGACCCTGAGTGTCCGGCCCCATGAGACGGTGGTTTTCTCGGTCCCTGGTGTTCCGAGGTCGTTCCCGCTGCACAGATTCATGCGCCAGGGCCTCCTGCAGATAATTCACTTTGGTTTATTGCGCTGTATCTAATAGCACCCGAGATATCACCAGATATATATTGGATTTTCCCCTGACCCTGAGTGTCCGGCCCCATGAGACTGTGGTTTTCTCGGGCCCTGGTGGTCCGAGGTCGTTCCCGCTGCCCAGATTCATGCGCCAGGGCCTCCTACAGACAATGCACTTTGATTTATTGCGCTATCTGTAATAGCACCCGAGATATCACCAGATATATATTGGATTTTTCACTGACCCTGAGTGTCCGGCCCCATGAGACGGTCGTTTTCTCGGCCCCTGGTGGTCCGAGGTCGTTCCCGCTGCACAGATTCACGCGCCAGGGCCTCCTACAGACAATGCACTTTGATTTATTGCGCTATCTGTTATAGCACCCGAGATATCACCAGATATATATTGGATTTTACCCTGACCCTGAGTGTCCGGCCCCATGAGACGGTCGTTGTCTCGGCCCCTGGAGGTCCGAGGACGTTCCCGCTGCACAGATTCATGCGCCAAGGCCTCCTACAGGTAATGCACTTTGATTTATTGCGCTATCTGTAATAGCACCCGAGATATCACCAGATCTATATTGGATTTTCCCCTGACCCTGAGTGTCCGGCCCCATGAGACTGTGGTTTTCTCGGCCCCTGGTGGTCCGAGGTCGTTCCCGCTGCACAGATTCATGCGCCAGGGCCTCCTACAGACAATGCACTTTGATTTATTGCGCTATCTGTAATAGCACCCGAGATATCACCAGATATATATTGGATTTTTCCCTGACTCTGAGTGTCCGGCCCCATGAGACGGTGGATGTCTCGGCCCCTGATGGTCCGAGATCGTTCCCACTGCACAGATTCATGCGCCAGGGCCTCCTGCAGACAATTCACTTTGGTTTATTACGCTATCTCTAATAGCACCCGAGATATCACCAGATATATATTGGATTTTTCACTGACCCTGAGTGTCCTGCCCCATGAGACGGTGGTTTTCTCGGCCCCTGGTGTTCCGAGGTCGTCCCCGCTGCACAGATTCATGCGCCAGGGCCTCCTACAGACATTGCACTTTGATTTATTGCGCTATCTCTAATAGCACCCGAGATATCACCAGATATATATTGGATTTTAACCTGACCCTGAGTGTCCGGCCCCATGAGACTGTGGTTTTTTCGGCCCCTGGTGGTCCGAGGTCGTTCCCGCTGCACAGATTCATGCGCCAGGGCCTCCTGCAGATAATTCACTTTTGTTTATTGCGCTATCTCTAATAGCACCCGAGATATCAGCAGATATATATTGGATTTTTCACTGACCCTGAGTGACCGGCCCCATGAGACGGTAGTTTTCTCGGCCCCTGGTGGTCCGAGGTCGTTCCCGCTGCACAGAATCATGCGCCAGGGCCTCCTGCAGAAAATTCACTTTGCTTTATTGCGCTATCTCTAATAGCACCCGAGTTATCACCAGATATATATTGGATTTTCCCCTGACCCTGAGTGTCCGGCCCCATGAGACTGTGGTTTTCTCGGCCCCTGGTGGTCCGAGGTCGTTCCCGCTGCACAGATTCATGCGCCTGGGGCCTAATACAGACAATGCACCTTGATTTCTTGGGCTATCTGTAATAGCACCCGAGATATCACCAGATATATATTGGATTTTTCCCTGACCCTGAGTGTCCGGCCCCATGAGACGGTGGTTTTCTCGGCCCCTGGTGGTCCGAGGTCGTTCCCGCTGCACAGATTCATGCGCCAGGGCCTGCTGCAGATAATTCACTTTGGTTTATTGCGCTATCTCTAATAGCACCCGAGATATGACCAGATATATATTGGATTTTTCACTGACCCTGAGCGTCCGGCCCCATGAGACGGTCGTTTTCTCGGCCCCTGGTGGTCCGAGGTCGTTCCCGCTGCACAGATTCATGCGCCAGGGCCTCCTACAGACAATGCACTTTGATTTATTGCGCCAGCTGTTATAGCACCCGAGATATCACCAGATATATATTGGATTTTACCCTGACCCTGAGTGTCCGGCCCCATGAGACGGTCGTTGTCTCGGACCCTGGTTGTCCGAGGTCGTTCCCGTTGCACAGATTCATGCGCCAGGGCCTCCTGCAGATAATTCACCTTGGTTTATTGCGCTATCTCTAATAGCACCCGAGATATCACCAGATATATATTGGATTTTTCACTGACCCTGAGCGTCCGGACCCATGAGACGGTCGTTTTCTCGGCCCCTGGTGGTCCGAGGTCGTTCCCGCTGCACAGGTTCATGCGCCAGGGTCTCCTACAGACAATGCACTTTGATTTATTGCGCTATCTGTAATAGCACCCGAGATATCACCACATATATATTGGATTTTTCACTGACCCTGAGTGTCCGGCCCCATGAGGCGGTCGTTTTCTCGGCCCCTGGTGGTCCGAGGTCGTTCCCGCTGCACAGATTCATGCGCCAGGGCCTCCTACAGACAATGCACTTTGATTTATTGCGCTATCTGTAATAGCACCCGAGATATCACCAGATATATATTGGATTTTTGCCTGACCCTGAGATCTCGGCCCCATGAGACTGTGGTTTTCTCGGCCCCTGGTGGTCCGAGGTCGTTCCCGCTGCACCGATTCATGCGTCAGGGCCTCCTGCAGACAATGCACTTTGATTTATCGAGCTATCTCTAATGGCACCCGATATATCACCAGATATATAATGGATTTTTGCCTGACCCTGAGATCTCGGCCCCATGAGACTGTGGTTTTCTCGGCCCCTGGTGGTCCGAGGTCGTTCCCGCTGCACCGATTCATGCGTCAGGGCCTCCTGCAGACAATGCACTTTGATTTATCGAGCTATCTCTAATGGCACCCGATATATCACCAGATATATAATGGATTTTTCCCTGACCCTGAGTGTCCGGCCCCATGAGACTGTGGTTTTCTCGGCCCCTGGTGGTCCGAGGTCGTTCCCGCTGCACAGATTCATGCGCCTGGGCCTCCTACAGACAATGCACTTTGATTTATTGCGCTATCTGTAATAGCACCCGAGATATCACCAGATATATATTGGATATTCCCCTGACCCTGAGCGTCCGGCCCCATGAGACTGTGGTTTTCTCGGCCCCTGGTGGTCCGAGGACGTTCCCGCTGCACAGATTCATGCGCCAGGGCCTCCTACAGACAATGCACTTTGATTTATTGCGCTATCTGTAATAGCACCCGAGATATCACCAGATATATATTGGATTTTACCCTGACCATGAGTGTCCGGCCCCATGAGTCTGTGGTTTTTTCGGCCCCTGGTGGTCCGAGGTCGTTCCCGCTGCACAGATTCATGCGCCAGGGCCTCCTACAGACAATACACTTTGATTTATTGCGCTACCTGTAATAGCACCCAAGATATCACCACATATATATTGGATTTTACCCTGAGTGTCCGGCCCCATGAGACGGTGGTTGTCTCGGCCCCTGGAGGTCCGAGGACGTACCCGCTGCACAGATTCATGCGCGAGGGCCTCCTGCAGATAATTCACTTTGGTTTATTGCGCTATCTCTAATAGCACCCGAGATATCACCAGATATATACTGGATTTTCCCCAGACCCTGAGTGCCCGGCCCCATGAGACGGTGGTTTTCTCGGCCCCTGGTGGTCCGAGGTCGTTGCCGCTTCACAGATTCATGCGCCAGGGCCTCTTACAGACAATGCACTTTGGTTTAGTGCGCTATCTGTAATAGCACCCGAGATATCACCAGATATATATTGGATTTTCCCCTGACCCTGAGTGTCCGGCCCCATGAGACGGTGGTTGTCTCGGCCCCTGGTGGTCCTACGTCGATCCCGCTGCACAGATTCATGCGCCAGGGCCTCCTACAGACAATGCACTTTGATTTATTGCTCTATCTGTAATAGCACCCGAGATATCACCAGATATATATTGGATTTTTCCCTGACCCTGAGTGTCCGGTCCCATGAGACGGTGGATGTCTCGGCCCCTGATGGTCCGAGATCGTTCCCGCTGCACAGATTCATGCGCCACGGCCTCCTGCAGACAATGCACTTTGATTTATTGCTCTATCTGTAATAGCACCCGAGATATCACCAGATATATATTGGATTTTTCCCCGCCCCTGGGTGTCCGGCCCCATGAGACGGTGGTTCTCTCGGCCGCTGGTGGTCCGAGGTAGTTCCCGCTGGCCAGATTCATGCGCCAGGGCCTCCTACAGACAATGCACTTTGATGTATTGCGCTATCTGTAATAGCACCCGAGATATCACCAGATCTATATTGGATTTTCCCCTGACCCTGAGTATCCGGCCCCATGAGACTGTGGTTTTCTCGGCCCCTGGTGGTCCGAGGTCGATCCCGCTGCACAGATTCATGCGCCAGGGCCTCCTACAGACAATGCAATTTGATTTATTGCGCTATCTGTAATAGCACCCGAGATATCACCAGATACATATTGGATTTTACCCTGACCCTGAGTGTCCGGCCCCTTGAGACGGTGGTTGTCTCGGCCCCTGGAGGTCCGAGGACGTTCCCGCTGCACAGATTCATGCGCCAGGGCCTCCTGCAGATAATTCACTTTGGTTTATTGCGCTATCTCTAATAGCGCCCGAGATATCACCAGATATATATTGGATTTTTCCCTGACCCTGAGTGTCCGTCCCCATGAGACTGCGGTCTTCTCGGCCCCTGGTGGTCCGAGGTCGTTCCCGCTGCACAGATTCATGCGCCAGGACCTCCTACAGACAATGCACTTTGATTTATTGCGCTATCTGTAATAGCACCCGAGATATCACCAGATATATATTGTAATTTCCCCTGACCCTGAGTGTCCGGCCCCATGAGACGGTGGTTTTATCGGCCCCTGGTGGTCCGAGGTCGTTCCCGCTGCACAGATTCATGCGCCATGGCCTCCTACAGAAAATGCGCGTTGGTTTAATGCGCTATGTGTAACAGCACCCGAGATATCACCAGATATATATTGGATTTTTGCCTGACCCTGAGTTCTCGGCCCCATGAGACTGTGGTTTTCTCGGCCCCTGGTGGTCCGAGGTCGTTCCCGCTGCACAGATTCATGCGTCAGGGCCTCCTGCAGACAATGCACTTTGATTTATCGAGCTATCTCTAATGGCACCCGATATATCACTAGATATATAATGGATTTCTCCCTGACACTGAGTGTCCGGCCCCATGAGACTGTGGTTTTCTCGGCCCCTGGTGGTCCGAGGTCGTTCCCGCTGCACAGATTCATGCGCCAGGGCCTCCTACAGACAATGCACTTTGATTTATTGCGCTATCTGTAATAGCACACGAGATATCACCAGATATATATTGGATATTCCCCTGACCCTGAGTGTCCGGCCACATGAGACGGTGGTTGTCTCGGCCCCTGGTGGTCCGAGGTCGTTCCCGCTGCACAGATTCATGCGCCAGGGCCTCCTACAGACAATGCACTTTGATTTATGGCGCTATCTGTAATAGCACCCGAGATATCACCAGATATATATTGTATTTTTCACTGACCCTGAGTGTGCGGCCCCATGACCCGGTGTTTTTCTCGGACCCTGGTGGTCCGAGGTCGTTCCCGCTGCACAGATTCATGCGCCAGGGCCTCCTGCAGATAATACACTTTGATTTATTGCGCTATCTGTAATAGCACCCGAGATATCACCAGATATATATTGGATTTTCCCCTGACCCTGAGTGTCCGGCCCCATGAGACGGTGGTTGTCTCGGCCCCTGGTGGTCCGAGGTCGTTCCCGCTGCACAGATTCATGCGCCAGGACCTCCTACAGACAATGCACTTTGATTTATTGCGCTATCTGTAATAGCACCCGAGATATCACCAGATATATATTGTAATTTCCCCTGACCCTGAGTGTCCGGCCCCATGAGACGGTGGTTTTATCGGCCCCTGGTGGTCCGAGGTCGTTCCCGCTGCACAGATTCATGCGCCATGGCCTCCTACAGAAAATGCGCGTTGGTTTAATGCGCTATGTGTAACAGCACCCGAGATATCACCAGATATATATTGGATTTTTGCCTGACCCTGAGTTCTCGGCCCCATGAGACTGTGGTTTTCTCGGCCCCTGGTGGTCCGAGGTCGTTCCCGCTGCACAGATTCATGCGTCAGGGCCTCCTGCAGACAATGCACTTTGATTTATCGAGCTATCTCTAATGGCACCCGATATATCACTAGATATATAATGGATTTCTCCCTGACACTGAGTGTCCGGCCCCATGAGACTGTGGTTTTCTCGGCCCCTGGTGGTCCGAGGTCGTTCCCGCTGCACAGATTCATGCGCCAGGGCCTCCTACAGACAATGCACTTTGATTTATTGCGCTATCTGTAATAGCACACGAGATATCACCAGATATATATTGGATATTCCCCTGACCCTGAGTGTCCGGCCACATGAGACGGTGGTTGTCTCGGCCCCTGGTGGTCCGAGGTCGTTCCCGCTGCACAGATTCATGCGCCAGGGCCTCCTACAGACAATGCACTTTGATTTATGGCGCTATCTGTAATAGCACCCGAGATATCACCAGATATATATTGTATTTTTCACTGACCCTGAGTGTGCGGCCCCATGACCCGGTGTTTTTCTCGGACCCTGGTGGTCCGAGGTCGTTCCCGCTGCACAGATTCATGCGCCAGGGCCTCCTGCAGATAATACACTTTGATTTATTGCGCTATCTGTAATAGCACCCGAGATATCACCAGATATATATTGGATTTTCCCCTGACCCTGAGTGTCCGGCCCCATGAGACTGTGGTTTTCTCGGCCCCTGGTGGTCCGAGGTCGTTCCCGCTGCACAGATTCATGCGCCAGGGCCTCCTACAGACAATGCACTTTGATTTATTGCGCTATCTGTAATAGCACCCGAGATATCACCAGATATATATTGGATTTTACCCTGACCCTGAGTGTCCGGCCCCATGAGACGGTGGTTGTCTCGGCCCCTGGAGGTCCGAGGACGTTCCCGCTGCACAGATTCATGCGCCAGGGCCTCCTGCAGATAATTCACTTTGGTTTATTGCGCTATCTCTAATAGCACCCGAGATATCACCAGATATATACTTGATTTTCCCCTGACCCTGAGTGTCCGGCCCCATGAGACTGTGGTTTTTTCGGCCCCTGGTGGTCCGAGGTCGTTCCCGCTGCACAGATTCATGCGCCAGGGCCTCCTACAGACAATGCACTTTGATTTATGGCGCTATCTGTAATAGCACCCGAGATATCACCAGATATATATTGGATTTTTCACTGACCCTGAGTGTGCGGCCCCATGACACGGTGTTTTTTTCGGCCCCTGGTGGTCCGAGGTCGTTCCCGCTGCACAGATTCATGCGCCAGGGCCTCCTACAGACAATACACTTTGATTTATTGCGCTATCTGTAATAGCACCCAAGATATCACCAGATATATATTGGATTTTACCCTGACCCTGAGTGTCCGGCCCCATGAGACGGTGGTTGTCTCGGCCCCTGGAGGTCCGAGGACGTTCCCGCTGCACAGATTCATGCGCCAGGGCCTCCTGCAGATAATTCACTTTGGTTTATTGCGCTATCTCTAATAGCACCCGAGATATCACCAGATATATACTGGATTTTCCCCTGACCCTGAGTGTCCGGCCCCATGAGACTGTGGTTTTCTCGGCCCCTGGTGGTCCGAGGTCGTTCCCGCTGCACAGATTCATGCGCCAGGGCCTCCTACAGTCAATGCACTTTGGTTTATTACGCTATCTCTAATAGCACCCGAGATATCACCAGATATATACTGGATTTTCCCCAGACCCTGAGTGCCCGGCCCCATGAGACGGTGGTTTTCTCGGCCCCTGGTGGTCCGAGGTCGTTGCCGCTTCACAGATTCATGCGCCAGGGCCTCTTACAGACAATGCACTTTGATTTAGTGCGCTATCTGTAATAGCACCCGAGATATCACCAGATATATATTGGATTTTCCCCTGACCCTGAGTGCCCGGCCCCATGAGACGGTGGTTGTCTCGGCCCCGGGTGGTCCGAGGTCGTTCCCGCTGCACAGATTCATGCGCCAGGGCCTCCTACAGACAATGCACTTTGATTTATTGCGCTATCTGTAATAGCACCCGAGATATCACCAGATATATATTGGATATTCCCCTGACCCTGAGTGTCCGGCCCCATGAGACGGTGGTTGTCTCGGCCCCTGGTGGTCCGAGGTCGTTCCCGCTGCACAGATTCATGCGCCAGGGCCTCCTACAGACAATGCACTTTGATTTATGGCGCTATCTGTAATAGCACCCGAGATATCACCAGATATATATTGGATTTTTCACTGACCCTGAGTGTGCGGCCCCATGACACGGTGATTTTCTCGACCCTGGTGGTCCGAGGTCGTTCCCGCTGCACAGATTCATGCGCCAGGGCCTCCTGCAGATAATACACTTTGATTTATTGCGCTATCTGTAATAGCACCCGAGATATCACCAGATATATATTGGATTTTCCCCTGACCCTGAGTGTCCGGCCCCATGAGACTGTGGTTTTCTCGGCCCCTGGTGGTCCGAGGTCGTTCCCGCTGCACAGATTCATGCGCCAGGGCCTCCTACAGACAATGCACTTTGATTTATTGCGCTATCTGTAATAGCACCCGAGATATCACCAGATCTATATTGGATTTTCCCCAGACCCTGAGTGTCCGGCCCCATGAGTCTGTGGTTTTTTCGGCCCCTGGTGGTCCGAGGTCGTTCCCGCTGCACAGATTCATGCGCCAGGGCCTCCTACAGACAATGCACTTTGATTTATTGCGCTATCTGTAATAGCGCCCGAGATATCACCAGATATATATTGGATTTTTCACTGACCCTGAGTGTCCGGCCCCATGAGACGGTCGTTTTCACGGCCCCTGGTGGTCCGAGGTCGTTCCCGCTGCACAGATTCATGCGCCAGGGCCTCCTGCAGATAATTCACTTTGGTTTATTGCGCTATCCCTATTAGCACCCGAGATATCACCAGATATATATGGGATTTTTCCTCGACCCTGAGTGTCCGGCCCCATGAGACGGTGGTTTTCTCGGCCCCTTGTGGTCAGAGGTCGCTCCCGCAGCACAGATTCATGCGCCAGGGCCTCCTACAGACAGTGCACTTTGATTTATTGTACTATCTGTAATAGCACCCGAGATATCACCAGATATATATTGGATTCTTCCCTAACCCTGAGTGTCCAGCCCCATGAGACTGTGGCTTTCTCGGCCCCTGGTTGTCCGAGGTCGTTCCCGCTGCACAGATGCATGCGCCAGGGCCTACTGCAGATAATTCACTTTGGTTTATTGCGCTATCTATAATAGCACCCGAAATATCACCAGATATATGCTGGATTTTCACATGACCTTGGGTGACGGATTCCGAATATCTGTAATTTTCTCGGCCCCTGGTGGTTCGAGGTCGTTCCTGCTGCACAGACTCATTCGCCAGTGCCTCCTACAGACAATGCACTTTGATTTATTGCGCTATCTGCAATAGCACCCGAGATATCAGCAGATATATTTTTGATTTTTCCCTGTCCCTGAGTGTCCGGCCCCATGAGACTGTGGTTTTCTCGGCCCCTGGTGGTCCGAGGTCGTTCCCGCTGCACAGATTCAGGCGCCAGGGCCTCCTACAGAAAATGCACTTTGATGTATTGCGCTATCTGTAACAGCACCCGAGATATCACCAGATCTATATTGGATTTTCCCCTGACCCTGAGTGTCCGGCCCCATGAGACTGTGGTTTTCTCGGCCCCTGGTGGTCCGAGGTCGTTCCCGCTGCACAGATTCATGCGCCAGGGCCTCCTACAGACAATGCACTTTGATTTATTGCGCTATCTGTAATAGCACCCGAGATATCACCAGATCTATATTGGATTTTCCCCAGACCCTGAGTGTCCGGCCCCATGAGTCTGTGGTTTTTTCGGCCCCTGGTGGTCCGAGGTCGTTCCCGCTGCACAGATTCATGCGCCAGGGCCTCCTACAGACAATACACTTTGATTTATTGCGCTATCTGTAATAGCACCCAAGATATCACCAGATATATATTGGATTTTACCCTGACCCTGAGGGTCCGGCCCCATGAGACGGTGGTTGTCTCGGCCCCTGGAGGTCCGAGGACGTTCCCGCTGCACAGATTCATGCGCCAGGGCCTCTTACAGACAATGCACTTTGATTTAGTGCGCTATCTGTAATAGCACCCGAGATATCACCACATATATATTGGATTTTTCACTGACCCTGAGTGTCCGGCACCATGAGGCGGTCGTTTTCTCGGCCCCTGGTGGTCCGAGGTCGTTCCCGCTGCACAGATTCATGCGCCAGGGCCTCCTACAGACAATGCACTTTGATTTATTGCGCTATCTGTAATAGCACCCGAGATATCACCAGATATATATTGGATTTTTCCCTGACCCTGAGTGTCCGGTCCCATGAGACGGTGGATGTCTCGGCCCCTGATGGTCCGAGATCGTTCCCGCTGCACAGATTCATGCGCCACGGCCTCCTGCAGACAATGCACTTTGATTTATGGCGCTATCTGTAATAGCACCCGAGATATCACCAGATATATATTGGATTTTTCACTGACCCTGAGCGTCCGGCCCCATGAGACGGTCGTTTTCTCGGCCCCTGGTGGTCCGAGGTCGTTCCCGCTGCACAGATTCATGCGCCAGGACCTCCTGCAGATAATTCACTTTGGTTTATTGCGCTATCTCTAATAGCACCCGAGATATCACCAGATATATACTGGATTTTCCCCTGACCCTGAGTGTCCGGCCCCATGAGACTGTGGTTTTCTCGGCCGCTGGTGGTCCGAGGTCGTTCCCGCTGCACAGATTGATGCGCCAGGGCCTCCTACAGACAATGCACTTTGATTTATGGCGCTATCTGTAATAGCACCCGAGATATCACCAGATATATATTGGATTTTTCACTGACCCTGAGTGTCCGGTCCCATGAGACGGTGGATGTCTCGGCCCCTGATGGTCCGAGATCGTTCCCGCTGCACAGATTCATGCGCCACGGCCTCCTGCAGACAATGCACTTTGATTTATTGCTCTATCTGTAATAGCACCCGAGATATCACCAGATATATATTGGATTTTTCCCCGACCCTGGGTGTCCGGCCCCATGAGACGGTGGTTCTCTCGGCCGCTGGTGGTCCGAGGTAGTTCCCGCTGGCCAGATTCATGCGCCAGGGCCTCCTACAGACAATGCACTTTGATGTATTGCGCTATCTGTAATAGCACCCGAGATATCACCAGATCTATATTGGATTTTCCCCTGACCCTGAGTATCCGGCCCCATGAGACTGTGGTTTTCTCGGCCCCTGGTGGTCCGAGGTCGATCCCGCTGCACAGATTCATGCGCCAGGGCCTCCTACAGACAATGCACTTTGATTTATGGCGCTATCTGTAATAGCACCCGAGATATCACCAGATATATATTGGATTTTTCACTGACCCTGAGCGTCCGGCCCCATGAGACGGTCGTTTTCTCGGCCCCTGGTGGTCCGAGGTCGTTCCCGCTGCACAGATTCATGCGCCAGGACCTCCTGCAGATAATTCACTTTGGTTTATTGCGCTATCTCTAATAGCACCCGAGATATCACCAGATATATACTGGATTTTCCCCTGACCCTGAGTGTCCGGCCCCATGAGACTGTGGTTTTCTCGGCCGCTGGTGGTCCGAGGTCGTTCCCGCTGCACAGATTGATGCGCCAGGGCCTCCTACAGACAATGCACTTTGATTTATTGCGCTATCTGTAATAGCGCCCGAGATATCACCAGATATATATTGGATTTTTCACTGACCCTGAGTGTCCGGCCCCATGAGACGGTCGTTTTCACGGCCCCTGGTGGTCCGAGGTCGTTCCCGCTGCACAGATTCATGCGCCAGGGCCTCCTGCAGATAATTCACTTTGGTTTATTGCGCTATCTCTATTAGCACCCGAGATATCACCAGATATATATGGGATTTTTCCTCGACCCTGAGTGTCCGGCCCCATGAGACGGTGGTTTTCTCGGCCCCTTGTGGTCAGAGGTCGCTCCCGCAGCACAGATTCATGCGCCAGGGCCTCCTACAGACAGTGCACTTTGATTTATTGTACTATCTGTAATAGCACCCGAGATATCACCAGATATATATTGGATTCTTCCCTAACCCTGAGTGTCCAGCCCCATGAGACTGTGGCTTTCTCGGCCCCTGGTTGTCCGAGGTCGTTCCCGCTGCACAGATGCATGCGCCAGGGCCTACTGCAGATAATTCACTTTGGTTTATTGCGCTATCTATAATAGCACCCGAAATATCACCAGATATATGCTGGATTTTCACATGACCTTGGGTGACGGATTCCGAATATCTGTAATTTTCTCGGCCCCTGGTGGTTCGAGGTCGTTCCTGCTGCACAGACTCATTCGCCAGTGCCTCCTACAGACAATGCACTTTGATTTATTGCGCTATCTGCAATAGCACCCGAGATATCAGCAGATATATTTTTGATTTTTCCCTGTCCCTGAGTGTCCGGCCCCATGAGACTGTGGTTTTCTCGGCCCCTGGTGGTCCGAGGTCGTTCCCGCTGCACAGATTCAGGCGCCAGGGCCTCCTACAGACAATGCACTTTGATTTATTGCGCTATCTGTAATAGCACCCGAGATATCACCAGATATATACTGGATTTTCCCCTGTCCCTGAGTGTCCGGCCCCATGAGACAGTCGTTTTTTCGGCCCCTGATGGTCCGAGGTCGTTCCCGCTGCACAGATTCATGCCCCAGGGCCTCCTACAGACAATGCACTTTGATTTATTGCGCTATCTGTAATAGCACCCGAGATATCACCAGATATATATTGGATTTTCCCCTGACCCTGAGTGTCCGGCCCCATGAGACTGTGGTTGTCTCGGCCCCTGGAGGTCCGAGGACGTTCCCGCTGCACAGATTCATGCGCCAGGGCCTCCTATAGACAATGCAGTTTGGTTTATTGCGCTATCTGTAATAGCACCCGAGATATCACCAGATATATATTGGATTTTTCCTCGACCCTGAGTGTCCGGCCCCATGAGACGGTGGTTTTCTCGGCCTCTTGTGGTCAGAGGTCGTTCCCGCTGCACAGATTCATGCGCCAGGGCCTCCTACAGACAATGCACTTTGGTTTGTTACGCTATCTCTAATAGCACCCGAGATATCAGCAGATACATATTGGATTTTCCCCAGACCCTGAGTGCCCGTCCCCATGAGACGGTGATTTTCTCGGCCCCTGGTGATCCGAGGTCGTTCCCGCTGCACAGATGCATGAGCCAGGGCCTCCTACAGACAATGCACTTTGATTTATTGCGCTATCTGTAATAGCACCCGAGATATCACCAGATCTATATTGGATTTTCCCCAGACCCTGAGTGTCCGGCCCCATGAGTCTGTGGTTTTTTCGGCCCCTGGTGGTCCGAGGTCGTTCCCGCTGCACAGATTCATGCGCCAGGGCCTCCTACAGACAATACACTTTGATTTATTGCGCTATCTGTAATAGCACCCAAGATATCACCAGATATATATTGGATTTTACCCTGACCCTGAGGGTCCGGCCCCATGAGACGGTGGTTGTCTCGGCCCCTGGAGGTCCGAGGACGTTCCCGCTGCACAGATTCATGCGCCAGGGCCTCTTACAGACAATGCACTTTGATTTAGTGCGCTATCTGTAATAGCACCCGAGATATCACCACATATATATTGGATTTTTCACTGACCCTGAGTGTCCGGCACCATGAGGCGGTCGTTTTCTCGGCCCCTGGTGGTCCGAGGTCGTTCCCGCTGCACAGATTCATGCGCCAGGGCCTCCTACAGACAATGCACTTTGATTTATTGCGCTATCTGTAATAGCACCCGAGATATCACCAGATATATATTGGATTTTTCCCTGACCCTGAGTGTCCGGTCCCATGAGACGGTGGATGTCTCGGCCCCTGATGGTCCGAGATCGTTCCCGCTGCACAGATTCATGCGCCACGGCCTCCTGCAGACAATGCACTTTGATTTATTGCTCTATCTGTAATAGCACCCGAGATATCACCAGATATATATTGGATTTTTCCCCGACCCTGGGTGTCCGGCCCCATGAGACGGTGGTTCTCTCGGCCGCTGGTGGTCCGAGGTAGTTCCCGCTGGCCAGATTCATGCGCCAGGGCCTCCTACAGACAATGCACTTTGATGTATTGCGCTATCTGTAATAGCACCCGAGATATCACCAGATCTATATTGGATTTTCCCCTGACCCTGAGTATCCGGCCCCATGAGACTGTGGTTTTCTCGGCCCCTGGTGGTCCGAGGTCGATCCCGCTGCACAGATTCATGCGCCAGGGCCTCCTACAGACAATGCACTTTGATTTATGGCGCTATCTGTAATAGCACCCGAGATATCACCAGATATATATTGGATTTTTCACTGACCCTGAGCGTCCGGCCCCATGAGACGGTCGTTTTCTCGGCCCCTGGTGGTCCGAGGTCGTTCCCGCTGCACAGATTCATGCGCCAGGACCTCCTGCAGATAATTCACTTTGGTTTATTGCGCTATCTCTAATAGCACCCGAGATATCACCAGATATATACTGGATTTTCCCCTGACCCTGAGTGTCCGGCCCCATGAGACTGTGGTTTTCTCGGCCGCTGGTGGTCCGAGGTCGTTCCCGCTGCACAGATTGATGCGCCAGGGCCTCCTACAGACAATGCACTTTGATTTATGGCGCTATCTGTAATAGCACCCGAGATATCACCAGATATATATTGGATTTTTCACTGACCCTGAGTGTCCGGTCCCATGAGACGGTGGATGTCTCGGCCCCTGATGGTCCGAGATCGTTCCCGCTGCACAGATTCATGCGCCACGGCCTCCTGCAGACAATGCACTTTGATTTATTGCTCTATCTGTAATAGCACCCGAGATATCACCAGATATATATTGGATTTTTCCCCGACCCTGGGTGTCCGGCCCCATGAGACGGTGGTTCTCTCGGCCGCTGGTGGTCCGAGGTAGTTCCCGCTGGCCAGATTCATGCGCCAGGGCCTCCTACAGACAATGCACTTTGATGTATTGCGCTATCTGTAATAGCACCCGAGATATCACCAGATCTATATTGGATTTTCCCCTGACCCTGAGTATCCGGCCCCATGAGACTGTGGTTTTCTCGGCCCCTGGTGGTCCGAGGTCGATCCCGCTGCACAGATTCATGCGCCAGGGCCTCCTACAGACAATGCACTTTGATTTATGGCGCTATCTGTAATAGCACCCGAGATATCACCAGATATATATTGGATTTTTCACTGACCCTGAGCGTCCGGCCCCATGAGACGGTCGTTTTCTCGGCCCCTGGTGGTCCGAGGTCGTTCCCGCTGCACAGATTCATGCGCCAGGGCCTCCTGCAGATAATTCACTTTGGTTTATTGCGCTATCTCTATTAGCACCCGAGATATCACCAGATATATATGGGATTTTTCCTCGACCCTGAGTGTCCGGCCCCATGAGACGGTGGTTTTCTCGGCCCCTTGTGGTCAGAGGTCGCTCCCGCAGCACAGATTCATGCGCCAGGGCCTCCTACAGACAGTGCACTTTGATTTATTGTACTATCTGTAATAGCACCCGAGATATCACCAGATATATATTGGATTCTTCCCTAACCCTGAGTGTCCAGCCCCATGAGACTGTGGCTTTCTCGGCCCCTGGTTGTCCGAGGTCGTTCCCGCTGCACAGATGCATGCGCCAGGGCCTACTGCAGATAATTCACTTTGGCTTATTGCGCTATCTATAATAGCACCCGAAATATCACCAGATATATGCTGGATTTTCACATGACCTTGGGTGACGGATTCCGAATATCTGTAATTTTCTCGGCCCCTGGTGGTTCGAGGTCGTTCCTGCTGCACAGACTCATTCGCCAGTGCCTCCTACAGACAATGCACTTTGATTTATTGCGCTATCTGCAATAGCACCCGAGATATCAGCAGATATATTTTTGATTTTTCCCTGTCCCTGAGTGTCCGGCCCCATGAGACTGTGGTTTTCTCGGCCCCTGGTGGTCCGAGGTCGTTCCCGCTGCACAGATTCAGGCGCCAGGGCCTCCTACAGACAATGCACTTTGATTTATTGCGCTATCTGTAATAGCACCCGAGATATCACCAGATATATACTGGATTTTCCCCTGTCCCTGAGTGTCCGGCCCCATGAGACAGTCGTTTTTTCGGCCCCTGATGGTCCGAGGTCGTTCCCGCTGCACAGATTCATGCCCCAGGGCCTCCTACAGACAATGCACTTTGATTTATTGCGCTATCTGTAATAGCACCCGAGATATCACCAGATATATATTGGATTTTCCCCTGACCCTGAGTGTCCGGCCCCATGAGCCTGTGGTTGTCTCGGCCCCTGGAGGTCCGAGGACGTTCCCGCTGCACAGATTCATGCGCCAGGGCCTCCTATAGACAATGCAGTTTGGTTTATTGCGCTATCTATAATAGCACCCGAGATATCACCAGATATATATTGGATATTACCCTCACCCTGAGTGTCCGGCCCCATGAGACGGTGGTTTTCTCGGCCTCTTGTGGTCAGAGGTCGTTCCCGCTGCACAGATTCATGCGCCAGGGCCTCCTACAGACAATGCACTTTGGTTTGTTACGCTATCTCTAATAGCACCCGAGATATCAGCAGATACATATTGGATTTTCCCCAGACCCTGAGTGCCCGTCCCCATGAGACGGTGATTTTCTCGGCCCCTGGTGATCCGAGGTCGTTCCCGCTGCACAGATGCATGAGCCAGGGCCTCCTGCAGATAATTCACTTTGATTTATCGCGCTATCTCTAATAGCACCCGAGATATCACCAGATATATATTGGATTTTCCCTCGACCCTGAGTGTCCGGCCCCATGTGTCGGTGGTTTTCTCGGCCCCCGGTGATCCGAGGTCGTTCCCGCTGAACAGATTCATTCGCAAGGGCCTCCTGCAGACAATGCACTTTGATTTATTGCGCTATCTGTAATAGCACCCGAGATATCACCAGATATATATTGGATTTTCCCCTGACCCAGAGTGTCCGGCCCCATGAGACTGTGGTTTTCTCGGCCCCTGGTGGTCCGAGGTCGTTGCCGCTGCACAGGTTCATGCGCCAGGGCGTCCTACAGACAATGCACTTTGATTTATTGCGCTATCTGTAATAGCACCCGAGATATCACCAGATATATATTGGATATTACCCTCACCCTGAGTGTCCAGCCCCATGAGACGGTGGTTTTCTCGGCCCCTGGTGGACCGTGGTCGTTCCCGCTGCACAGATTCATGCGCCAGGGCCTCCTCCAGACAATGAACTTTGATTTATTGCGCTATCTGTCATAGCTCCCGACATATCACCAGATATATAATGGATTTTCCCCAGACCCTGAGTGTCCGGCCCCATGAGACTTTAGTTTTCTCGGCCCCTGGTGGTCCGAGGTCGTTCCCGCTGCACAGATGCATGCGCCAGGGCCTCTTGCAGATAATACACTCTGGTTTATTGCGCTGTATCTAATAGCACCCGAGATATCACCTGATATATATATTGGATTTTCCCCTGACCCTGAGTGTCCGGCCCCACTAGACTGTGGTTTTCTCGGCCCCTGGTGGTCCGAGGTCGTTCCCGCTGCCCAGATTCATGCGCCAGGGCCTCCTGCAGATAATACAATTTGGTTTATTGCGCTGTATCTAATAGCACCCGAGATATCACCAGATATATATTGGATTTTCCCCTGACCCTGAGTGACCGGCCCCATGTGACTGTGGTTTTTTCGGCCCCTGGTGGTCCGAGGTCGTTCCCGCTGCACAGATTCATGCGCCAGGGCCCCCTGCAGATAATTCACTTTGGTTTATTGGGCTATCTCTAATAGCACCCGAGATATCACCAGATACATACTGGATTTTCCCCTGACCCTGAGTGTCCGGCCCCATGAGACTGTGGTTTTTTCGGCCCCTGGTGGTCCGAGGTCGTTCCCGCTGCACAGATTCATGCGCCAGGGCCCCCTGCAGATAATTCACTTTGATTTATTGCGCTATCTGTAATAGCACCCGAGATATCACCAGATATATATTGGATTTTCCCCGGACCCTGAGTGTCCGGCCCCATGAGACGGTGGTTGTCTCGGCCCCTGGTGGTCCGAGGTCGTTCCCGCTGCACAGATTCATGCGCCAGGGCCTCCTGCAGATAATTCACTTTGGTTTATTGCGCTATCTATAATAGCACCCGAAATATCACCAGATATATGCTGGATTTTCACATGACCTTGGGTGACGGATTCCGAATATCTGTAATTTTCTCGGCCCCTGGTGGTTCGAGGTCGTTCCTGCTGCACAGACTCATTCGCCTGTGCCTCCTACAGACAATGCACTTTGATTTATCGCGCTATCTGTAATAGCACCCGAGATATCACCAGATATATATTGGATTTTTCCCCGACCCTGAGTCTCCGCCCCATGTGTCGGTGGTTTTCTCGGCCCCTGGTGGTCCGAGGTCGATCCCGCTGCACAGATTCATGCGCTAGGCCCTCCTACAGATAAGGCACTTTGATTTATTGCGCTATCTGTAATAGCACCCGAGATATCGCCAGATATATATTTGATTTTTCCCCGACCCTGAGCGTCCGGCCCCATGAGACGGTGGTTTTCTCGGCCCCTGGTGGTCCGAGGTCGTTCCCGCAGCACAGATGCATGCGCCAGGGCCTCCTGCAGATAATTCACTTTGATTTATCGCGCTATCTCTAATAGCACCCGAGATATCACCAGATATATATTGGATTTTTCCTCCACCCTGAGTGTCCGGCCCCATGAGACGGTGGTTTTCTCGGCCTCTTGTGGTCAGAGGTCGTTCCCGCTGCACAGATTCATGCGCCAGGGCCTCCTACAGACAATGCACTTTGGTTTATTACGCTATCTCTAATAGCACCCGAGATATCACCAGATACATATTGGATTTTCCCCAGACCCTGAGTGCCCGGCCCCATGAGACGGTGGTTTTCTCGGCCCCTGGTGGTCCGAGGTCGTTCCCGCTGCACAGATGCATGCGCCAGGGCCTCCTGCAGATAATTCACTTTGATTTATCGCGCTATCTCTAATAGCACCCGAGATATCACCAGATATATATTGGATTTTTCCTCGACCCTGAGTGTCCGGCCCCATGAGACGGTGGTTTTCTCGGCCTCTTGTGGTCAGAGGTCGTTCCCGCTGCACAGATTCATGCGCCAGGGCCTCCTACAGACAATGCACTTTGGTTTATTACGCTATCTCTAATAGCACCCGAGATATCACCAGATACATATTGGATTTTCCCCACACCCTGAGTGCCCGGCCCCATGAGACGGTGGTTTTCTCGGCCCCTGGTGGTCCGAGGTCGTTCCCGCTGCACAGATGCATGCGCCAGGGCCTCCTGCAGATAATTCACTTTGATTTATCGCGCTATCTCTAATAGCACCCGAGATATCACCAGATATATATTGGATTTTTCCTCGACCCTGAGTGTCCGGCCCCATGTATCGGTAGTTTTCTCGGCCCCTGGTGATCCGAGGTCGTTCCCGCTGAACAGATTCATTCGCAAGGGCCTCCTGCAGACAATGCTCTTTGATTTATTGCGCTATCTGCAATAGCACCCGAGATATCAGCAGATATATTTTTGATTTTCCCCTGTCCCTGAGTGTCCGGCCCCATGAGACAGTCGTTTTCTCGGCCCATGGTGGTCCGAGGTCATTCCCGCTGCACAGATTCATGTGCCAGGACCTCCTACAGACAATGCACTTTGATTTATTGCGCTATCTGAAATAGCACCCGAGATATCACCAGATATATATTGGATTTTCCCCTGACCCTGAGTGTCCGGCCCCATGAGACTGTGGTTGTCTCGGCCCCTGGAGGTCCGAGGACGTTCCCGCTGCACAGATTCATGCGCCAGCGCCTCCTGCAGATAATTCACTTTGGTTTATTGCGCTATCTCTAATAGCACCCGAGATATCACCAGATATATACTGGATTTTTCACTGACCCTGAGTGTCCGGCCCCACGAGACGGTCGTTTTCTCAGCCCCTGGTGGCCCGAGGTCGTTCCCGCTGCACAGATTCATGCGCCAGGGCCTCCTGCAGATAATTCACTTTGGTTTATTGCGCTATCTGTAATAGCACCCGAGATATCACCAGATATATATTGGATTTTCCCCTGACCCTGAGTGTCGGGCCCCATGAGACGGTGGTTTTATCGGCCCCTGGTGGTCCGAGGTCGTTCCCGCTGCAAAGATTCATGCGTCAGGGCCTCCTGCAGACAATGCACTTTGATTTATCGAGCTATCTCTAATGGCACCCGATATATCACCAGATATATAATGGATTTTTCCCTGACCTTGAGTGTCCGGCCACATGAGACTGTGGTTTTCTCGGCCCCTGGTGGTCCGAGGTCGTTCCCGCTGCACAGATTCATGCGCCGGGGCCTCCTACAGACAATGCACTTTGATTTATTGCGCTATCTGTAATAGCACCCGAGATATCACCAGATATATATTGGATTTTACCCTGACCATGAGTGTCCGGCCCCATGAGACTGTGGTTTTTTCGGCCCCTGGTGGTCCGAGGTCGTTCCCGCTGCACAGATTCATGCGCCAGGGCCTCCTGCAGATAATTCACTTTGGTTTATTGCGCTATATCTAATAGCACCCAAGATATCACCAGATATATATTGGATTTTTCCCTGACCCTGAGTGTCCGGCCCCATGAGACTGTGGTTTCCTCGGCCCCTGGTTTTCCGCGGTCGTTCCCGCTGCACAGATTCATGCGCCAGGGCCTCGTCCAGACAATGCACTTTGATTTATTGTGCTATCTGTAATAGCACCCGACATATCACCAGATATATATTGCATTTTTCCCTGACCCTGAGTGTCCGGCCCCATGAGACGGTGGTTTTCTCGGCCCCTGGTGGTCCGAGGTCGTTCCCGCTGCACAGATGCATGGGCCAGGCCCTCCTGCAGATAATTCACTTTGGTTTATTGCTCTATCTGTAATAGCACCCGAGATATCACCAGATATATATTGGATTTTCCCCTGACCCTGAGTGTCCGGCCCCATGAGACGGTGGTTGTCTCGGCCCCTGGTGGTCCGAGGTCGTTCCCGCTGCACAGATTCATGCGCCAGGGCCTCCTACAGACAATGCACTTTGATTTATTGTGCTATCTGTAATATAACCCGAGATATCACCAGATATATATTGGATTTTTCCCTGACCCTGAGTGTCCGGCCCCATGAGACGGTTGTTGTCTCGGCCCCTGGTGGTCCGAGGTCGTTCCCGCTGCACAGATTCTTGCGCCAGGGCCTCCTGCAGATAATTCACTTTGGTTTATTACGCTATCGCTAATAGCACCCAAGATATCACCAGATATATATTGGATTTTTCCCTGACCCTGAGTGTCCGGCCCCATGAGACTGTGGATTTTTCGGCCCCTGGTGGTCCGAGGTCGTTCCCGTTGCACAGATTCATGCGCCAGGGCCTCCTGCAGATAATTCACTTTGGTTTATTGCGCTATATCTAATAGCACCCAAGATATCACCAGATATATATTGGATTTTTCCCTGACCCTGAGTGTCCGGCCCCATGAGACTGTGGTTTCCTCGGCCCCTGGTGGTCCGAGGTCGTTCCCGCTGCACAGATTCATGCGCCAGGGCCTCCTACAGACAATGCACTTTGATTTATTTCGCTAACTGTAATAGGACCCGAGATATCACCAGATATATATTGGATTTTCCCCAGACCCTGAGTGTCCGGCCGCATGAGACTGTAGTTTTCTCGGCCCCTGGTGGTCCGAGGTCGTTCCCGCTGCACAGATTCATGCGCCAGGGCCTCCTACAGACAATGCCCTTTGATTTATTGCGCTATCTGTAATAGCACCCGAGATATCACCAGATATATATTGGATTTTACCC